>NC_064640.1:518575005-518886098 GCF_023864345.2 Schistocerca serialis cubense
TGGAACGACACGGTACACATGTTTGTGACGACGGCGGTCGAAATCCGCATCTGGCATCCAAATTTAGGCTTTCCTTGATTTCCCTAAGTCACTTTCAGCAAATACCGGCATGGCATCTCTGAAAGTGAACAGCCGATTTCCAACACTATTCTTCCACGATGAGCTTGCGCTCCGTATTCAATGACTTCGTCATCGATGGGACGTTAAGCTGTAATCACCCTTAGGCATCCGTGCAGGCCGAAGGGTATAATATGATTTGTCCTCTCTTGCATTGCTCCCAACCGCATTGAGAATGTCTTCTCTCTGCGATTAAACGATTCTCGTAAAGGAAAGGAAGACTGAGGTTTAAAGCTCCATGAACTACCAAGTCATTAGAGACGGAGCACAAGCTCTAACTGGACAAGGGTGAATAAACAGAGCGCCTGTGTCTTTTGCAATCGGTTCACTGCGGTATTCGGCTTAAGAACATGAAGGAAATCCCAAATCTGGATGGCTTGACGCTGATTTGAACATTTGCTCCTCCCGTGTGCGGGTTCAGTGCCTTAACAACTGCATCACAACTGATTCTCAGAAATCTCAAAAACCCCTAGGTAAAATTATTGGTTATTAGTTAAACCGATGTCAGATGTGGTTGTGTTATAATCGTGAGTGTCCAGTCATCATAGTCACCTACATCTTTGCGATTCCTCAGGTTTTCTCAGTTCGATTGGTTAATAGTGTACTTACTGGTGTTCTGCCGATTTACTTTTTCCATTTTATGTACAGTATTTCGAAGACTGACCAAGCCCCCTTCTTCAGTTGCTGCGAGTTTTACTGTTGTGTGTACACGCTACCACTCAGACGCATTTCGCTTCCATACGAGGCTACACTTAAGACAAAGTACTTTCTAATACTTCAGTTTATATTTGATTTTAACAAACTTCTCTTTTCCAGAAACACCTTTCTTCATATTTATAGTTATTTTAGATTGCTTGTACTCTGGACATGATCTGTTAAGTTTCTGCACAGATATCAAAACTGATCGATTGCTTTTACTGTCGAATTTCCTGATCTAATCACCTCTAGACCTCCTAATTTAATTTCACTACTTCCCATAATCTTTGTTTTATTTTTCAAATATTCATATTCAAATTTCTTTTCTGGACTCTACCCTTCCAGTTAAGTGATCTTTCAAGTCCTTTGGCGTCACTAACCGTATTACAATGTCATCGGCAAACCTCAAAGCTTTTGTTTCATCTCCCTGAACTTCAAATCCGTTTCAAGATTTCTATTTAGTTTCCTATACTGCTTCCTCAATGTATAGACTGAATAAAACAGGGGATTGGCTACAACCCTGCTTCACTCCATTCATGTCATTCGACCCATGTAACGGCAGATGGAGTTCTGTACAAATGGTAGATAAGCTTCCACTACCTGTCTTTTATCCCTATTACCTTCTGAATTTCGAACAGAATTAACACTGTTAAAAGCTTTCCCCAAATCTACAAATGTTGTAATCATTGGTCTGTCTTTATTTAGTTTTCCTTGTAAGATGATAATGATTCTGTGTGGCTCAACGACCTGGTGCAAGTGTTCTAACTTGTCGCTACGTCGGAGACTTGCGTATCCCTAACTCACCCAAAATAATTCTACCGGAAATAGGGACCTACGGTTTCGCAAGTCACTCCTGGTGAATCTTCAGAGCACCGAGTCGTGAAGACTACGTTAAAGGCAGACTGAAGTATTCAGTGGTGCAACTGGGATTCGACACCGCGAACTTTCGGCTTCCATGAACGCGCTCTCTCACTAGACTGTCAGGAGCAACGCCTTTAAGGATAAGCCGTTGCTGTTGTTGTCGTGGTCTTCAGTCCTGAGACTGGTTGGATGCAGCTCCCATGCTGTTCTATCCCGTGCAAGCTGCTTCATCTCCCAGTACCTACTGCAGCCTACATCCTTCTGACTCTGCTTAGTGTATTCATCTCTTGGTCTCCCTCTACGATTTTTACCGTCCACGGTGCCCTCCAGTACTAAATTGGTGATCCCTTGATGCCTCAGAACATGACCTACTAACCGATCCCTTCTGCTAGTCAAGTTGCTTAGTCTGTGTCGTAGCACGAACACGTTTTGAATAGGCTAGTACGCACTCTTCATTATCGTCACTTTCATCGATACTCTCTGAACTAGATTCACTTGGAACTGCTGCTACGGGTTCTTTGGAATCTGAATCACTGAAAGACAAATCACTATCACTAACCTCATTATCACTGTTGAAAACAATATCGACAAATTTCTGTAACCTTTTCTCGTGTCTCTTTTCCAAGTTGGTGCCAACTAAGATCAGCTACCATGTGACAATTTCCTGTGCTTCCTTTTAGAATACATGTAAGTGTCAGTTATTAGTTAGAAATTGAACTCCATGCATTCATATAGTGAACCGTGCATTTGAGAATTCAGCTCGGAGTATGATTTAAATGCCACAGCAATTTCTTGCGACTACAGCTCTTCATTTGATGCGATTGGGCTAAAGAAGTTTTTCAGAAAGTATGATGCTTGAATTTCCCAGTACGAATGATAAATGACTTCGTTGATTACTGAACTGAAATACTTTTGTGAAGAAATTTCGTTTGTTACAACCATACGAGGCTTGAATGAAAAGTAATCCCTCCACCTTCGTTATCTGGGTTCGGATGGGAATATTTTAATAAATCAAACGTAGAAATAATGCTTAGAATGTGATCTTTAATTACCAATATTCACTTTTCCACATAATCACCAGCCAACTGAATACATTTCTGCCAACGATGAACAAGTTTTCTGAAGCCGTCACGGAAGAAGTCGACACTGTTTCCGCAGCCATGGAGTCAGCCCACCGCTCTCCCGGCCGTTGTCAGTTTTCGTGACCGGAACCACTACTTCCCAATCAAGTAGCTCCTCAATTGGCCTCACAAGGGCTGAGTGCACCCCGCTTACCAACAGCACTCGGCACACCCTGACGGTGACCTGTCCAAGTGCCAACCTAGCCAAACATCGCTTCAGTGATCTGACGGGAACCGGTGTTACCACTGCCCAAATAAATTTATGCTAGTTAGGGCAATATTTCATACCGAAGTTAGTGGAGGCTCGCAACCGAACACTGGCAATTATCTCGCAAATGGTTCCTTTACGAACCCAAGTTTACTGGATTTTTTTTTTGCTTTTATTGCCGTGTACTTTCATTATGTCGGTTTTCGCTATAAATTGTGATAAATCACCCCGTATATTTTATAAATATGTTGCAGACGATTTAATATGCGCAAAACATTTAAGCGAAACAAGGTTGGTTTAGAAAAAAAAATTCTGCAGTAGGTATTGTCATACACAAATAAAGAGTCCAGAATGAAAAGAGTATCTGAAGTAGGTGAACATTAAGAATGGTACTTGCAGGCCTTAATGGCAACAAGAAAAAGACATAAAAGCTGAGAAAAATAATAATCTTTCTGAATAACAACCGAAGAATGTATAAAAATAAATGGAAAATGACAAATTCCATGTATTTTCGTAAAACCCTATAATAAACAATAAAAGAATGTGGAATTAAGACGACTGGATGGGAATGAACGACTAGAACTTTTCAACATATCCAGAGCAGCCATAAGAGCCTCGGTTTTAAAATTTCGTCAAGGAGATGTTTTCACCCACAAGAAAACACGATATTAGTGAAATCTGCCAGAAAACACATTGCAGTGCCTACTGCATACAAAACTGTGCTTAGTTAGAGAGCAGGGTGTACATCGTGGCCTTGTGTTCTCACGAAAGACCTAATTTGCAAGCACCGCTAGAAGTTTGCGTAGCGACCTTGGCACAAAAAAGTTGAAGTACAAGAAGAGAATAGAGAAGTGAGGAGGGAAGCAAGGTGACACAAATAGCTGTGGCGGTAAGTGGAGCAGCACGTGCATAGCTGCAGCGCCCTGGTCCGCCCGCCTTACTGTTCCACCCTATTTATAAAATAGCATCGCGTCTGCTGCTGGCCACACCGAAAACGCCGCACAGCGCGTCGCCAACACTCACAGCTTTCAAGGTCTGTAGCCACCGCAGTGTCGTCTCTAGCTCCGGATTTGTAAAAACAGCTCACGCGATAGAAGACATAGACATGTTAGAGACGTTTGGATGCCTATCGGCAAAAAAAGAGAATAAAAAACAGAAATAGGAAAAATTTGAGTGTTATTTTCCGAAAGTGAGCTGAAAGGAAGCGATACGAAATACAGTGTGTTTTAAGTTTAAATTTGTAAATAAGTTGTCAGTTACTGGTGTAAGTAATATATACAGTAGTGTTTTAAATGTGACTTATACTCGTACGTTAAAGAGCAGTTCCCAGCAAAAATACGTGTATTTGGGATTATACGTGGCGTTCAATTAACCGTGCAGTTTCGGGTCCACATTAACACGAGAACAGGACACGCGCAGCAGGCGATGTCATGCTCTTAGCAAGGGCTCTCGCTTTGGTCGTCTGCTGCTATAGCCCGTTAATACTAAATTTCGCCGCACAGTCCTAATGGATGCTGGATGCGTTCGTCGTACGTACCTCACTGACTTCTGCGGTTATTTCATGCAGTGTTGCTTGTTTGTTAGCACTGACACCTCAACGCAAACGCCGCTGTTCTCGGTGGTTGAGTTTAGGCCGTCTGCCGCAGTGTTGTCTGTGGTGAGAGGTAATACCTGAAATTTTGTGTTTTCTGCACACTCTTGACTCTGCGGGACCCAGAATAATGAACTCGCTAACGATTTCCGGAATGGAATGCCCCCTTGCGTTTAGCTCCAACCACCATTTCGCTTTCGAAGACTTAATTTCCGTTGTGCGGCCTTAACCACGTCCGATATCTTTTCACATGAATTGCTTGAGAAAAAAAATGATATTTTCGCCATTGGACTGCCTCTTATACCTTGTGTACGTGAGACAACCTCCATCTGCTCAAAAAATGGCTCTGAGCACTATGCGACTTAGCTTCTAAGGTCATCAGTCGCCTAGAACCTAGAACTAATTAAACCTAACTAGCCTAAGGACATCACACACATCCATGCCCGAGGCAGGATTCGAATCTGCGACCGTAGCGGTCGCTCGGTTCCAAACTGTAGCACCTAGAACCGCACGGCCACTGTTGTGTACAAAGTTCCGCGTAGTCAGCGCGTACACAACTTTCCCACTAGAGCGCGCCCCGCTAAGCACAACAGCGCAGGCGCAGCGCTCGTCCGTCTCCGCACTACGAGATGGCGCTGCCATAGAGATGGACCTAATTCTGCTTCCGACGATCCGCGTAATAATATGTAACGCAACCAATGAGATTGCTGCTAACTTAGAACCTTATCTCCTCGCGGATCACACTCGCGCAGTGATACCTGAACGCGCGAGGTATTATAACGAGTGTACAGACCTCCGATAAGTCAGTCTGCATTGGTCTGTACCAGTCTGCATTTGTCTGTACCACTCTATAGTCAAGTTACGTAATGTCTATGTTTTTTATTATTTTAATAAATGTGTGTGAAAATTAATCAAGTTCTGTTTAAAGCTGGTCACCGTCAATCTGCTACTCTAAGCGTGCAAGTGGCATTTCTATCGTCTGACCTAACGGCAGGACATAATCACACCACAATAAGACCACGAGACATATTGCTGACATTCGCCTACTTCGTTAGAGCAACAAGTCAAATAATCTGATGGTGTGTGTACGGAAGGTCTTACAGTACGCACACCACAGCCACTCCGGCCGGCCTAATGCCATCTGTATATGTGCATATTGCTCTCCCATAAAGTTTATCATCTCTGTGTACATGTAATATGGATTACAAAGCTACACAAAAGAAAACAGAGTCAAATTTTGACTACACAGGCAAAGAGTGAATGATGTACTACCACATACGTGCCAGAGATTTTCTTTGCCGAGCCATGGAAATAAAAAATAATAAACAGGAAACAGTCGTTAGTAAACGAGCAGAGTGATATACTTGTTACCTGAATAGGAGAATAATAAGTTACACAGAAGGTTGAATATTTTTATCATTTCCTTTTTTGAAGGTGTTTTGGTGCCAGGATGTCTTGGAAACTCTAGACGAAAGTGTTTTGTGTTGATTCAGATACCTTGTTAATGATTTTTTGACATGATTTTAGCTTGTGATTATACATATCTAACTTTTCGATGAGATCCATTTGTATCATTTTATCAGAAGTTTGTAGCACAGAACATTTGTCAGTGATTTTACTAAGCTGAACTTGTGTCCTCCGAGTCTTTGGCAGTGGAATGCACGAATATAATCTTCTCTGTCTTCAAGTTGCGTAATTTCGAATTAAAAAAAATCGAGCCTTCGATTGCTATCTCCGCTTGCTATCATGAAGAAAAAACAACTTTACGCTTGTAGGAAGACGAGAGCGACAATTTCACGCCGTGCAGGCCCCTCGCGCCTCCTGAGATCACACTGTCCCGCGGCGAGCCGGAGCTGCTATCAACGCCCGACTTGGCTTCCACGCATGTGTCACTTCGGACTTCTCTGTAAGGTTCGGGACGCTGCTATTGCGCCTGTATCGGTGGAAAAACGTCCAACCCCTGGCAGTCAGTGGTGTTTTACTGCTGATGACAACGGAAGAGAGAACAGTCGAAAGCTCTAGCTGGAAAGCAAAGCTGGACTTCAAATTTTTTGGGTCAGAGGGCACCTACATGTTCTTTGTAGCAGGGTGCGAAGTTTCCGCCTGTTTGTCCTGTACAGAAGCAAGAAAAAGACATCATGTTTTTATGTACAAAAATAATGTTGTTCTACACCGCAGAGCCGAAGAAACTGGTACACCTACCAACATCCTGTAGGGCCCCCGCGAGCACATGAAGTTGCACAACACTACGTGGCATGGACTCGACTAATGTCTGAAGTAGTGCTGGAGGGAATTTACACCATTAATCCTGCAGGGTTGTCCATAAATTCGTAAGACTACGAGGATGTGCAGATCTCTTCAGAGCAGCACGTTGCAAGGCATCCCAGACATGCTCAATATTGTTCATGTTTGGGGAGTTTTGTGGCCAGCCGAAGTGTTTGAACCCAGAAGAGTGCTCCTGGAGCCACTCTGTAGCAGTTCGGGACGTGTGGGGAGTCGCATTGTCCTGCTAGGATTGCCAAGTCCGTCAGAATGGACAATGGACATGAGTGGATGCAGATGATCAGACAGGATGCTTACGCACGTGTCACTTATTAGAGTCGTATCTAGACCTATCAGGGGTCCCATATCACTCCAACTGCACTCTCCCCACACCATTACAGAGCCTCCACCAGCTTGAACACTCCCTTGCAGACGTGCAGGGTCCATGGAATTGGAAATTTGTCGTAAGTTCTTATGAGACCAAACTTCTGAGGTCATCGGTCCCTAAGCTTACGCACTACTTAATCTAACTTAAATAAACTTACACTAAGAACAACACTCACGCCCATGCCCGAGGGAGGACTCGAGCCTCAGACGGGACGAGCTGCGCGGACCGTGACAAGGCGCCGCGGACCATGAGAAGGCGCCTCAGACCGCACGGCTGTCCAGCGCGTCCAGGTTGTCTCAATATCCGTACACGTCCATCCGCTCGATACAATTTGAAACGAGACTCATCCGACCAGGCAACATGTTTCCAGTCATCAACAGTCCTGTGTCGGTATTGACCGGCCCAGGCGAGGCGTAAAGCTTTGTGTCATGCAGTCATCAAGGGTACACGAGTGCGTTTTCGGCTCCGAAAGCCCATATCGATGATGTTTCGTTGAATGGTTCGCACGCTGACACTTGTTGATGGCCCAGCATTGAAATCTGCAGCAATCTGCGGAAGGATTGCACTTCTGTCACGTTGAACGATTCTCTGCAAACGTCGTTGGTCCCGTTCTTGCAGGATCTTTTTCCGGCCGCAGCAATGCCCCAGATTTGATGGTTTACCGGATTCGTGAAATGGTTGTCCGGAAAAATCCCCACTTTATAGCTACCTCGGAGATGCTGTGTCCCACCGCTCGAGCCGGCCGCTGTGGCCTAGCGGTTCTAGGCGCTTCAGTCCGGAACCGCGCTGCTGCTACGGTCGCAGGTTCGAATCCTGCCTCGGGCATGACTGTGTGTGGTGTCCTGAGGTTAGTTAGGTTTAAGTAGTTCTAAGTCTAGGGGATTGATGACCTCAGATGTTGAGTCCCATAGTGCTTAGAGCTATTTGAACCTTTTTGAGCCTATGCCAGTTTCTTTGACGCTTCAGTATATAATTTGCTGTTGTATGGAAGGTTATTTCTATACTATGTGGTCTGGAAAGATTTAAAATTTTTTATGACACTTTACCGAGGAATGGAAGACTGACAAATTTTGACACTTCTTTATGTGGCATGCACGTGGTGATTGTGATTGCTTCAATTTACTTTGGATTTTTTCAGTCTGGGTGCTTATGAGGGAGCGATTATATCAGTTATCTTGTGCTGTAGATTTGATTATGTTCGTTAAATTACATTCACCTGCTTGACTGATGGGGATACAAAGCACACGATTCACAGTTGACCTGAAGAAAACGACTATGTTGGGTCACATGCCATGAGGTGTTGTGAATGGCAATATTAATGGCAGTGGGTTTTCTAAATATTTGGTAGGTGTTTCCATAACGAGATTTTCACTCTGCAGCGGAGTGTGCGCTGATATGAAACTTCCTGACATTGAAACTGTGTGCCGGATCGAGACTCGAACTCGGGACCTTTGCCTTTCGCGGGCAAGTGCTCTACCAACTGAGCTATCCAAGTACGAATCACGACCCGTTCTCACAGCTTCAGTTCTGCCAGTACCTCGTCTCCTACCTTCCAAACTTCACAGCTCTTCTGCGAACCTTGCAGAGTTAGTTTCTGTGAAGTGTGGAACGTACGAGACGAGGTACTGGCAAAATTGAAGCTGTGAGGACGGGTCGTGAGTCGTGCTTGGATTGCTCAGTTGGTAGATCACTTGTCCGCGAAAGGCAAAAGTCCAGAGTTCGAGTCTCGGTCCGGCATACAGTTTTAATCCGCCAGGAAGTTTCATTTGGGAGGTGTGTTTGTAATTGTGAATAGAAATAATTACATCAAGAAAATTAATTCCTTCTGTTGTCTGGCGTTCAGTTCCTCTGCCCCGTTCCCCTCACATATGCGTTCACCCGGTGCTACGTAGCGACAGGCGGTTAATCGATCGTGTCACAAGTCATCTGCTGTTCCCCTGTTTTTCAGACAACCAAAAGATCCATCAACACATTTTTATTTCCGTATGACAAAAACTATCACTCCAAATCAGTGCAGTAAGCTACGAGGGTGAGTCAAATGAAAACCTTAAATTTTTTTAAAAAATAGTATTTATTGCGCAGAAGTGGTACAAAGCTGTATCACTTTTCAACATAATCTCCCCTACGCTCAACGCAAGTCCTCAAGCGCTTACAAAGTGCATAAATTCCTTTAGAAAAAAATTCTTTTGGTAGTCCGCGCAACCACTCATGCACCGCGTGGCGTACCTCTTCATCAGAACGGAACTTCTTTTCTCCCATTGCAACTTTGAGTGGTCCAAATATATGGAAATCACTTGGGGGCAAGGTTTGGTGAGTATGGTGGATGAGGAAGACACTCAAAATGCAGGTCTGTGATTGTTGCAACTGTTGTACGGGCAGTGTGGGGCCTTGCATTGTCATGTTGCAAAAGGACACCTGCTGACAGCAATCCACGTCGCTTTGATTTGATTGCAAGCCGCAGATGATTTTTTAGGAGATCTGTGTATGATGCACTGGTGACAGTGGTCCCTCTTGGCATGAAATGCTCCAAAATGACGGATTTTTCACCCCAAAAGAGAGTCAGCATAATCTTCCCTGGTGATGGTTCTGTTCGAAACGTCTTTGGTTTTGGTGATGAGGAATGGCGCCATTCCTTGCTCGCTCTCCTCGTTTCCGGTTGATGGAAGTGAACCCAGATTCTTGCAAGGAAGCCATCACCTTCTCGTTCAAAGCGCCGAAGAAGTTCTTCACAAGCATCAACACGTCGTTCTCTCGTTTCAGGAGTCAGCTGCCGCGGCACCCATCTTGCAGACACTTTGTGAAACTGGAGCACATCATGCACAATGTGGTGCGCTGACCCATGCCTAATCTGTAAACATGCTGAAATGTCATTCAGTGTCACTCAGCGATTTTCCTTCACTATGGCTTCAACTGCTGCAATGTTCTGTGGAGTCACAACTCATTGTGCCTGACCTGGATGAGGAGCATCTTCCACGGAAGTCACACCATTTGCGAACTTCCTACTCTATTCGTAGGCTTGTTGCTGTGACAAACATGCATCACCGTACTGAACCTTCATTAGTCGATGAATTTCAATAGGTTTCACACCTTCACTATGCAAAAACTGAACAACAGAACGCTGTTCTTCCCTGATGCAAGTCGCAAGTGGGGCGGCTATCTTTATACTGATACTGCGACGGTATATGTGCATCTGCACTACGCTGCCACCTGCCGGTCATTCTACACGCTGTTTGTTGCACGCTTACCAACTTACACGATAACGGTGCGAAATTTTGATTTGTTATTACAAATTTAAGGTTTTCATTTGACTCACCCTCGTAATTTCTCATCTGCATGATTGGAGGGGGGGGGGGGGTCAAGATGAATAAAGTGACGAGAACTCGAGAGCCAGAAGGATATAGGCGTACTTACCCAATGATTCAAGCTACTTGTAATTGAAGAATATGTTTCTTCAAATTTTAATACAGGCTATTATTATATGGATTATTAAAATATTAGGCACTCTTGCAGATGAGAACCGTTTTAACGAGCAAAGAGGAAACTGTCCATGCATGTGTTCACAACGAAATTCGAACTTAGTGGAAAAGTTTACATTTCACATACATCTATATTACTAAACCGTTATCCCGGAACCGAGTACTAATGGCAGGTTGCCTATCTAACGGCTTCCAGTGGCAACAAGAATTCGATTTTCAATATTTCGTGTAATTGCAGACCGAAATTAAAAGTGTAAATGCTGTCAAACTCAATTCATTCAGTACAGTTAGAAACTGTGTGATCGTCTTGAGACATTGTAACTGACTCCACGCAAAAACCTGGACTATATTAATTCAGATTTTACGAATGAGAAGACTTAGCGACTTCCAAAAAAAGTTTACATACAATTTCATACCTTTACGGAACTTTGTAACACCGACAAAATTGTTGGAGCAAGAAAGTTTATCACTTACTAAATTTTCACGGTTCATGTAGTTAAACTTCACCAGGCATAACGCTCTAAGTTATTATTTATTATTTATTTACCACTAGCTCTGTCACTGTCCGTAACATAATTTTCAGACAGTATCCGCATATACCACAGAATGCGCCTGCCAAATTATATGGCTGTACGACATATAGTTCAGAAGATACGACTTCAAAAACATAGAGATGCGTGAATAACTAGTTTTTGCTTAAAATAGAGCGCAAATTAGGCAGATTATAAAAAAAGTGGTTCAAATGGCTCTGGGCACTACGGGACTTAACATCTGAGGTCATCAGTCCCCTAGAACTTAGAACTACTTAGACCCAACTAACCTAAGGAGGTCACACACATCCATGCCCGAGGCAGGATTCGAACTGAATTTTTTAAACCAATTCCCTAAAATATTCCTTGACCGGCTGCCACCCTGTATATTCCAATTTGACCGTGGTGAATGTTTTCTCTCGTGTGCTTATCGCGTTACGGAAATAACCTCTTGTGACAAGTAACAGTGTCTTCTGCCAAAGCATTGTTCTTTATAATCCAAAACGTAATAGAATGATTTGGTTGAATGGGAATGGAATAAGTATGAGCTTCTGTGAGGATGAGGGTAAAAACTAACCCTCTGTCCTTTCAGTTTGTAACGTTTTTTAAAGGTGGAAGGTTTCAAAGTTGCGTGCGATTTTTTAATATCACGGCCTTTCACAAGGACCCGAAAACTATTGGTGCGGACAGCCAGAGAGTAATGGAGAACGTGCTGTCCATAATTCTCAGTTCACATTCCACAACTCAGCATGTCGAAACTTTAATAAAATGTTCCAACTCTCTAAGAATAATGCAGATGAGTCACGGATTGTAACGAGAAAGAAAAGTCTACTGTCGTTTAACAAACCAGTATATTCTGATAAACGTTCATACGGACACAAACTAATTTTGCAAATCTTTGAAGTTTTCTTCGGGTATTCAGCACTCGACACAGTTCAGAGATGATTTCCACTTGAAGTAACAAGTATATCTAATTATCGCCCTGTCTGCAAATCGCGTAAGTTAAGTGTCCGCTTTAAAAGTGTTCAATAAATTACGTCTCTTGCCACACAATTTTCTGTAACACAGTGGGCGGCACACACAACAAAACATCTAAACACAGGCTTATCAGCAAATCATTAATCCAAGTAAGTTCACTTTTACACATTTGCGCTACATAAACGCAATATCTCATTCGGCCGAAAACCAATTGTATCAGTCGTCATTAACGCTATCAGTGGCTAATCAGAAACCGTCGCAGACAGAATCACGGCACATTCTATAGCGAAGCGTAACACACCACGTACAACTGACAACGATCGAAGTAGACGAGTCGATCTTTACTCTCACTGTGGTCAGTAAACGGAACGATTGTTGTAAGATCGTTTCCAGTGTCAGCAGCAGTGCCCATTTGGCATCCTTTCTTACTATAAAATTATTTTTATCGTTGTTAGTTGAAGATTAACGATGTTACCACTTTTTATGAGTAAAACTGTACTCTGTTTATGTTGTACAAAATCCTCAACTCGGTAACTTTAAAATTTTGACTTCCAGAAGTTTTCAAAGGGAACCGAGGGTAGACAGTGACCTCTGAACTGTCTCTTTGCTCATTTCTGTACCTTTTGTTACATCACATAATCATCTTGAAAATTGGTACAGATCCATCATTACATATATTAAATGCAGTGCTGTCATTTTAATATTTTAGCTTGATAAGGATTAACTAAATAGTTTTTACAATTTTTGGTGCAAAAATTGTTTTTTACCTAATAAGTCAAAAGCAAACGAGGTAGTTCAAGAACACCTGTACAGTATGTTTTTACATAAAATGGAGGAAACTTATCAGCCGATCATGCTGAGACTCATAACATCTAACATTGGTACAATGTTAAGTATCATGGTCAAGTTTAGTAACAGTATTTAAAAATGTAATTTCACATTAGATTATAGGGCAACTCTCTGCCTGAAAACGCACAACCGTGAGTCAGGCACTGCTGGTCTGACCTTGTCTAAGTGACGGGGGAAATACTGTATCTCACTCACCATCGTAGATATACAGATGCAGTGCTTGTTTTACCAGATTTTGATCATTCCGACGACATCCAGGTCATTAGAGACTGCACACAAATTCATCTGAAGTACAGGGAAACAAGTCGGCCGCGTACTTTATGAAGAAACCATCCCCTACAGTTATTTAAGAAAACCATTGAAAATCATATTGCCGGTCGGAGTGGCCGAGCGGTTCTAGGCGCTACAGTCTGGAACCGCGCAACCGCTACGGTCGCAGGTTCGAATCCTGCCTCGGGCAAGGATGTGTGTGATGTCCTTAGGTTAGTTAGGTTTAAGTAGTTCTAAGTTCTAGGGGACTGATGACCTCAGAAGTTAAGTCCCATAGTGGTCAGAGCCTTTTTTTTTTTTTTTTTGTGTGTGAAACCCATATTAGCGAGACGAAAATTCAAGCGTCGTCTTCCATAACAAGTGTCCAGTGATTTAACCTCACTAGCACCTTACTTGACCGAGAGCATCAGAGATGTAACATAACAAAACCTGTCGATCATGTGCCGAAAGGTTTGTCATATTAATAATAAAGCATTAACTAAAGTCGGTAGTTAAAAACACTTCACTTAATAGTGTAACACTACATACCCTGGACAGGAGCACTAACGGGGTTCACTTACCAGGGAAATCTTTCAGCGGATAGTCAAAACTGGCAGCAAATGTCTGTACGTGAAAAGTACGCCAATGCTTTAAATACTGAAATTTGGTAGATATAAACCCATGAAAGGTGTATCTCTGAACAAATTACCAGTTAGATCGTGTGTTTCGTCTTCAGAGGTAGAAGTATGTGCTGGTAGGTTCCATGAGTGCTTGAAGTAACCTAACAGGCCAATCGGAAGTAGTGTTTGGTTTTATTGTCCACAATGGAGAGCTCACAGTTCTGCATGGAGCAGAGATTTGTGAAACCTGCACTGACGTTTTCAACAATAAAAATGTTGAGCTTTGATGAGAAACAGAACTGGAGATAGCTATCTAGTAGAATGGAGCAACCCTTTTGGCGCCGATGACGATGTCGAGGTGTCGTGGCACGTACTATAAAGTACCTCAAAAGCGTAAGATATCCATTCCATCTCAGACCGATCCATCAGTGCCCAAAATTAACTGGGTTTGATCAAAGACGTCCACGTCACTGTTGCTCCAACACGTACTCATCAGGAGAGTGTACTTTTGGAACTTTCCAGGTCACACTATCTCAGTCCTATTGAACATCTGGAAAGGCCTCGAGCGATATGTGCACGCCTGGAACTCATCTCCGACCAACCTCCGAATGTTCTGCACACTGTTTGTGCACTAAAGGATCAGGATGGCTCCTCAGCGCTTTTGATGTCTCGTGTTGTACCTGCTACGACACGTCGCAGCCACCACCATCGCCGAAGGTGACGCTACACATTACTAGATACAAATCTAATTGAACTGCAATATTCAGTGAATTTTTCCCACAGGCCATGTAAGAACAGAGTAAAGGTACCAAAAGAGTAAAATATTTCCTGATATCAGACAACTGATTGGTCATACACTGGTTTTCAGTTACACAGGTCATTACCAAGTGACAATTGACCGTCGCAATTGCTCATGAAATGATCGTAGTACGCAGATAAGAAATGAGGGGGAGGGGGGGGGGGGCGCATGCTCGTGAGTGTGTGTTCATGGGGCAGAGTGTGTGAGTAACAGGAAGAACACGTTTCTAGTTTACTGTTGAAGTCCAGACGTGATTACTTGAATCCAAGCAGTCACGCAAATTTCAAACACATCTGAAATGAGTCTGTTGAATTTTATGAGGGGTTCTTTCTAAATAAAACCACGCGATAAATGTGACCATCAGAGACGGCTCATAACAGTAATCCAGTGTCTCTGTGTAGCACCTCAACGCTAATTGCTTTAGGTACATATATCACAAAGACAGTTCAGTGCCCTTACCGAAAGACTACCACCGCCGATAAAGCTATTGCGGCTGTTTACACTAAGTAAGCGGAAGATGAGTGCGCAGTGACAAATATTTGTGTTAAGTCGGTGGGCGAGCTACCGCGACTGACAGTGCGTTAACGGGGCACACAGATGACGGAAGAGCTGTAGCAATTTGCAGCCTCAGCAGGGTACACAGAGGAACCTGGAAGCAGGCTGTACGGACCATAAAAACGACGCCGTTAGCGCACATTTATTTGTTTGGCTGCTGACTTCAAGGCGCCTCTGCGGTAGGCCATTAAACGGCTCACCGACCAAGAGGAGGACGAGAAGGCAGTACGACGCGTCCTAGTTATCGCGCTAAACGTACGCCTTTTTATGCATGTCCTTTAAATACCTGTCGTTCGTAAGTCATTGAGTCTAACATCGAAAACGGGTAGAAACCGTTTTTACATTTTACCTACCCTCCACAGGGCCAGGGTCACTCTCAGTTTTACAACTTCCACTCCTGAATAACAAAAAAGTAGTTTTTGATTTTTATATCAGTTGTACGCTGTTTGGATATCAGGAACAGATGTCACCATAGTTTGACATACACAATGGTTGAAGCTATGTCACAGACACTGTTTGACGTAGCACTTGAAAAAGTATTATGAGAAATTACCAGAAATGACAACGGTGCTATCGTGAATGGGAAACATGGTTATGACAACATGGTGATGACATAGTCGGAAATGGAATGGTGGGAACTGCGAGAGACGTTAACAGCGCACTGGACCACTTTTGACGCGCAAAACAGCTACAATTCGTCTTGCCAGATATTCTGTAAGTTCTTGGACCGCGATAGAAGATGTCTATGCCTGTAGATTACAAAGTGTTCCGTGACCTCTGAACTGGCGCTCAGTGATATGGTAGATAACCACGATGCTTATGACCGGGACATCAACTGGAATGCATTATCACACCCTTAAAAACACTGAAAGGCAATTAAGCATTGAAGCGCCAACATACGTAATGCTGAATGGGGAAGCAGGTCAGAAATAACACAGAGTCCACATCTAACGATATATTTTACAAGGTATATTAAACGTCAACAGCAAAACCTCATGAACGAGCTATTCAGGGCCGGCCGGAGTGGCCGAGCGGTTCTAGGCGCTACAGTCTGGAACCGTGCGACCGCTACGGTCGCACGGTTCGAATCCTGCCTCTGGCATGAATGTGTGTGATGTCCTTAGGTTAGTTAGGTTTTCAGTAGTTCTAAGTTCTAGGGGACTGATGACATCAGAAGTTAAGTCCCATAGTGCTCAGAGCCATTTTTGAGCTCTTTAGGAAGGGTGGAGAAAAAAAGTTGTGATGAAACGGGTCCACAACGAAATTCTGGTCATGTACAAACGTTGTCGGTGGCACCAAATCTGAAGTCCAGATACTCAGGAATCACAGAGGAACTAAAATTGAAGGTATCAAAGCAGAAACAGATATTCTGAACTTCGTCTTTGAACATTCTTTTATGAAGGAAGTTACAGGAGTACTACTCAAGCTTAAATTCGAAACAGCTTAATTTACTAACTTCGGATTTGGCCTCAGGGCTCGATATAATCCACATCAGTTCATATTCACAATTTGCGAGTTAGGTGACATCTCTTTTAACCACAATATACTGTAGATCCTTCGAAATAAAACTGTGCCAGTAACTGGAAAAAGCAAGAAGTGTTTCCTGTCTACAAGATAGGTGGCAAAAATAATCCATAAAGCTATCCTCTCGTATCAATCACTCCCATTAGTCGTAGAATCTTATAATATATTCTGAGCTCAAACATAATGAGCTATCCCGAACAGAATGACGTTCTCAAAGCCAACTACCATGCATTTCAAAAACATCAGTCATGCGAAATCCAACTAATACATTTCTCACATGACATCATGAAAGCTGTGTGTCAAGGCAATCGGATAAATGCAGTATTTTTTTGATTTCCGAAAAATACCTCAAAAATTACCAAAGTTTATTAACTGAAGTACTATCGTATCGAGTATGGAAAGAAATTTATGGCTGGATGGCCGATTTCTTTCTAGAGATGGTGCAGTACGTTATCTTCTATAGTATGTCATCGACAGATCTAGAAGTCACATTAGGTGTCCCTTATGGAAGTGTATTGGTACCCTCGCTGTTCATGTTGTGTATTAATGACATGGTATATAATATTGGGAATAATTGCAGACTATTTGCAGACGATGCAGTTATCTATAATGAAGTACTTTATGAAAAAAGCCGCACAAGTATTCAGACAGTATCCAGTGCATCAATGTGACACGATTGCAACCATCAGACTCACCTATATATCTGGGACTAACTACTTGCGAGGATAAGGTACGAAATTATCACTTTACCTCATTCGTAGGTAAAGAAGATGGCGACTATGGTTAAATGGTAGGATGCTGGAAAAATGCAGTCAGTCTACAAGGGACATTTCTTACAAAACACTCGTGTGACCTACAACTGAAAGGCATTGGCGCCTTAGGTTGTCTGAGGACTACAGCACTTCACGTGCAACACAGTAACGCAGTTTCCATCAAAACTGACACGACATATTCACAGCAGTCACTAAGAAAAGTAACATGCTAATCATTATAGCACTACTCAGATAGATGCGGTAAAGCTACAGAAGATATGGACACTACTGCCTAGAGTTCTGCCTAGAGTTAAAGAAATATGGAGGCTGCTTTAACTGTCTCAGACCTGGGATATCCCAGTACCTCAAGTATTATCCCTCCCACAGATATTGCTTTCCTTCCAGAAATGACTGGCCTGCTTAATAAATGCGAGTGGCCTATCGATGGGAAGTGTAAGTGCGGTAAACATAAGAGGAACTGTCGGGTAACGGCTGAAGGTACTAAATCCATGACCATTACCAGCAAGTACGTAGGGTTGTCGGAAGCTGGCACTGAATATAGGCCAGTGCGACTCCTATTGGAAAACCTAAAACAGGTACATACATTTTTCGAACATCATTAATGGCTGACAGATTGGAAGCATCTCAGGATAAATTATGCTTGTCTTCTGAACTCCGAGGTAATACTTGGAGATATCTAAAGGTAAGTAGTTTTTTTTTTCTTTTTTTTTTTTTTTTGATCGTGGTACTGCCAGGGATTTTTCCTTAGGGGCAGGACTGGCTTGAGGTGCTCGCATCCTCGTGATGCCAACTAAGGAGTTACCTGATTGAGCGATTGCAGATCCAAGGTCGGAACGTCGGCAATGGCCGGAAGTGCTGTGTGCTGACCCCATGCCCCTCCATACCACATCCAATGATGAATGGATGAGAATGACACGGCGGTCGGTCGACTATCACCTGTTCTTCAGGGTTTGACCGCGGGATTTCCTTTCTCGGATATACTGAAGTTCTAGTATTTCACTTGTGGTGACATATTTTATGTTGCACATTTGTTGGTTATGAAGAAGATTGACAAGTGCTAGAAAAACGTGCGTCAAATGGAAAGAGTGCAACATTTGTGACTTCTTCGCTTTGAATATTCATAAGATAAAAGACGTCGAAAAAGTACAAAGAAGAGCAGCTCGTTTTATATTATCGCGAAATAGGTGAGACAGTGTCACAGACATGATACGTGAATTGGAGTGGCAATCATTAAAACAAAGGCTCTTTTCGTTGCGATGTGATCTTCTCATGAAATTTCAATCACCAGTTTTCTCCTCAGATTGCGAAAACATTCTGTTGGCACCCACTTACATAGGGAGAAATGTTCATCACTATAAAATAAGACATCAGGGCTCGTACGTAAAAATTTAAGTGTTGGTTTTTCCCGCGTGCCGTTCGAGAGTGGAACGGTAGAGAGACAGCATGAAGGTGGTTCATTGAACCCACTGCCAGGCACTTTATTGTGAATAGCAGAGTAATCACGTAGATGTAGATAAAGGGGAAGAGAGCATTAGGAGGTGGATGCCGCTCGTAACATTTGTGCTGTTTTAGGAGGATCGTTTTGGCGTGAATTATTCATCACATTCAACGGACAAATTTCAGAAGTCAAGGAAAAAAGGAAGGTATGAAGATTAGGGTTTAATACCCGTTGACAATGAGGTTACTGGAGGTTTGGCAGGGAGGATGGGGAAGTTAAGTTTCCATATTCTTTCGATGGAATGATCCTCGTATTTACCTTAAGCAGTTTACAAAAATCATGGTAAATATAAATCATGAAACCAGGGAGTGTTTTCAACTACAGCCGGCCACTGTGGCCGAACGGTTCTAGGCGCTTCAGTCCGGAAGCGCGCTGCAGCTACTGTCGCAGGTTCGAATCCTGCCTCGGGCATGGACGTGTGTGATGTCCTTAGGTTAGTTAGGTTTAAGTAGTTCTACAGACTGATGACGTCAGATGTTAAGTCCCATAGTGCTTAGAGCCATTTAAACCATTTTTTTTTCAACTACACGAGTCAACTAACAAGACTGCCAGTTTACTGTAAGATCTCATTCAACCCAATGGGTGGCCATATTTTGTAAGAAATTTTGCTTAAATTTTATCGTCTGTCTCATCTAGCACACCTATCAATAATCTTTACTGGTGAGAAGACATGATGCCGTGCTGCTAACTACATTAAAAGAAAGAAATAGATCAGCCCTAACAACAACATCTTATCAATCTGCGTAAGTCCACAACGGTAATGTTACACATCTGGTGATACAAGGGAGGTGCCGTGTACTATGAGCTGCTTACAGAGTTATGTCCAGTGCAACTGGCATTCGTTGTCAACAACTAAGACGCGTGGAGGCCGCAATAAAAAATAAAAAAAATACAAAAAACAGATTAAGAAGACTGTATCAAGTGTTGCCACTCCGCGATAACGCCACCAGCACATTACTACTCTTCTTCTGTTGCATGCTCAAATGTTTACCTCTTAAGCTCCTTACTGCACAAACATCAAGACAATGCGTTTCAAATTTGGACTATGTCTTCAACTCTAAATTAATAGATTTCTGCAATCGTGAAGTTTAAAAACTCTCCGAGTGTTTCCAGATTGATTAAAATATTGCGGAAGGCTATATAACTGCTGATTAACTTCTATGTTCATCTCTTTTGTAAAGTTTCTATAAGAGAAATTCTAATCAACCAAATCATATCTAGGTTGTAATTAAATTACATTTAAATTAATATTTTAGTTGTTACATCTACTGTAAGTGTTAAGGACTAGTTGAGACGAGAAATAGAATAAAACAGTTATCACCGTCCTAGCGCCTGATAGAGCCGGTGGGCGGAAACTGTGAGGCAGCCATTCCGAAAATCGTTGGACTCCATGGCCTCAACTCATTTGTGTCAGAGGCTGTAAAGCACTATTCCTTTTCTCAGTCACAACCACGACTAAGGGCTGTTAATACTGGTCCAGCACTTTAGAGGCTTTCGATTGAGTTACAAATATGACAATCAAGAACAACAGGAAAAAATTTTTCTGGATCTTAGTACAACTACAAGGGCCACCTTTAGACATAAGACGTAACTTGGTCCGCACACACATACAATATCATTTTAATACCGATGAAAAATATTCTTATGGTTTTCATCTCTGAAGTTCTCATTATCGACCCCTTCGGGATTAACCGAACGTCCATCTCCTCATTCTGTTGTGACCAAGGTGACAGAAACCTGTAGTGTTAGCTACAGTCGATACTTCGCTGCCCGTTATCTAATTCACGGAATTCTATGTGAAATAAACAGGGTGGTCAGAAACAGTCTGAAAGGCTAGTAGGGGTGTGGCAGGGTAGGCTGTGCTGAGAAAGAACTGTTAAGAAAAAAAAAGTTCGATACGTTGCGCGGTTTCCAGGCTAATAGGCATTGAAGTTAGTCAATCAGGCCGTTGCGCACGCAAATTGAAACGTCCCGCCATAGACGGTGTCGTCAAACGTGTGCTTTGTTTCGTTTCCTAAAACCGAGCAAGAGGGCGATACAAAAATTGGACATGGGACTGAAGCGAACACTAGCCAAAAGCTGAGCAGTCGTCTGCACTATCATCTACACTATGAAACAACGGACAGTAATTGTTTATAGTGAACCGCTTGAATTCCCACGCGTTACGGCCTGATTGGCTAACTTAAATGATAATTAATTCGCAAACAGCGCAACGTACAGAATTTTTTTCTTAACAGTAATTTCTCAGCACAACCTATCCTGCAACACCCTTACAAGCTTTTCCGACTGTTTCTGACCACACTGTATATCGTTTTATCCCACTGCGTGGGAAATTTCAAGTAATGTGTCTGAACTGAAGAATCTCTGATCGTCCTGTCGTCTCAATTCACTGATGCTACGATGGCAGAGACGTAGAATATCTTGTGTCAGTCGTGAGGAGCTTATAACGCTGTGGGAAAAATAAAATTGTGTATCAGTTCGTAAATCCGTTTACGACTTCTACATCCTGTCATACACCAAAAATTAATCGCGAAGGGCGTCAATGTTACTGGCTTTGATGCTCATAGATGACTATTTTCCTCCCATGTTTTATGTTGAAGAAAACGTACCTTTCTTTGAATTCGATTTTGTTTAAAATGTGCTTTTTGTTAACTCCTATTTTGAATCCAGTTGGTATCTTATTTTTTGTTCCCTATACAATAATACAATGGAGACACATGTGAGTCGACAGTACGTTCGTGGTAATACGTCTCCTTTCATGTTATGCAGCCAGGAATGTTATTGTAAACCTCTTAAGCGCAATAAGGACAGTATAACAAAGAAAAACACCCCCATTCGCTAACACCACCTCCTACGCACTTCACTCTTGGCATTAGACACGATGGCGGGTAATGTTCTCTAGGCAATCGCCAAACCCAAAGCCAATCATCCGACTGTCAAGATGGAGCGAGGTTACGCAGTGGTTATCACACTGGACCCACATTCTGGAGGACGACGGTTCAAATCCACGTCCAGCCATTCATATTTAGCGTTTCCGTGATTTCCCTAAACAGTTCCAGGCAAATGCCGCGATAGTTCCTTTCAAAGGGCACGGCCGATTTCCTTCCCCGTCCTTCACACAATTCGAATTTGAGCTCTGTCTGTAATGACTGATGAGCCATGAAACTACTTCCTCCTTTATTCCTCTAACAAATTCACGACTCCCTAAATCGCTTTAAATAACACATGTGTGAAAGATAAGACTATATCGAGCGGATTACTGCAATGTTTCGTAGAGACTTCCTGTCCAGATGCATGATTTATTGCTGTATTTTTCTGAGGAAACAACGAAACAAGCTTCAAATGAGCTTCGCTCTCACGTCAGACCAGAGCCGGTTGTTTATAGACGAACTATGGAGTTGCACGACCGTGTACTGCTAGGTGACACACACACACACACACACACACACACACACACACACACACATCTCGTGGTCGTGCGGTAGCGTTCTCGCTTCCCACGCCCGGGTTCCCGGGTTCGATTCCCAGCGGGGTCAGGGATTTTCTCTGCCTCGTGATGGCTGGGTGTTGTGTGCTGTCCTTAGGTTAGTTAGGTTTAAGTAGTTCTAAGTTCTAGGGGACTTATGACCACAGCAGTTGAGTCCCATAGTGCTCAGAGCCATTTGAACCACACACACACACACACACACACACATAGCCAAACAATATTGTCGTTATTGAATACAGGCAGAAAAAATAAAAAGTGGTTTACAATTAACATATTACACTGTTTCACTTAACAAGTATTGAGCGAGATGGCGAAGCAATTACTGCACAAGATTCTGATCCAGGAGAAACAGGACGTAGACCTATATCCACTCGTCTCGTGTCTGGTTTTTCGTTGTTTTCCCAGACAGCTTGCAGCTAATGCTTGAGTCGTTTCTTTATGAAGACCACGACCGATACGATTCGTCACAGATATCCACTCCGAGGTCATAGTCTTTCTTCAATGACCTCCAATCTTCCTTAAGCTTCACTGGGTGTTGTAGAATACACAATTTTGGCATGAGTGAATAAATTGTGAACACCTCATTTGGTCCGTTCAGTTGGTGAGTTACT
Organism: Schistocerca serialis cubense; assembly: GCF_023864345.2. Classification (NCBI taxonomy): domain Eukaryota; kingdom Metazoa; phylum Arthropoda; class Insecta; order Orthoptera; family Acrididae; genus Schistocerca; species Schistocerca serialis. The sequence continues at coordinate 518,598,199 of NC_064640.1, forward strand.
ACGTAACAGATTCAAAGTATCTCACCATGACTGACTAAGAAGTCGAAATTGGTCATGATACTGTGTGATCTGAGGCTCAGAAATACAATAAAAAACTAATATAATTTTGCTTTTTTATGAACTCGCTGTAGGACAGTTTCACCGATAATTTACTTTTCTCATTTAAAAGTATATTCCAGTTTATTGGATATTTGATTTAATCGCCTCGTCATTGCTTATACTAGATTATACACAAACCCTAAATTTCAAAGAGTAGTGGCAGATTACTGTGCAGTAGTAGCCAGGGGTCAATTTATTGAACATAAAATGTGTTTCTAAGAATGAAATACATATAAAAATTTATGGCAAGAGTTAGTTATATTACATTAATTCGTGCGTTTAATTTCCATTTCTTCTTGCCCAATAACCGATTCTTGGAGATATGTCAAATATGCTTTCATTGCAGCTCTTGATCTTTATGAATTTGAATCATAATTGCCAGTGCCACGGTGACAGCACGCTATGGCGTCACATCATGACACCGTAAAACATCTGGGATGCCATCCAGCGCCAAGGCACAGCTCCTCCTAATTTATTGGACTCTTGGGAACAGGTATTTGGTGTCACGATTTCCCGCCAAGAGGCATACCGAAGTGATACTTTGCCCCTGACGGAACTATCAAGGACTAGACATTGATATTGATGAAGCGGTACAAGCAGAGTTGAGGTTATGGCTCCGGCAACAAAGTCCAACATTCTACAGCAACGGTGTAAACAAAGTGGTCTCTCGTTGGGAGAATAGTGATCGTAGCGCAGGGTGACATGTTGATGAATAAATATGTAGACATGAAGAATAAAGATGTAGAATGTTAGTAAAGCTTTTTAAATGAAACAACTTCGAGAGTGTTCACATAAAAATATTCGTAGGTATTACTTTCCGGCACACCATCGCTGCCGTTTAACGCGCAACAGGTGGATCAACACGCTATAATAAGGCACACAGTTTTAATCTTTAAGAAAGTTTCAAAACTGCGCAGATTCCATGCGGAGTGAAACATTCATTCTGGATATAAAAGAGATAGTTGCTGTGTGTTCACAAATCGGTTTATGTATCTACTGGTGCTTTTTCAATTGAAGGGGCCGCTACAGAGTAATGCAATGTAGGGAAGACCCTTATTAGTGTATACCAATAATTTATACATTGGTACTTACAGGGGTGCGTGTCGTCTTAGATAGTACTGTATAAACAGCCTAGTAATGTCTGAGGAACACTCCAAAAGTTCCGTAAGTCTTTTTGCAAAGTTTGGCGTATGAAACGCTTTCCACTAATATCAATCACAGACATAAAAAAGACCCACAAAATAATAGACATTCTGGTCATACACCCTGTCACAGGATTTTCAGTACTGAAACAATGAACCGTTCGGAATACTTGGGTTATATGTTCCTAGGAAATAACTTCATCACTTGATAAGCCTATCCAATCTCTCAAAATTGCGTGTTTGGTGTTGAAACGCTAAGTTTCGCCACTGAAATCGCTTCTGCAGGGAAACTGAACTTCGATTCTGATGATAACTTAAATAGAAAATCAGTGGTGCATTACGTTTACAATAATCTTTGGAACCTGCAGGAGCTGTTCATGGAACAGAATGGGTGTGGTCTACGACTGAGATATCTGTGTACTGAGTAATGTCTCAATGTTACAATGCGCCATTTCACTCTTGATGTCACGTGGACTGGGTTTCAAACCATAATGTAACACGGTAATATCTGTTATAATATTTACTAACTCATGGTACAAAGAAACAGTCAAATTTTCAAAATATTACATTTATGGAAAAAAAAAATTTTGCGTACAGAAAATACTTTTACTATACCATGACGAAAAGAACATTATTACGAAAAGAATGAATTGACATTTCAAACTACGGGGAAACTCTGAAAATTACGAACATCAGCTATCCAGGCAGAAGCTACAACTAACGTTCTTTGTTTTATAAGAGATTATAAATTCGATTTTGTTATATTAGTCTGGATATGCCACCAGCAAAATCTACGACTAAGTATCGTATTACAAAAAATGGCTCTAAGCATTATGGGATTTAACATCTGCGGTCATCCGTCCCCTGGACTTAAAACTACTTAAACCTAACCAACCAAAGGACATCACACACATCCATGGCAGAGGCAGGATTCGAACCGGCGACCGGCAGCGCGGTTACGGACTGAAGCGCCTAGAGCCGCCGGCTACTGTGATTACAAAGAGGAACAACATAATAATTTGGAACTTTTATTTATCTTTGGAAATACCGCGGCTTCCACTTCACATAGCGAACGGATGAACACGGGAGAGAGAAATCCATCAAATACGCCCACAAAGCCGTAGCCCCTGTGAAATTAACGTTACGGTATTCTGTTTCAGCGCCACGACAATTAACATCTGGCTCTGGAAATACCGCGAGCACAGCTTTAAATACGATCTCCTGCCCACGCGTTCTTGTACGTCTCTATAAATTAACACATTGTGTAATTTCGAGATTGTTGTACGACCGCTGTTGCCGATGTCGTTTCAGTAAAATTCATGAAATAAGACATAATTAGTATTAAACAATGTGAAAATCAATTGGGCTTGCTACACAAATTCTTTCCTATGAAAATAAACATAACAGAAGACAATTGCAGGCAATGTTAAATAGCAACTGGAAGTTGTGAGTTCTCAGATGTCAGTCGATACGTCACAACTATGCAAGGGAAAGGAAGCTGTTTGGGAAGAAAAGGTCCACTTTAATTGTCCTCCTCTTCCCGTTTTCGGATCTACATCTACTTCTACATTTACATTATATACTCTACAAGCCACTGTGCAGAGCATGGCGAAGGGCATTTCGCGCCAGTAATTAAAATAAGCACTAGATACGAAACACGACACAGTGATCCGCGAAAGACACAATTATAGATGGATTATAATGTAGCTGCGGTTACCTTCAAGAAAGAATGATAAGTCTAACAAACAATGAAAGTAAAGCGTGTTTGAAGGGAAAAATTCAACATATTTCGAGACACTAAGAAAGACCTATCGTAAAAGTAATCCGTCATTAACAATCAAACACATCAGATTCTTCTTGTACGCCACAGCGTTATCAATAACGGTTTCCAGTCCATCAAGTTCAATAGTTGTAAAGAAAAACATACATGACTGTTCTTCGTTTGCACTTTTTGAACACCATCAATCTGGTATGGCGCAAAAACAAATGCAGAATAAACGTACGACAGAACGGCTACCCTTAACTTTCAATGTAACTGGCACGTACTACACATTTTATTAGTAATTGTACATGTATTTCACTACTATAGTCCTTGGGACGCTGTCAGAAGCAGTTGGGACGGCATATTTCTGAAACTAATGGTCTGTAAGTTAGTTGGTTATTGACTGCAGTGAGAGAAATAGCGGTTTTATATTTTCGTTATGTTGTTCTTTTTTTCAGGTTATTTATAGAACTAAGATGGTCAGAATGAGACCGAAAACAATTTTTAAATTTAAAAAAAAAAGTACAGCTGTGAAGTGTATAACCCAGTGCGTAACTTTTATTAAAGGCGTATGATATCTGACGCCAGTAACTCATCTTGAGAATGGCTGTTAAAATGTCAGCCGAAAAAAACGGAACAACAACAATAATATCCTGGATGTACTACCGTAAAATGATGAAATATTTATTGAAGCTGTGATTCTTCAGTTTCGCCCGGCGTACGTCATGACGAAATAATTCACGGGTGGACAGCTGGATATCAGCGTACCGCGGGTACAACATTTCAGCAAGCGACCATTGTGCCATCACCAGGTGCGCTGATGAACTGCGCACCTGATAACAGTTACACGGTCGCTTGCCGAAATATTGTTACCGTCGGACACTGACATCCTGCCGTCCCCCGTGAACTATTTCGTCTTTATCGAAGCTGTTGAATTGCGCCTACAAAAAGAATTTCTGAATTCGTAATTGTTCACTGGTGATGCAAATATGAGTCAGTTGACTATATTTTACTTGTGCGTAAAGAATATGTAAATGAGTGTTCCGTTTTGCTCACCACGAATAACTTACGATAGCAGTACTGTTTAATTTTCGTGTAAGCAGAGGCTGCTGCACAAACTTTTACACATGTGAACAAATTCATAGTCTAAGAGCCAAAATTAGAAGAATAGGCAGTTAATTTTATAAACTACTTACTGGAATTTAGAAGAACAACTTCTACCTTAAATTACAATGGCAGTTATGTTACCAAAACAGATTTCTTCCCGAGAGCTCTTTATTTGGATTACCTAATTTTCGTCCAGTTCAGACATCTACACATTTTTGGCAGAAAATAAGATAATAAAATTGCTTAGCCTTCCTGTAGCAGGAGGCTGCAGCTTTGAAAGACGTAGCCGTGCAGCTGTGATCTAACGTGCAGGCCTGAAGTCAGCCTGTCGACATAGATGGCACATGTTCAAAACCGTGTTTACTACGGTCTAGTTGATAAGCGCTAAATTAACTCTCACCATCTTAACAATACCTTACGAAAGCATTTCCAAGAACACTGGGCATTTCTTGAAAGTTTAGCAGTATATTATTTAAAGAAAGAATGCCTACAGAACATACCCCATGCGTACCGTATAAATTACAGTACATACGTCGTTTTAATCGCTATTTATTGGACACTTGGGGAGCAAGGGAAAGGGGAAAAAAAATGAAAGAGAGGGGTTTTCTATAAAAGTCAACACTTATTTCCAGCCGGCCAGTGTAACCGAGCGGTTCTAGGCGCTTCAGACTGGAACCGCGCGACCGCTACGGTCGCAGGTTCGAATCCTGCCTCGGGCATGGATGTGTGTGATGTCCTTCGGTTAGTTAGGTTTAATTAGTTCTACGTTCTAGGGGACTGATGACCTCAGATGTTAAGTCCCATAGTGCTCAGAGCCATTTGAACCATTTTTGAACCATTTGAACTGATTTCCAAATAACTGTATACGATGGAAGAGCTGTTAGATCAAAGACTCCGTTCTTCCTTAGCAGTGAAACATGTTCCATACAATTTCTGTTGAGTTCTCCAAGTCAGTTCTACCCCTGGCACACAGTGCTTGCTAACACTATTTTTTTCCTTTCCCTGAGAGCTAGGGGAGGCGGGATCGGCCACCTCTTGTGCGCCTCCGTAGATCAGCCTCTCCCATTGTTTACAGTGCAGACACCGAGAAGGTGTGTACCAAAACAGCGGCCAGCCATGCCTTAGTTCGTGGGTTAACGGCAGACTGCGCTACCAGTTGCAAATATCATTTGTCATTAGTACTATACACTTATCTTCAAATGTACGATTGAAGGGACCAGAGTTCTTCCACGGGACAAAGTACAGTTATTTACTGTCAACTGATGAACAAATTCCTCCTTGTCTGATACATGACAGTAAGAATATAGAAATAATTTACCGTGCAGCAGTACATTATATATCATAATGAACAGGTCGCGTTTATTACAGACAAATGTGAAGTGGTGCGATGAGTTTCGAGGATCTAAGCGCCGTTTAATCCCACCTGAAAAAAAAGAAAGGAGGAAAAGTGCGAGCGGGACTGATGGTTCCGTACAATCTTAATTATTGTATATAAATAGTTCATCTAAAGGTTATGAGGAGTGAAATTGCGAGTATCAAAATATGTGCTACAAATGGCAGTATCTTTTTTGAAATTACTTAGGAGTTTAAATTGTTTCACCGCCAGGTGACAGTAGACCTTAGGGTGTGACAAATTTCAGCTAGATACATAAAAAAATGTTCAAATCTGTGTGAAATCTTATAGGACTTAACTGCTAAGGTCATCAGTCCCTAAGCTTACACACTACTTAACCTAAATTATTCTAAGGACAAACACACAAACCCATGCCCGAGGGAGGACTCGAACCTCCGCCGGGACCAGCCGCACAGTCCATGACTGCAGCGCCTGAGACCGCTCGGCTAATCCCGCGCGGCCAGCTAGATACATCTAAACGTTCCTGAGAAACAGGGTCTTAACATTCGCACAGACAGGAATATGGGACAGCAAAGTGATCCTATAAGGGCTCCACTTTAGCGGTTGAGGTACGGAAGCCGAAAAAATACTGTAATATTAAAGACTTGCCTCCATCCTGTTCCTCTACATTCTGTAACATTTTTTATACCGTGTATGGGAGACAATGTGAAACAATAAGGAGAGCGCGTGATCGGGTTCAATTCAGAGGAAATCTTTGGAAAGATTTCTGGGAAAGAAACCGATTGTAAAAAAAATTGCCTTAGCAAACACCTTAACACCTTCAGGTTGACACAGGAGATTGTTTAAATACAAAGGCGTTACTGTCATACAGTTAATCCATTTTTTAACCCTTAGCGAACATGAAAATACCAAACAGACTCCTACGAGTCGCAATGAAAAGCTCTGTATCATGAGATGTTTACTAGGAACTATTTAATATGTCTGGACTGCGTGAAGACGTTTGCAGGAAAATTTCTTTTGACCTTCATTTATTTTGAAAAGAATACTAAGCGTCTGAAAATGCAACAAAGGCCTAGTATCAAAGTCAGAAAGGCGGCATTTGGTATTTATGCATGCAAGTAGATGCTAACTACAAAAAGTCAAAATTTGTATGTTCAAATAACTTTACGTTAATTGACAACTGACACATTACCATATTCGTGGTAAGTTGAGAGTAAGACTACAATTGCTTATGGGGAAGAATCGCATACAATAAGGTAGGAAACATACCAAGTGAATAATGACGTTGTACCTCAAGAAGCTAGCTGCTTCCTCTGGATCAAGCGTATATCTGTAAATTTACTTTCGAAGATTAAGAATATTTCGTAAACTGGATGTTATTATAAGTAACTTCGGTTAAAATGCAAAATTAATTCAGAACTAAAAGGAACTTTATTTGCCGCTTCTTATTCATCACTGTCGGAACTCGCAATGCCCTTGATGTTCACGAGCTGCTGCCAATAGCATCTCCTGAAAGTGTGCGAATTAAGGTGAGACCGCAGCTATATCTATGCTTCTTTCATGCATTTTCTAACTGCGAAACAACTGACGTCTCTTCTAACAGCTCAAATCTTTCAGAGTACATGGCTATTCCCACACCAGTGAATACTAGGCTCTGCAATGGACGAGCTGTTGTTGAGTCAACGATATCGGAATTTATCAGTGACAGGGGGGCGCTGCAACATTGTGATTGAACCATGGAACAATGGAATAAAGACGTTTTGTCGGGGTGATCGTATTATCTGTTTCAGCAAGTCAACAGTCGCACCAGGATCCGTATTTTCAGCACACTTGCACAGCTGTACCCATACAGAAAGTGGTGGTAATATGTCATCTGTGACATTCATCTGATGTTCTATTGGACTTATGCCTGTTTCAGAAGTCAGTGGACTACATTTATTTTTATTGCTTGCTGATATTTTGACCTGCAAAAATGACAATTACTAGCAGGTCTACTGTCCACACCACAGGAATAGACTCGTGATAAAGTGGTATAAATAAAGATCATATCAGCAGGTCGCAGTTGATGTTCGAACTGTCGTGTTTGCCGGATATCACCCGGTGGCGCCAAGGAATGATACAGAGCACCAATGTGCAGAGATCAAAAATAAGTTCTAGGAAATGCGTAACAACCTCTGACATTTGTTCCCATCTAACTTTCGAGGGACTTTTATAATCCATACCATGATGAAATCCTACTTTTTGTGTGTGCTAAGCATGGATTCACGTCTCATTAGCTAGATGACCATTCTCGATCATCACAGTAGGTCCTAACTGGGAGTGCTATTTTAACCATAACTCCCTGTTGTTACGAAAAGATGGTGTCGTCATCATTCATGCAATCAGGCTACTTCTGAAACCTCTATTTAAGGGAGAAGTAGGACACCAGCCCATATGAGGGTTACTGAGCACCAAAACGTGCGTAGAGGATCTACGCTAAATGTTCAGTTTACCAGCCACTGATTTCGGATTTTATCTGTAACGTGCAAGAGGAATACGTAGAACAAAGTATCTTCGTTTTACTGATGAGTGATAGGTGGAAACCATATGCAAATTTTTTTAAGGACGTGATAAATGTATTTTGTTTCATACAACCAGTATTAAAATATTTTAGCGTGAATAAAGTACTAATTCCAGATTCGACTGATGAGTCTTCACCAGTGAAGAAAGAAGTTGTCCTAAGCGAAATAATAATAAGAGAGACAGAAAATTTTCCGTCTGCATTTATTAGAGGTTTATGTAACTACGGTTGCTATTGTGACGCTGTGGTCCACGAGCTTTCAAATTTCGTCTCCTTTTTTCCGCTTAGTTACCTAACAGAAGCTTCTGTTTCATAGGTATGCTTCCTAACTCGAAACAACAGTGTATTATAAAATCACGCCTTTTAGCAAACGGAAATCCAAACGTTACGTAACTTATAATTTTTTAGTGTACAATGTCAAGCAATGTCACTGGAATACATTGCCCATGAATGCCCTAACACATCGGCGCGTGCCTACATCCAAACGCAGCTTTTTTCATTGGAATTTAGATGAAAAATGGCCTCTGTCGACATACCTGGTAGACTATCGAAGCCAGAGTCATCAGATGAGGTGCTAGAGCGCGGCGTGGATGCCTCGTCTTCTTTGACGCTATGCGTCTCATCTTCGGAATCCGATGGGACGACAGTATCTGCTTCATTTTTCCGTCGGTCTTCGTCGTCAACGAGGAGCGCCTGTTCTTCATTGGCCTGTTCAGATTCTTCTATTTTGTCACTTTCTGGTGTTGCACTTTTCTTTTCTGATGATTTTTGTCGCGGCTTTGAGGCAGCACTTTTTGGGGAAAGCTTAGACGCGTCCTCAGATGTCACTGCCTCTAGCTTCTTCTCTTCCTTATTTTCGTGTTCATCTGTGCTTTTAGGCTCTTTCTCCGATTGTTCCGGCTGAATTATTATGTCTGGCGTCAAAACTTTATCCAGAGATGTTTCTACTGGCTTCTGCTGCTGTTTGGTCGGTGAAGTAACAGTAGTCGTTTCCTTCGAAGACGCTTGATTTTCCTGCGCTGACAGAGAGGGAACATTAATAGCTACAGTACGTTGCTCCAGAGTGTCAGGCGGCGGAGAACTGTCAGAGAGCATCTTATCCTTCTGTACTTTCTTCTTCATGACAATCTTCTGTGCAGGTTTTGCACCGTCTTTTGGCACTTGATCTTTAGGAAGCTTCTGTGCTTCAATGTTGTCCACTTGTTTGGCAGTCTCCTTAGACGAAAGTTGCTCCTGACTTTCTGCTTTCGTCTCTTTTTCCAGATCTAGTTGCTCTCCCTGGTGTGGCGTTGCCGCTTTGATATCTTTCGCTTTCTGGACCTTCTTTGGCCTTGGCGGTAAACCGATGGTGACCTGCGTATACATGTCTGTAGATCCTGGTACACTTTCGGTGCCTGGTCCTTTATCTTGCAGTGATTTTTCTGCCTCTGTCAACGATTGCATCGTATTACTGATTGTGGTAATATTTTGTTGCTTTTCAGTGTCCTTTGGTTCGTTAACTGAAATATCTGGTGTTTTTTCTGCTTTACTATCTTTCTGTTGTTCCTTATCCTTCACTTCTTTGCTGTTTTCATTCAGTTCTGTCTTCTTCGGCAGTTCATCTGCTTTACCAGCCAGTTTTTCCGGTGTTTTATCTTTTAATTTATGGGGTACGACATTTTCTTTTGAGTCGAGTTTCTTGTCGGTTTTCACCAGGAACTTTTTGGCCGCCGCAGGAGGTTGTGCTTTTCCGTCCTCCAAACGTTCAGGGGTAATCTTTGACTTTTCTGCAGCTTTCTTTATCTTTAGCTTCAAATTAGCGCTTTCATCCTTTTCCTTCTTTGCTGAAGTTTCAGTTAGTCCTTCAGTTTTATTATTCAACGTTTCAGGAGACTTTCGTTCCAATTTATCACCCGCAGATGTCTCTTTCAAATCCAGTTTAGTTTCATTTTTAGCAGGCGCCTTCTCAGCAGGCGTCTCAGCTTGAGTTGCCTTCGGTTGCTCCAGATGATCAGGAATCTCTTTCTTAGTCTTTTCTAGCGACTTCTTTGGTTTCAGCCCTAGCCTTACGCTTTCTTCAATTTCCTTCTTTCCGGAAGGTTCCTGTATTTTGTCCCTTTTATTGTTAAATGTCTCAGAAGTCTTCTGTTGCAGTAAATCACTTTTATCTTTCGTTGTTTCTGTTGCTGTCTGCTTCAGTTTCTCATCGGTTATGATCTCCCTCAAATCAGATTTAGGTTCAGCTTTAGACGGCACTTTCTTAGCTGCTGTGATCTTTGGTGGCTCCAAACTTCCGAGAACCACTTTAGAAACATCCTTTGTCTTTTCTGATGCCTTCCGTAGCTGCTGCCCTAGATCGATCAATTCGTCTACAGCTTTTATTCCCGATGCTTCACGCAGTTTACTGCTGTCATCGTTCAGTGCTTCGGAGACTTGCTGTTTTAATTTGCCAGTCGAGACATCATCTTTACCATCGGGTTTAGTTTCCATTTTAGCAGGCACTTTCTTGACACCTTTAGCCTTCTGCAGATATCCGGAAGCCTCATTATCAGTAGTGTTCTTCGCCTTTTCTAAGACTTCACTTACTTCCAGTTCTTTATTGCTACATTTGTCTTTTTTATGTGTATCGCCAATAACACCACTTGGTTTTACCAGGTCCTTTAGTCGTTCCTTATCATTAGTGACATCTTCGTTCGAACTTACTTCAGTTTTACTTTTGGCATCCGTTAGATCGTCGAGCTGCGGCCTCGTGTCCCTCAGATATTCAGGTGCATCTTTACCGAGGTTCGGACTTGCACTTCTCGGTTTCAGCACGTCGGAAACTTTCGAACCTGGACCTGTATCTATCTGAGAAAGATCTGTGGTTTTAGAAGGTTTTATTACTTTCTTTAGCGGTTTGAGTTGCAATTTTGGAATCACCTTCGCTAGCGGCTCACCAGCTATTCCTGTCGAGACAGGAGACGTCGGTCGTAGTTTTTCTGTTCTTGCTGCAGCCTTTACGTCACCTTGCTCTCCAGAGCTTGCAGAAACTTCTTGTGTTCTGTGTTTTGAGTTGTCTTGGTCTCTTGGGGCCCCATCACTAGCAGTCAGAGAAACTTCAGTTTTGGTTGCGTCGCCAGTGGTACTTTTAGCGGCCGCAGGTGGTGTGGATGGAGGCACAGTTTCACCGTAATTCGCAGCAGATGTAACCCCATCTAGGAGCCTTCCGTCGCCAGCTTCTGATGAGCCTTTTTTGGATTTGCGAGGAATAATGGGTGGCTTTTCGGTAAAAGCTTTCTCTTTCTGCGGTAACGACTCAGGCACTGTAGAACCGGCATCGTCCGACGCAGATTTAGTGCGGTATCTTTGATTTTTCTTAGGAGGCACCAAGTTTGCCATACGTTTGTCCTGCAGCGGTGTTCTGGGAGGCTTGTCGATGATCCCAGCACTCGGTGGTGTCTTCAGCTTATCTGATTTATCGTCACTCTCATCACCACTTGGCAGAATTAATTTCGAGTCTGACTTGTGTTTGGAAATGAATTTGAGGGGCGGCTTCCCTGGCAGTTTTAAACCTGTCTGCTTTTCGTCCCTCTGCTTGTCTAGTTTGCCAATTAATACGTTCTTTGCACTCAGATTCTGATTTTGATGGAGAGCACTGTTGTTGACACCTGGGTTAGGGGATCCTTCGTCACTTTTCCATATTTCTTGTGTACTAGGCAACGCAACTTTAATTTCCGGTGTTTGTTTGTCTCCAGAAGGACCTAGGGCTACACTGACACCGTGTTGCATAGTTTCTCCGCCATTCGGTTTCGGAGTAGCATCGCTTAAATTTTCTGAGACATTTTCCTGGGAAACGACAGCCGTTTGAATTGGTGGCTGTATATTATCTGTTACAGGAATTTTACTTGTCTTTTCTGGCGTGATATTTTCGGTTTTTTTCAGTGCTCGTCCTTTCTTTTCATTGTTATCGTTGCTCTTCAACTTAGTAAATTTTATTTTTTTCAGTTCCGTGGGAGAGAGAATGTCTGTCGCTTTTTCTGGCTGCTTTTCTGCTGTAAGTATCCCTAGTGACGATGCAGTCTGCATGCCATTGCTAGGCATAACAGAGGTCTCGTTCTGTTTATGAACAGAATTCTTCCTCTGCAACTCTTCGTGACCTGCTTCCTTCCTTTTATTCGGTTCGGAATTCGTTCTAAATAACGTTCTCGGAGGAATATATGCCTCTTCCGCCCCTTTTATTAAGGCCCAAAAATTAATGCCTTCCCCCGACTCCTCTTTCTGTGTGTCATTGTCTTTATTCTCCTTGGGTGGATCAGTATTTGCAGTTGCTACGCTGGTCACAATCTCTGGCGTCTTTTGCTTACTCGTCACAACTGCTGGCGCCGGCTTGTCGCCAACAGAAGGCTCGTCTGTGCCCGGTTTAAGTGGCTTCACAACTTTCTTTGGATCGTGTGCCACCTTTTTCTTCAATACATCTGGAGGCTTCTTCGGAACAGTAGGGGGAATACTGGGAGTGTCTTTCGTAATATTTTTGTCAGTCTTATCTCTCATTAATTCTTTTTCAGTCAGTTTTGTTTCGCGTTTTTCCGTTTGCATTTCTTTTTTGAGCGTAGGCCCGATGATGAGCTTCATATTTTTATTTTCGACGGTCGTATCACTGTCAGATTTTAGAGCTTCAGTTTCCTTAGTGTCGACGTTACGTTTTTGGGCTTCCGTGGCTTTGCTACCAGCCGATGACGCTTTATATTTTTCCGAAGCCTTCATTGTGTTCAAATTTGTATCTAATTTTACCGTTTGAGCTAAATGTGTCTTTACATTAGCCAATTCATCATTAACCATCTCTTTTGTATTCTTTAATTCATGTACGGCCATGGGAGCTGGTTCTCTAGGAACCGGAGACTGTAACTCAACTTTAACCACGTTTTTCGCCGCATTTTCATCACAAACTACTGATGTTGATTTCAAATTTCCGGATTTACCGTCACTGCTGTTCACGGCGACTGTTTCGGCGGGTGTTTTAGAAGATGGAGTCGTGCACTGAACATCCTTCCCTTCATTTATAAAAATCTCGCTATTATTGCCCGTCTGTTTTTCTTTGGCATTTTCACTTTGCAAAGTACTCTGAGATTTGTCTTCGTGTTTGATAAGGCGCCGGTTACCGATTCCAGCTTCATTTCCCGGTGGGGATTTCTGCTTCATGCCTTTAGAAACGGCATCTGTTGGGGAATGTGGAGGTTTTTTAAGTTTCGCTGATTTAAGTGAAACTTGCTCGAGAGGATCACGCGTATTTGTAGTTTCAGAACATTTAGCTGTAGGTTTAGAGTTCGTTTCTGGTATCGGAGTACCAGACGACGGTTGCTTCTTAACATCTGTATCAGATGCCTTTGTAGAAGAGGCCGACTCAGTTGAAGCACATTTCACTGTAAGTTCGTCTTTCGGCCGCTTCTGATCCTTGGGCAGTGGTGACGCTGAATCTGACGGAATCGTTGTTAACGAGTTGTCTTTCTCATTAGGGACTTGGCGTAAATTCGGTACGATGGCGTCCATCGACGGTGAAAGTAGTTGGTTTTTATCGAGAGCTGCATTACTCGTAAGAATATTATCACCAGCCGCACTTGAGGCTGTTGTTTTCTGTGCAGCACCAACAGCGGACGTCAAAGACGTTGTTTCGGGCTGCTTTACCTTCGGTACCTTTTTCACGACCTTACCGACAACACCGGTCTTACGCTCCTCAGCAATAGAAGGGACTGTTCGGCTTTCGGTTTCGGAACTAGGAACGGGGGAAACGGCTGTCTTTTCTAATGTACGGGACTGCTGCAGAGCAGAATCCGCGGAGGGGGACGTCTGAGGAGATTCAGACGTAACAGGAACTTTATCCTTACACAGCACTCCATCACTGAGAACGGTAGCGCTACAAGTCTTTTCTTCACGAGCGGGCGCACCACTAGGAGCTGAAGAACACGCGACACTTACATTACTATCGCCACTACTAAGATCAAGTCCGAAGGCCGCCGACTTACTATGTTCTTTCTGGAATGATTCGTTTTCATTAGGTATCGTTTTAGCGCCGTCTGCAACTTTCTTCTTCTTCACCACTTTGCCTTTCGACTTGACCTTTACCTTCGCCTCCTCGCGGGTGGCATCCGGCTTTTCCTCGCGCGGCTCAGCGCTCTCCGGATCTTCTACGATGACCTCGTACCGGAACTTCTTGGGCGACGCCGGCGACTGCTCGATGGAAATTTCGTCGACGACGAACTTGAGTGGTGGCGGCGTGCGAGCGGCTCCGGCCGCCGGGAGGTCTCCACCCTCTTCGGCGACGGGTTCCAGACCGAGCCCCGGCAGGTCCACAACGGAACTCCTACGGGAGCCCGGCACCGACTCCGGGTCCAAGTCTATGGAGCTACGACGCAGCTTTACCGTGTTGCGCCGCTTCAGGAGCGATCCCTTGCGTGGCGCGCCATCGTCGACTATTTCCTTCTTGCTGGACTTGCGCGACGAAGGCGAAGCGGAGGACGACGACGCAGACGACTTGCGCTTGGTCGTCGTAGGCTTATCTCGTAACGTCATCTCCTCCTCGTACAGTAGCACGTCTAAGGCCGCCGCCTCGGAGATTTTGGCGATGGCGGCATCGTCAGGTAACGGCGGCAACGGCGGCGGCGGCGGCGGCGGTGGCACAGGCGCCGGCGTCGCCGCCGCCTCGACCGGCTCCGTCTTGGGCTGCGCTTGTGCGGGCGCCTTCTCGCGGATGAGGAACTTCTCGACGAGGCGCTCGCCAGGGGTCTTCTTGCGCACCTCCTTGGGGCGCGCGGTATGGATGCGCACGATGGAACGGTCGCGCCGGATCTCTCGCGGGGCGCCCGTGCGTCGCACCGGTGGAGTCACCACATCGATGTCGGCCGTGTCGATGAAGATGGGCCGCGGCGCGATGAAGCGCCTGGGGCACGGAATGCGCAGCGGCGAGTAGCGGCGCAGCACCGGCGTGTAGCGCACGGGCCGCGACACGCCCCACCCGCCAGGCAGGTACAGCCCCACGTCCGAGTACGACGGCAACATCGCGCCGCGACCTCACCAGCTCGCGAGACTGCAGCGCATTGGGCGCCGAGAAGCAGGGGGCGAACAACGTCCGGTCGTCTCCAGCAATCGCTGGCCGCAAGCTGTCACCGAGTTTCGTTCACCACTGTGTCTCTACCTGACGAGTCCACACACTCTTAGTGTACACACTATTATTTTACGCACACGCCATCGTAGCCCTATTTCGAACACAGTCGACAGCAGGTCACTCACACTACGTCACGCCATGTTTTAACGTCCCCAATGTCCGGAATCACTGGCTGCTTGCCGCCGCTGAACGGGCAGCGTATTGCGACGGACTTCTCTCCCCGAACGGTAGGACTCACGGTCGGCAACGCGCGGAAGTACGGACAGCGGCGCGAGAGCCGCTAGGCGGTCGTCGGTCGTCGGTCGGCGGGCGGCGCGCGGCTCGGTCGCGTAGAAAGCACTGGCTGCTGCCGCGGGGACCTGGCGGCGCACGCCCTGCCCCTCCCGCCGCGCCGCGCGGCTAAATATACTGCTGCGCAGACCTGCCCAATTACAAAAGACGCCCTCTTATTAACCGCGGCCGCTCACGAGGCGCCACTCGCGACAGTCACACGGCCACGGGCACGGGCACGGGCACGGATTCTGCACGGACACGGCAAGAAGCCCGCTCCACAAATATAGAAGCTGCTCCGTTGATGGTGACAGCCAGCTGCTGCCAAACACGCTCACCTTCCTGCTGTTGCACCTTCCGCACGCTACGAGTTTCATCGACCTAACACATCGGTCATCCCCAAAGGAAGAACCTTCCCCTCTAAGGGTAAAGCATAGACTCAGGAGCGGTTTGTGCACGTAGCGTATGCTGCGGGCACCGCGCGGTCAGGGGCCCCACACCACACTGCTAGTGATGGGAACAATCGAATGAAAACAATTGACTCATTCAGTTGTTAGAGAACAATCGATTCGGTTGAATTACTCACACACATTTTTACTTTCAACTAGTCTAAGGGAGCAACCAAATGAAAACAATCGATCCAATCGGTTGTAGTTTTACGTACGATTGGCAGTGTTGCTCACTCTCCAAATCAAAATAAGCTAAATGTGTCTACAAATAAAACCAAGCAAAAGGCTGAAATAAAACAAGGTCTATTATTCTGAAATTTTTTCTATTATTATACTGTGTAACAGACCAGTTTGAATTTAAATTTACTTTCTTAATTTGGAATCTGCTGGACGTAACAGTAATGCAAAGAATTAACTGTGAACGTATGAACATTACTTGAATTTTCGAAACCTCGATATTTTGAAGCAAAAATGTATTTAAATAAACATCTTCGAGTCAGTTTCTTTCGCACAACTGCCTTTTTCTCAAAATAAAAATGTAAATAGTGTTTCGGTAAATTATCTACAGGACAAAGTTCGAAATATCTGTACTGTAACATAACATTACATCTTACACTTAGTAAACTACTGCACTAAGCAGAAGTTCCCTGTTCCTCTTATCAGTTGAGTCACTGGCACATTGTTTACTGCAACTGTGAGGCGTATGACTTCTGATTCATCTCGCATAAATGAAAGTCTTCTTTGCTTACATTATCTTCCTTCATTATTGTGAAGTTATGATACTTTGCTGATGTCAGCTGCGACTACGTTTCCTGTAACACTCTCAACCGTTTATATTTCGCAGTTATTTTTCTAGTATTGTGTTACTCACAGTAACAGAGCTATAGTTTGTTGCGCTTTTCATTTCAGTCTAATAATACACTTTCATGGGATATTAAAGCGTGTTTTGAAGTCTCACTTCAATGAAAATAATTTTCCTTTAATCAGTGTGGGTTTCAATGTTTAAATGCTTCCATATAGTCAAGAAAAAAATGCCAGAAAAAAAGCTAATGTTGTGAAAAAAGTCATACTTCCGGACTCCTCTTAAATCACTCATTTGCCACCTCAGTAGTATTAACAGCAGCCACAGTTAGCTCTAAAAAGCTGACTTGGCATCACTGTTGACTTGAATATTCACCCGTTCAGTTCAGTGAATCATCATTGTTGACTGCGTTCTGTTATCGCCTGTCGTCACAGTTACTGTCGTTCCTCTGCTTGATTTTTTACTGAGTGCCAATAAGTAGCTTTTAGTTCAATTTTTCGTCCATGCTCATGAGTAGACATTTACTTAATAGTGAATTCTGTCTCGATTAAAATGCCAAAACATTGACTGTTGTGGTAATGGAAGAAATCATTTGACTGAGAAAACGTGATCCTCAAAATACATTCATTCCGATATACAGTATCCGAAAGGATGATTCATATTCTGCAACTATACTAAAGAAATTCGGATAAAATTAATGAATGACGAAAAATATTTTTGATGAAAATATACTTCTGACGACTGACCGCATATGTTTAACAAGCAAGTGATTAAGTCATTAAACGATTAAAAAGTATATCTTATATGCTATCTGCTCATGTCACCTCAGCATTTACCGAGAGAGAATTGTCGGTAACGGGTGAAAACCAACATGGAGAGAGAGAGAGAGAGACAGACAGAGAGAGAGAGAGAGAGAGAGATTTACGATAAATTTAAATAAAAAATTAATAATCCACTTATTTAAAAATAAGTTTAGTATCTACCATAGGCTACAATCTTTTAAAACTAACCAAATACAGTATTCATATTTAATCCCAGAGTTCATATTTTAAGTACATAAATTCGGCAGTTTCGATAATATTTCATTTTTAGGTTCAAAATGGTTCAAATGGCTCTGAGCACTATGGGACTTAACTTCTGAGATCATCAGTCGCCTAGAACTTAGAACTACTTAAACCTAACTAACCTAAGGACACCACACACATCCATGCCCGAGGCAGGATTCGAACCTGTGACCGTAGCGGTCGCGCGGTTCCAGACTGAAGCGCCTAGAACCACACGGCCACCGGCCAGCTTGCTACAATGACTTATTAAAGTGATGATTCGGTAGTGTTCACACATGTCAGCATATATTTCTTTGAAATTGGACTTATTACATTCTTCTGCAAGTCTAAAGTATTTTGTCTGCGTCATGTATGTTGCACATCGAGTGGAAATATTTTGTCATGGCTCTCTCTCCCAAGGATCTTAATCATTCTGAAGGAATTTCGTGTATTCTAGAGCCTTGTTTCATCTTAGAATTTTCATTGATCGGCCAAATGTCTTCCTTGTCATCTTCATCTACTTCCTTCTCCCTTTCTACAATATCGCCTTAATGTTCACTCTCCTGGCAGAGCCCCTCTATAAACTGATAAAACAAAACATTCTGACAACTTCCCACCGCGCCGTCGGATGCTCCCTGGTGGCGTTGCGGCCACCTGACGTTTTAACAGATGTATGTAAACGGGGCAGACACGGACGGCGGATCACCCTAGCGAAAACATGGGCTGCAAATGGGGAAATCCATTGAAATAAGCGACTTTGAAACAGGGCAGATTATTATTACGCAGAGCCCATGAACGAGTATCGAAACGGCGGAGCTGGTTGAATGTATACGTGCTACTGTCGTGAGCATCTACGGAAAGAGGTAGGTCAGTAAAACTACCACTAGGTGATATATGGTTAGACGTCCACGACACTTCACAAAACATGGGGTTTGGAGGCTTGTCTGCTCTGTAAGGTAGGATAGATGGTGATCTCTGGTGAAGGAGTACAATGCTGGTGCACGCATAAGTGTCTCGGAGCACACCGTTCATCATACGTTGTTGAACATGGAAGTCCGCAGCAGACCAACCCTACGTGTTCACATTTTGCCACAACGACATCGTCAATTACGATTACAGTGGGCACGGGACCATTTGGATTCGACTGTCGATCAATGGAAAATTGTCGGCTCTTCAGATGAATCACTAAATCACTGGTCGTCTCCACAAAAGCCGTCGTCAAGGTGAACGGCGGCTCGAAACGTTCAGTGCTCTACGGACGCAGGCTGGTGGGAGCGGAATTGTGCTACGTGAGACATTCTCCTATGCTTGGTGTGACCTGCGGTAGTAATCGAAGACACGGTGACAGCTGCGAACCATTTGCATCCCTTCATGCTTGATGTCTTCCCAGACGGCGATGTCATCTTCCAGCAGCACAGTTGTCAGTGTCTGGGAACAAGGACCGTGCTAAAATGGTTTGAGGAGTATTGTGAACTGATGTTGATGTCTCGGTGACCAAATTCGCCTGATGTAAATCCTATGGAACCCATCTGGGTCACTATCGGGCGCCAACACCACCTACGCAAATCAGCAGCGCGTCATTTAAGCTAATTACACGTCCTGTGCGTAGGCACCTAATGCCACGTACCTCCAAAAACCTACCAACAAACTGTCGGATTTCAGATATGCATTATCAGTGATGTACGTCATTCCAAAGACAGACAGCAAAGCAATTAAGCAGGTGGTCATAATGTTTTGGCTCAACGTCGTGCAATTTTTCCACCTTTCAGCTTTCCCTTCTTTGCTTAATACTGGCTTGCCATTTAATCTCTTGATACTCATATGGTGCTACTATTTTTCCCAAAGGTGTCTGTAATTTTCCTGTAGGTAGTACCTGCCTTTCCCCTACTTATGCATGCTTCAACAGCCTTGTACTTATCCTCTTGTCATTCCTTTGCCTTTTCGCCTATTTGATCCTTTGCTAGTCTCACTATTTTTAATGTATAACTCATTGAACTGAAGAGTATATGATATTTGCAGTTCCTTGCGTTGGATGTCTCCGGTAATGTAATAAAAGTGAACGATAAGTACTGTTTGAGGATAACAGCCTCTCACATAAATTAGTATTTTATGAGGGGCTGTATCAAATCTTTCGTCTATAAATTTTAGTATGTATAATGGGATTTCGTCTAGCCTAACTATTTTCTTAATGAGAAGTTGAACAACTGCTTTGCTGTTTTTTTTTTTTTTTAAGTTTGGTATGTCATTTTTTATGTCCTCTTTAGTGACTGAAAACAGTTGGCACATCCAGTTATGCCCAGAGGCTTATCACAGATAAACATTTTTCGTAACTTCAGGCGTTCTTCGCTGGTAAAAACTCCCCTGCCTCCACTACGCCACTAAGTCGACTATATTTCCACTACTCTATCAGATGGCTATGACGCATTAGGTCGAGCAGGAGCTGTTGAAGGAACGCGCAATTTCCACGACGAATCGAACTTTTATGACGCGAGACCACCCAGCATCTGTCGCTGATCGAAGCATTTTTGCCCCGTTTTCAAGCCTCTATGTCTTTCGGTGAGCAACTCCCTGGTACCTGGCAGCATCGTTTCCAGATTTCAAACGCGAAATGCAAAAGGCCACCGAAACACAGACTGAACGCTATAGTTGCCTTCACCTGTGGCAACAATGGTGCGCTGCCATACAAACGTAACAATCGTCTTGTGCAGTTGGTCGTGGGAGACGCAGAACAACACACGCCAAGTGCACCTTGCCACCGATCTGCATTGGCTCAACGATCTATTTAAACCGCTGAATTTCTTTTTCTTTCGTTTTTTTCATTTTGCGCTAACTGCATATGTGTAGGTTTTGAGTCAAGGGACGTACGAAATGAAAAATGTATCTTATTAACCTAAATGATAAGATTACTGTAAAAGAAAAACAAAACGATAACGTTAATAAAGGTAATATGTTCGAAGTAGATCTTAACACATATGCAAAATCAACTGTCACGTCCCTTTCCGTGCATTGCAGCATGACTGGCTACATCTTCGCCGAATTTTAGCAAGGTGATCCAGACACTGCTACTGAAGCCTGCCTCACACTCTTACGGCAACACCCCTGGCCTTCATACAGTGTGTGAGGACCTCCTCCTATCAGCTGTCACGAGGGTGTCAGCTTGTTCTCCTCACTGGGATATTTCTGTCAAAGCGAGCTCAAGGTGTCCTTTGGGGAACCATACTTTTCGTATGTCCGTATGAGTGCAATAACTTCAGTTCTAGAGTCTCCAGCAGTCTGCTTTCTAATCTACCTATGTAGCATACCCCCACCTCATTCATGCAGCATACTAGCCCAAAATATTACTCACCCACCTCTCTTATGAACCCACGAGACTATATGCCTGAGACATGCATTTACATCTGGATATCTCCACGCTCTCCACATTCTTCTACGACGCTCGTGAAGCATCAGACAAATCCTGCACTCAGAAAACCTGGAGCTATTGGTCTACTTTCACTCACGTGCTCTCTTTGTTACTGGCAGTTATGCACTAACTGTCATGTAACCTATTTTATAATATAATATGCAAATCTCAATGGTCAACACAGTCGATTGTTTAATGCTACATGAAAACCGCAGACAGTATTCACCACTGCACTGCTAATTACTACTTCTTTTCCTTTTATTATGGTGCGGGTGAACTATTATTTTCTGCAGCCTTGGGGGCCTTTTTTAGTTGGCTCACGGCAGGGAAGTTAATTTACAAGGACCAGAGTGGCATAAAGTTCATGATGCTGAGAGGCACCACCGAGCAGGTATAAAACACAGAAATCGCAGTAACCCGTGTCCAGAAAGCAGACATGTAGGAAGGTGGCCTGTGTTCCGTTAAAAACAGTATTGTGTGAGACGCTAAAAGAAATCGTGTTAGGCGATATAGGATCTGAAACCCAGGTGAAAAACTCAGAGCTTGAGACTATGGGACTGGCAGTTGGTCGTGGCTGCGCCATGCCGGAATTTTCGTTTAAATCTGAGTAAGAGGGTCTGTGCTAACGCGCTGCTTCCCGAGCGGGAAGGTGTTCCAGTGCCCGGCACGAATCCGCCCGGCGGATTAGTGTCGAGGTCCTGTGTGCCGGCCAGCTTGTGGATAGTTTTCAAGGCGGTTTTCCATCTACCTCGGCGAATTCGGGCTGGTTCCCCTTCTTCCGCCTCCGTTACACTAGGTCGGCGATTGCTGCGCAAACAATGTCTCCACGTACACGTACACGTACACCATCATTACTTTGCCACGCAACCTTTTGGGGTCTGGTATGAGACGTTCCCGGGGGGGGGGGGGGGGGGGTGTTTCCACTGGAGGCAGAACTGCACAGTAACCCTGGGTTCGGTGTGGAGAGGCGGTGAGGTGGGTGGACTGCTCTGGCCTGTTGTGGGGTTGTGAACCACTGAGGGCTACAGCGGGACGAAAAGCCTCTCCGTCGTTTCTAGGTCCCCGGTTTAATACACAATACACAATAAAAGAGGGTCTGTGACAGGTTCACAGAAATTATTTTAGTAGAAGACATGTTTTCCCAAGTGCCTCTGCATGCAATGTTTTTGATTGGTCAGGGTTGAAAATCTGTCATGTAGTGGGAGAGATTCTCTGCCTTCCTTCCCACATCACACCCTTATCACCAACCACGACAAAATCCGCGAGAATAGGAATTTAGTAAACATGTTTATAAAATTGTTATTGCTCAGAACTCTCAAGGTCTGCTGCTATTGACTGGCGAGATCCCTATGCTGACAGAGCATATTTCAGGGAGTTAAAGCCATCCGCACTTGCTGCCAGGAGGTCAGAGAGTACGTCTGCTTCAGGGACGCTGAAGAATATGCTCGTGGGAGAGAGAGATGTTCGAGTATAGTGCAGAGATCGAGCTGGACTCAAAAGTTCTAGGCGCTCCAGCAGCCATCTTCCAGACACGTACCATTTAAGAGTGGTAAGCATGAACAATCGATGCACTCACTAAGATGAGAGGGATGGAAAACTAGTTAAATTGAATCAGGGCTTAACTGCGTAGTTTTAATATTCGCAGCCAACTAGTTGCATCCATCTTGCATTTTGGCGAATCTTCTGGTGTTCAATCTTCCTTTCCTCGGGATCTATCGTCAAATAACTAATCACTTACTCAGTCACTGCCCATATCTGTTATATACACTCATCAGCCAGAATATTATAACCACCGATCTACTATCAATGTAAGCCTGTCCAGGCAGTAGTAGAGTAACCTGGTGAGGAATGACTTCTAATCACACACACGCTCAGTGCATGTAGTATCAATGAGCGTGCTGTCCCAGTGTAGAATGGGGAAGGTGAACGATCTGGGGTTGACCAAGGGCAGATTGTGATGGCGGCCCAGAGACTCGCCACGAACAATTTGGTAACTGCACAACTTGTCGCGTGTTCGAGGAGTGCTGTGGTGAGTGTCTTCAACACGTGACGAAACCAAGATGAAACCACGTCGAAACACCGTGGGGATGGGCGGCCACCCCTAATTACAGATGTCGGGTGTAGTACAACGGGCAGACTAATAGAAAAAGGACAGACGGTGAAATGAGGTGGAACTAACATCAGACTATAATGCTGGGCAGAGTACAAGTGCGTCTGAACATACAGTGCACCGAACATCGCTAACGATGGACTTTCGCAGCCTATGACTAATGCATGTGCCAATGTTAACACCACGACATCGGCAACTACGACTGAAATGGCACATGACCATCGGCACTGGACGTTGGCGCAGTGGCAGGACTTTGCATGGTCTGATGAATTCCGATACTTTCTTCGTCATGCCCATGGGAGGACGCGAATCCTTCGTCTTACAGGGAAACAAGTTACTTGTACTGCGGGACGGAGACAAGCTGGCAATGGTTCCATTTTACTTTAGGGAATAATCACGTGGTGATCCATGGGTCCAGTGGAGCTCGTATAAGACACCATGATGGCCAAGCAGTATCGTACACTGGTTGCAGGCTGCGTAAAACCCTTTATGACGAGCATGTTTCCAGACGGCAGTGGCATTCTTCAACGAGATAATGCGACATGTCACAAGGACAGGAGTATGATAGAGTGGTTCCAGGAACACAGTGGCGAATTCCAATTGAAGTGCTGGCCCCCCACCTTGGTAGACCTGAACCCGATCGAACACATCTGATTGCTTGTGATTGAACGTGGCGTCAGAGCTCATCGCCCTCTCCCTAGAATTTACGGGAATTAGATGACCTGTGTGTGCAGATGTGCCAACTCCTCCAGCGACCTACCAAGGCCTCACTGCTTCCATGCTACGATGCATCGTCGCTGTTATCCGTGCCAAAGGCGGACATACCGTCGGTTAGGAAGGTGGTCATAATGTTCTGATTGAGTACTGTAGTTACAGATTATACCTTTGTGTGTTCACCTGCCGCTGTAGTCTACAATTATAACTTTTGTCGCTTTACTAAATGTTTATATGCCTTATCCATGGGGTAAATCATTTTATTTGTTATCTTATGGAAATAAACGAAACTGTTATAGCGCACGTTAGTTTCCTTTTCTAGTTAGATGTGACCCTGCATTAACATGTCCATTTGAGATATGGTATTCATACTTTGATGCGTAATTGGGTCACCCCTATTAATTCCAGTTTGATGAGACGCTGTGCATTGCTTGATACTGTTTCCCTTAAATTTCCGTTATCTTACTGGGAGACGCCCTTCCCTGTTGATAAACGGAGTTGCACTTGTAGCGTCTACCGAATCTGTTGGGCCCCTTTTCGTGTGAGGAAAACGATATTGCCGTAATGTCAAAATGCGCATACCTTCTAAGTTTGAAATGATCGTAGCATATTGGCAGACTGAACAATATACATCAGTATTCCGTTCACAATCAGAGAGAAAGCATGCTCTTCTGAATTATAATGAGGATTCAGGGTTACCTTTAACTCTATTAAACATATGGCTGTACGGAGCCATTTCCTGTGATGAAAAGAATACAGAAAAATGAGTTTCATATAAAGAAACACTAGCTACATATGATGAGGGCAGTGAAAAACCTGCCACTTCGCAGTTAAGTACTTCTTTAGTGTCGAGATGGCTTTTGTTGGACTACACAATGAGAACATCTATACATACATATACACGGATACTTTGAAAATCACCCTTAAGTGCCTGGCAGAGCGTTCACTGAACCACCTTCACAATAATTCCCTATTAGTCCAATCTCGAACAGCGTGCGGAAAAAACCAACACCTATACTTTTCCGTATCAGCTCTGATTTTCCTTATTGTATTCTGATGATCGTTTATCCCTATGTAGATCTGCGTCAACAAAATTTTTACGGATTCCGAGGAGAAAACTGGTGATTGAAAGTTCGTGAGAAGATTCCGCCGCAACTAAAAACGCCTTTGTAATAATAGTGTTCATCCCTAATCCTGTATCATGACCGTGGCGCTCTCGCCCTTATTTCACGATAATAAAAAACGTGCTGCTCTTCTTTGAAGCCGGCCGCTGTGACCGAGCGGTTCTAGGCGCTTCCGTCCGGAACCGCGCTGCTGCTACGGTCGCTGGTTCGAGTCCTGCCTCGAGCATGAATGGGTGTGATGTCCTTAGGTTAGTTGGGTTTAAGTAGTTCTAAGTCTAGGGGACTGATAATCTCAGATGTTAAGTTCCACAGTGCTTAGAGCCATTTGAACCATCTTCTTTGAACTTTCTCGATGTACTCCGTTAATGCTATCTGGTAAGGATCTCGGAACCTTGCAGCAGCACTGCAAAAGAGGGCAGGTAAGTGTACTGTAGGCAGTCTCTTCAGTAGATTTGATGCATCTTCTAAGTGTTCTGCAATAAAACGCAGTCTTTGGTTCGCCTTCCCCACTACATTTTCTGTGTATTCTTTACAACTTAAGACGCTCGCTATTGTAATTCCTAGATATTTAGTTGAATTTACGGACTTTAAATGAGACTAATTCATCGCGTAACCGAAGTTTAACGGATTCCTCTTAGCATTAATGTGGATGACCTCTCATTTTGCATTATTTAGGGTCAAATTGCCAATTTCCGCACCACACAAATATGTTTTCTGAATCGTTTCGAAATTAGTTTTGATCTTCTGACGACTTCACTAGACGATAAACGGCAGCATCATCTGCAAAAACACCTAAGACGACTGCTCAGATTGTCTCCTAAATCGGATATATAGATAAGGAACAGCAAAGGGCCTAGAAAAGTACCTTGGGGAAAGCCAGAAATCACTTCTGTTTACTATATGACTTTCCGTTTATTATTACGATGTGTGACCTCTCTGACAGTAAATCACGAATCCAGTCACGTAACAAACGATATTCCATAAGCACGCAATTTCATTACAAGTCGCTTGTGTACTACTGTGTCAAAAGCCTTTTGGAAACATAGGAAAACGGAATCAATTTAGAATCCCTTGTCAATAGCACTCAACACTTCGTGTATGCAAAGTGCTACTTGTATTTCACAAGAACGATGTATTCTAAATCCGTGTTGACTGTGTGTGAATAGATCGTTCTCTTCGAGGTAATTCATAACGTTCGAACACAATAAATGTTCCAAACTTTAATGATATAGGCTTATAATTTAGTGGATTACTGCTTTTGCCTTTCTTGAATATTGGTGTGACCTGTGCAGCTTTCCAGTCCTTGGGTACGGATCTTTCGTCGAGCGAGCGGTTGTATATGATTGTTAAGTATGGAGCTATTGCATCAGCATATTACTGGTATACAGTCTGGGCCGGAAGACTTGGTATTATTGATTGATTTAAGTTGCTTCGCTACTCCGAGGATCTCCCCTTCTATGTTACTCATGCTGGCAGCTGTTCTTGATTCAAATTCTGAAATATATACTTCGTCTTCTTTGGTGAAGGAACTTCGAAAAGCTATGTTTAGTAACTCTGCTTTAGCAGCACTGTCGTCGATAGTATTTCCGTTGATACTGCGCAGAGAATGCATTGACAGTGTCTCGCCTCTTGCATAGTTTACATCTACCAGAATCTCTTTGGATTTTCTGACAGGTCTCGAGATAAATTTTCATTGTGAAAACTATTATAAGCAACTTGCATTGATGTCTGCGCTAGATTTCGAGCTTCTATAAAAGATTTCCGATCTTGCAAATTTTCATTACGTTTAAAAGTGGCAAGTCTTTTCGTTGTTCCCACAACAATTTTCTGACCCGTTTTGTGTACCATAGCGATCAGCTCCGTCCCTCGTTAACTTATTTGGTATAAATCTCTCAGTTGCTGTCGATTTTATTTCTTTGAATTCAAGCCACATCTGGTCCTACACCTGGTTGGTTCAAATGGCTCTGAGCATTATGGGACTTAACATCTGAGGTCATCAGTCCCCTAGAACTTAGAACTACGTAAACCTAACTAACCTAAGGACATCACACACATCCATGCCCGAGGCAGGATTCGAACCTGCGACCGTAGCGGTCGCGCGGTTCCAGACTGAAGGGTCTACACCTACATTGTTAATTTGGAAGGAGTGGAGGTTGTCTCTCAGAAAGGCGTCAATGAATTTTTATCTGCTTTTTTGAATAGGTATATTTTTCGTTTATTTTCGGAAGATTAGGGGGTTACAATATTCAGTCTCGCTACGACAACCCTGTGCTCTCTAATACCTGTATCCATTTTGATGCTCCTTATTAGCTCAGGAATATTTTTTTCTGAAAGGTGAAGTGTGTTCTCACAACACTTTACTATTCGCGTGGGCTCATGAACTAATTGCTCGAAATAATTTTTAATGAATGCATTTAGTACAATTTCGGACGATGTTTTATGCGTAGCTCCGGATTTAAACATGTAATTTCACCATGTCAAGGATAAACCACTAACTATGATTGTATGAATCGGGTACATGTTTGAAATTAGACTTAAGTATTTTTTAACCTTTCAGCAATTGTATCCTCTAAATTGGGAGGTTGGTAAAAGGTTTCAATTATTACTTTATTCACGTTGCGAAGAAGGGCCTCTACCCATATTAACTCACAGGAACTAGCTACTCCAATTTCGCCACAAGATAAACAACTTCTAACTACAACAAACACGCCACCACCACGAACTGTGTTTAGCCTATCGTTTCTGAAAACCGTTAGGTCCTTTGCAAAAATTTCGGCTGAACTTATCTCCGGCTTTAGCTACCTTTCAGTGCCTATAAAGATTTAAGCATCAGTGCTTTCTATCAGCGTTTCGAGCTCTGGAACCTTCCTCTGAAGCCCTTCTCGTGTTTTCTAGACACCCTCTAACCCGAAAAACTGCCCAGTCCACGCCACACTACCCCTGCCAGCGCGCTACCCGCCTAGCTGCATCCTGTGTACGAATTTCTTTCAACTTATATAGGTTAATTGTCGCCTGTAGCAACTGTAATGAAAATCCTGTTAAGACCAAATGTGTGTCGCTTTATTTTAAAGCATCTTCAGTGGTCACTGCAACAATGTGTGTTTTTCTCTTATAATTTTGTTTTGGTCATTAACAGTTCGCGTGCTTTACTTATTACTATAAACAGTTTTTATTCTTTTCCTTACTCACAGCTTTTTTGCTGTTTACTAAACTTTTCTTCGTTTTCGATGAGTACGTGTTAAGTATTTGCACACTGCACTTTCACCGCACTTAACAGATTTACGCTTCTTTGTTGGGAAATATTCCTTTCCTCTCGCCATTTGGCGTGTTTTTACTGCTACGGGATGCGTTCGCCTTTAGTTTGTTTTGATAGTGGTGGAGGCGTCTGCTATCGCTCTTTGAGTGTTTATATTTTCCGACTAGGATGAGAGAAGGAGAGGGAGGAGGGGGAGAGAGAGAGAGAGAGAGAGAGAGAGAGAGAGAGAGAGAGAAATACAGCATTGTGTGTGTGTGTGTGTGTGTGTGTGTGTGTGTGTGTGTCGGGGGGGGGGGGAGGAGGGGGAGACGTAACGTATCATGATTACTATAAGTTATCGCTTTCTTATGATACAGAGGTGAATGATCAAGGGCGGGGTTAATGCCTGCTTTGGTAATACAATAAACCATAAAAAACCGTGAGTAACGAAAAGAATAAAATCTGCATGTAGTAATAAGTAAAGATATTGTTACAGTGACTAATGCAGATGCTTTAAAATAAAGCGAAACGCGTCTGGCCTTACAGGACCTTTATTACTGTTGCTAAAAACGCCAATTAAGCTATACAACTCGTATACGTGCAACTGCGGGAAAAAGAGGCTGAAATATAGCAAAGAGAAGGTGTATAATTTCTTTCAATTTCAACAACATGTAATACCCTTCAGTCATCTGTTATCGACAGTCTGTCTCCATAGTTCGGTGATCAGCGTGTTGACTGTTGTGGAGAGGACCTGGGTCAGATTCCTCGTACCGCCAGGAATTTTTCGTTGGTGGGAGGGCTGGTGCGGGATGTACTCAGCACTATTTCAATGACAAGTAGCGGCATCATGGTCAAGAAATCCCACAACAGCAGAGACAGCTGCGTGCTGAACCCACGTCCCTCCATACCGCACCCAGTGACGCCACTGGAAGACAATCACACAGCGGTCGTTCGGTCCCGAATGGTGCAACAGAATCCGAATGCGGAGTTTTGCAAGGCTTCTTTTCGTTCTGTTATCAAACATTAAAATGACTGGAAACATAGTTTCTTTTATACCATTAGGTACATAAGAATATTTCATAACGTAATTGTAAAAAATATGCAGAAATATGAATAGCTTATTGATGCGGCCAAATATAAAAGTGAATTTATGTTAATTAAATTGAGCCGGCCGGATTGGCCGAGGGATTCTAGGCGCTACAGTCTGGAACCGCGCGACCGCTACGGTCGCAGGTTCGAATCCTGCCTCGGGCATGGATGTGTGTGATGTCCATAGGTTAGTTAGGTTTAAGTAGTTCTAAGTTATAGGGGACTGATGACCACAGATGTTAAGTCCCATAGTGCTCAGAGCCATTTAATTAAGCTGACTGTTGGTTCTTGCTGAAATCATCTGAACTCGTCGTCGTGTACTGAATAGTAGGGGCTACCGCATTGTCAGTAAAATGTTGTGATAAAGTACATATCTAACCTGTAGTAAAAGATATTTCAACATCAATATCAGATGCTTTTAATTTGATCTTTCTGTTTCTAATTACCAGTAAATTTTTTAATTTCTTCGGTGGTTGTGAATTCTTCGCTAAATAGCACATCAGAGGGCATGAACACTGTTTTTGAAGCAATAACACTAAAAAACTGGCAATGAAACCAGAATTTAGAACGTTTAAAATTAAAGGACAAATGAGATGCGTTTTCTTGTGCTGTAATTGAAGTGGACAACAAGATACGTGCTCTACTTGTCGTAGTAAGAAGTAGATATGAAAGAAGCTGGCGGCAGGTGGACAGGCTGTCCGCTGCATTGGTTACGAATCGATAGCCAGGTCAACGGGCAGCGTTTTGGCAGCGGCGGGGCGTGCCTGCGAGCCTGGGATGCCGCACAGCACCGCCACACTTTCTCGAACTCCCGCCCACACCCTGTTGACACAACACCTCCCCGGCCTGCAGCTTCCTGTCTGTGTTAAGGAGGACTATCTGAGCCTGTCATACATACCAACCGAGAAGACGCTGATGATACAGATAATATTACGGTGGAAGTGGCTTTCTTTACAGAGCGTGACATAGTCAACTGACTGAAAAACCTGTCCCCATTCGGATCATTGGTGAAATGCGTTCACGGTGAGTAGAGAGCCGTGGTCACAAGGAGAGTCCAGACGCTGCATCAATGTCCATCAAATGGTCATGTTGGGCAATGCTGGACGTACCCTCACATGTAAGTAGGTGGGAACACGTTACGCAACCAGAAACATCGTCGAGTATGATCGTTTTGGTGGTCCAGATGTTGTTTTGTGGATGAGGAATGGGCATACTGACCTCCAATTCTTTGAACACAGTACACTCACTGGTCAATGCTACTGTGACATTCTACTCCCTCCCCACGTGCGTCTTTTCAGGGTACTTCGACCCCCAGTTCATTTTTATGGATGACAATGCACTTCCACGCCGAACTGCGCAGGTGGTGGACATCTTCGAACGAGAGGGTACTCGGCAAATTGACTGACCTGCCCGTTCCCTTGACTTAATTCGCATCGAGCACGTATGGGATGATTGAGGGAGACGTACTACAGCACAACCACACGCACCAACGGCCATCCAACAGTTGTCAGCCGCGTTGGTGGAGGAACGCCCTCCCACAAGAGTTCCTTACCAATTTGGGAACAGCGCGGGAGCACTTGCAGTGCACATGCACTGACATCCGCTGTGATTCTTTTTTTAAATTTGTGGTAAGGTCTTATGGGACCAAACTTCTGAGGTCATCGGTCCGCAAGCTTACACACTACTCAGTCTAACTTAAACTAATTTACGTTAAGGACAAGACATACACCCATGCCCGAGGGAGGACTCGAACCTCCGACGGGGGGAGCCACGCGGACCGTGACAAGGTGCCTAAGACCGCTCGGCTACCCCGCGCGGCCTCCACACACTATTGCGAACCCCATCGCGTCTTTTATAATGCCCAGGGGACATAGTGCCTCGCAATTACTTTAATGCAATTATTGTATACATAGTAAAATTGGCAGCATTAAGTCTTTGAACAAGATCCTGTACGTGGACTTTCCACGACAGCTTACTATCTATCTGAACATCCGGAAACTTGAAAAGTTCAGTTTCACTAATGATATATCCATTCTGTGAAATTAAAAGGTCAGGTTTCGTTGAATTGAGTGATAGAAAGTGTAAAACCTGAGTGTGATTTAGCATTAGTTTATTTTCTACAAGCCATGAACTTATGTCATGAACGGCACTATTTGAAACCGCGCCAAGGTTGCACACAACATCCTTTACTACCCAGGTAGTGTCATCAGCGAAAAGAAATATTTTAGAGTTAACCATACTACTAGAGGGCAAATCATTTATATAAATAAGGAACAGGAGTGGACCCAACACTGACCCCTGGGGCAGCCCCCCCCCCCCCCCCCCGCCCCCCACCAGACCGTACCCCCACAGACCCCAGATCACTGCCATTCTCAACACTGTGAATAATGCCCTTTTGCTGTCTGTTGCTAAAGTAAGACGTGAACCAATTGTGAGCTACTCCCCGTATTCCGTAATGGTCCAACTTCTGGAGCAATATTTTGTGATCAGCACAAAAAAACGCCTTAGCTGAATCAAAAAATATGCCTAGCGTTCGAAACCTTTTGTTTAACCCATCCAGTACCTCACAGAGAAAAGAGAATATAGCATTCTGAGTTGTTAAACGACTTCTAAAGCCAAACTGTACATTTTATAGCAAATAGAGTGATATAAAGTGATCATTTATCCTTACATACACAGCCTTTTCAATAACTTTAGCAAACACTGATGGCAAGACGCTGGTCCTGAATCGATCGAGTCCAAAGCTATAGGCGTAAATCACTCTATTTCTTCTGACAGTGGAATACATGTACCAGTAGTGTTGTTGCTAAGACTGTAGGATAGGCAATCCCAACAAGCAGTTAGATGTACAGGTTGGGGTAATAATGCAACTTATCCAATGTAGATGGAATACTGTGTACAAATATCTAGCATATGTGTACAGAAGAACGTTAAGAATGAAATAAGAAACAAAAGCAAACCTAATCAAATTGTGTGCTCAAACAAAATCGTCTGAGATGTGCGTCTGGGTTCGTGATTTCCTGTCAGAGAGGTCACAGTTCGTAGTAACTGATGGAAAGTTATCGAGTAAAACAGAAGTGATTTATGGCTCCACCAAGGTAGTGTTACAACACCTCTTTTATTCCTAGTCCTTATAAAATTTATAAATTATTTAGGAGACAACTTGAGCAGCCGTCTTAGGTTGTTTGGAGATGATGCTGTCATTTATCGTCTAATGAAGTCAACAAAAGATCCAAACCATTTGCAAAACGATTTGGATAAGATATCTGTATGGTGCGAAAATTGGAATTGACGCTAAATAATGGAAAGTGTGAGATTATCCGCAGGAATGCTGAAAGGAATCCGTTAAACTTCGGTTACACGATAAACCAATCAAATCTAAAGGCCGTAAATTCAACTATAGCAATTACATGTACGAACAACTTAAATTGGAAAGAATATATAGAAAATGTTGAGGGGAAGGCGAACCAAAGACTATATTTTATTGACAGGATACTTAGAAGACGCAACAGATCTACTAAAGAGACTGCTACACTACGCGATGCGTGATCCTTACCAGATAGGATTAACGGAGTACGCTTGCTGCGGTGGTCTCGCGGTTCTAGGCGCGCAGTCCGGAACCGCGCGACTGCTACGGTCGCAGGTTCGAATCCTGCCTCGGGCATGGATGTGTGTGATGTCCTTAGGTTAGTTAGGTTTAAGTAGTTCTAAGTTCTAGGGGACTGATGACCACAGCTGTTAAGTCCCATAGTGCTCAGAGCCATTTGAACCATTTTTAACGGAGTTCATTGAGTAAGTTCAAAGAGGGGCAGCATGTTTTGTACCACCGAGAATAGGTGAGAGGGTGTCACGAACGTGATACAGGATTTGAGGTGGAAATCATTGGAAAAAATAGGTATTTTTCTTTGAGGCAGAATCTTCACACTAAATTTCAGTCACCAACTTTCTCCTCCGAATGCGAAAATATTTTGTTGACGCCGACCTACATATGGAGAAACGATCATCATAATACAGTAAGGTAAATCAGACATCGCACGGAAAGATATAGGCCATCTTTTTCCGCGCGCTGTTCGAAAGTGGAATAATAGGGAAGTAGTGTGAAGGTGGTTGAACGAAACCTCCGCCAGGCACTCAAGTGTGATTTGCAGAGTAGCGACGTAGATGTACTGTAACTACAGAAGTTGCTTTAAAATAAAGCGAAACCCGTGTGGTCTAAGTAAGGCGTTTATTACTGTCACAAAATACCGTATCAACCTATGTAACTTACAACCACAAACGTTTGAAAACACAGCGAGACCTGAACCATCGATCTGATGCCGTAAATATTCGTAACCTTGAACTTAGTATTTGTAGTACTTGTCAGATTTAACTGCGGAAGTAAGTGTCTGAAAATTTTGGAACAAGTTTGATTCCGAAGAAACACCACCAGCCGTTTAAAATATACTGCTCTACACTTTTGCAAGCAATAATTATTGATTTAGTTTCAACAAAATCTGCCCTTTCGTGAAATCTATATAGCCTGGGAAAAGTGATAATCCATAGTCATTGTTTCGTTCTACAATTTCTTTCACGGCTTGCAAATGGTTGGACACACCCATCGAAGCCTTTTGCCAAAACACCCATCCACAAAATACAAATAAACGATGGCGGAACGGATGAATGCATTGAAAACACTGAAACAGTGCATTTTGTGGATACAGAGAATAAAGTTGGGACAGATTGCGGCGATGCACTGGTAAGACACTGAGCCTTTTGGGGACGTCGGCTTACATATCCATATGGTCATCAAGATTTAGGTTTTCCGTGATTCCTCAAAAACGCTTGATGTGAATACCAGGATGGTTCGTTCGAAAAGACAAGGCCGATATCCTTCTCCATTCTCCTACAATCAGAGCAATTGATCCGATATTAATGACCTCTTCGTAGACGGCACGATAAACTCTGGTCTTCCGCTCTGTTGTATCGCGGTCTAACGGCGATCGACACGGAGGCAGCACAATCCCTGACCTACGTCACGGCCAGCGAAAGGCAGCGCTCACATGACAACCAGGTAGTCGCAACATGCACCGTGGCGCCCTAAGTTATTGCCTGTGGCTCGTATTTCAGGACCCGCATCGGCCGTTCCTATTCACTTCGTGTCGTGTCATAGGCTGACTGATCGAGGAGACCTGCCGTGCTGTTGAACTGGGATGCCACCTAAATGCTGCTTTGGAAGAGTTTATTACGTGTGATGGCTTCTGGATTCTTGGTTGAATAGCTTTCTCTATTTTGGCTCTAGTGGACTGACATGGCACGAAAAGATTACGATCTATTTTACTTATTGTACTGTCTTTCAGCTGTGAATAAATCACTCTGATCGTCAAATCAGTGTCGAATACTAAATTTCCCTTACAGAGTTCTGTAAGCCGCTACCACCAACGACACAAGTAAGATCAAGCAAATTGAAACCTGTTTTCAGCCTGATAACAATTGCGAAGTTCGGCACGAGTAATATTTCCTCAGATAAAAAACAGGCCCACTTTTTCGTACTCACAATAGTGTTAGAACAAATGAGAAATGTAATTGGCAAAGCTGCGTTGACATTAGGGGTAACAAATAAATAATACTAAGAAGCTAAACAATAATGTGAAAAATAGTTTAAATATCAGTAGTTTGATTTGAGACCTAAATTTTCGCTCTACAGAATGTACAGCACAATAAAACTATCCCCCTTAGTTCCAGATGACAAACTGTGTTTAAATAATAGCTGCAGTGCAGAGGACCGACAGCAACATGAAGAACCAAATGTTTTGTTACAATATTTGGTTTATGAAACACAGTGAATATGAGTATCACAACCTCAGCTTTTATGTATTCTTGGTCAGATTTGCAGTATAATAAAGGTAAACTCACTTATTATGACACATCGCTGCAACATACAGGATGACAATTATTGAATTATATTAAAAAATCGTAAATTAGTTACAAACTACGGCGTGCACACACTTTATCCAACAGGTAAACGCCACTACAGATATTCCGATTTAGGTTATGACACGTTCGATATGTCTGCCACCATTGGCGATGATGTGGCACAGAGGAATAGCGAAATTCTGTATGACCCGCTGAAGCGTCGGAATATCGATGCTGTCGATAACCTCCTGAATGGCTGTTTTCAGCTCATCAGCGGTTTTTGGGTTATTGTTCTACACCTTGTCTTTAATATAGCTCCACAAAAAGAAGTCGCAAGTGTCCAGATTCGGAGAATAGGGCGGCCAATCGTGGCCCATGCAAGTGGCCTCTCGGTAACCCAAAGCCAGAATGCGGTTCCCAAAATGCTCCTCCTGGACATCAGACACCCCGATGGGGTCGAGCTCCGTCTCGTATGAACCACATCTCGTCAAAATCAGGGTCACTTTGGATAATGGCGACGAAATCATCTTCCAATACCTTCACGTACTGTTTGGTAGTCGCCGTGCCATCAAGGACTATGCACCGATTATTCCGTGACTGGATATTGCACACCATACAGTCGCCCATTGACAGTGAAGAGAATTTTCGATCGCGAAATGCGGGTTCTCAGTCCGCCAAATGCGCCAATTTTGCTTACTGACGAACCCATCCAAATGAAAGTGGGCTTCGTCGCTAAACCAAACCAAAACCATGCATGCGCATACTAATTCCCATCATGCCCCCTGGCCAACCGTGCAGTTTGAACGTCCTAACGTAGACCTTTCAGAAGTTATGACGATTTACTTTCATATAGTTGAACAATTACCACCCTGTATTTGGGCAAAGAGAGAGAAAAAAAAAAAAACAAGAAACTGTGTTTTGCAGAGCACGTAATTCTCAAAATATACTTGTAAATAATATTTAATGACGTAAGGTCAGACCACGTTCACATAAAAAGAAAAGAACGGCCAAGTATTATGCCGCTTTTCGCGGTCCCATTGCCTTCAGAACCAGTATTTAACGGCAATAAAGATATTGCCGTTCATTTGACTTTTATTCACCGATCAGCAGTAACAGGCGAGGTAGATGAATGAGACGATGAAAGTCTGTTTACGTACGGGCTTCGCTTCAGCGCAGAATAAGCACGTCCGTAAGTGTATTTATCCCTGCCAAGTGGAGGCCCGCAGGGAGTCTAGCTGACCATGAATGTGGTGTTCAGGAGCAACTACGAATTTCGTACTGTGTTTAGGGACGTTGGAGTGTAATATAACAAACGGAAGTTTTTGACAGTGCCGTGCAATGAATAATGTGGTGCAGTGCACATGATGTGACATGGGAGCAGTTATGTCAACAGACGATTGACTTAATTGGTGTTACAGCAAATACCGTGTTCTTCCACACGTACTCCCTTTTCCATTAGCGTTTAAAAGCCCACCGTGAACGAATTTTGCGTCCACATATACACGTGAACACCACAAATCACCAAAATTAGTACTTGAAATACTGGAAGTCAATTTCTGCAGGGTAAAAGCCGTTCTTCTTCATATGTTTGGCGTTCGGGGTTATTCAGCATGTCTCAGACATTCTCTCAACTATTCTGCTGCTTTTTCCGCTAACCTCTGTATCTGACTAATACCCAGTTACATAGAAATACATTAGCTCACTTCGACAAGGAAGCCCCGACAAATGGTTTGCGGATACTTGTAAATCAAAGGGGACGGAACAGTATTTTGGCTGGCTTTCCCTAACACCAGTCCAGTGTATTACTCACTAAGCTTAATTGCTTTCTGCTTCTTTCTTATATAGATCTGAAATAACATGAGCATCAGTTGTCTTTCAATAAGGATCGCTATATTACGAACGTAGTGTTTTCGTTCTCAGTGCATGATTCCTATTACGCTCACATCACGGCGTTTTGAATCACTGAGTTCGCTATAGTTTTCTTTACCAGTGCACCATGAAATAAGGGGACTCATACTTAGAGGTTTCCGTCTCATTTTCCACTAGCTTACAGGTTATATAAGCAAAAATCTAAACAATATGGTAATTAAGCAACTTCAACGGAAAAACTCTTTCCAAAAAGATTACGTGAGGCATATATAATTAAGAATTGTACACTTCAGAACATAATTTTAAAAAAATCTTATGCATTCAGTTCTTCAGTGGCAGTATCTGGTTCACGAAATGTCTTTTTACATTTAATCGGCCTCTCACCTTCGAAGTCAAAAAGTGAAGCTGTTTAATTCTGCTGACTAGGACATCCTGACTGACAGTATTCACTGTAGCTGATGTGTTGAATATGACAGATGTGGCAGAAGGAACAAGGTAAAACTCGGTGCCGGATTGCAAAAGAAAGTACGAAGACAGCTGTCGAACGTGGTGTGCCCATCTGGGCAATGGATAAGAAACAAGTGTCCTAAGCCGCACAAAACAAGAAACTTCCAATTTACCAGAAAATTTTCCCGTTGTCCAAAAAAAAAAAAAAAGTCTTCCACGACTAGGCCGAGGTCCACTGCGCTACCACACGTTGTTTCACTTGACATGGAGGCAGTATCCTCAAAACACACAATACGGAAAGTAACAATAATTTTAAATTTGACCCTGACAGCAGCAATTACAAAATTAGAGGCACAGTGTTAAGACATCGTTTTATTTTGACAAATAAACCGAAGCTAAGAATAAAGTGACAGTCGTATTTGTTCTGGTACATGACAGAATTAATAAGATTTATTAAAAAAGCTCATAACGGTTTGTGTTGATGTTCATACTCGATTATTGTTGTGTATTGTACGATTCTTACATGCATCGGGGATTCGAGAGGTGGTTTCGTCTGTGGAAAAAAGAACCAGCTGTTTGCTTCAGCTAGAACATGAAAGGATTACATGTAGCTAACAACAGTTAAACTTTTAATAAAGCAGATACTGAACCAGTGAGAGGACGAATGCATCCGAACACGATGTTTGATTCCTTTGGTGAATCAGACTGCAAGAAGCAACACCTGAATCGTAGTTAAGGAATAAGGGAGTCATCGATTACATTGTGATAAATGTCTTTTCTTTAGAGACTTCTTGTTTGAGTAAACCATAATTTTGAATTCTTTGAAAAAACAAGACTTATGTCGTAATTTAATGCCACATTCAACCACCCACTGCACGCGAACTTTGTGTCTGTGCATTGTGAATTGCTATTGAGCCGATTTCTTATATAATTTTTGCTCCTGGTAACGGGATTTATAGTAATGTTGCTAAACAACACATGAAGAGGGTGTAAACATTAATGACATTGCATGTTATTCTGTTACTACTCGAAATTAGACAGATTCGGACCTTTCTACAAGAAAAGGATTTCTTGTAGGAGATATAACGATTCTATTAACCAGTTCTCATATGTAAAAAGCTGGCCGGCCGCGGTGGTCTAGCGGTTCTAGGCGCTCAGTCCGGAGCCGCGCGACTGCTACGGTCGCAGGTTCGAATCCTGTCCCGGGCATGGATGTGTGTAATGTCCTTAGGTTAGTTAAGTTTAAGTAGTTCTAAGTTCTAGGGGACTGATGGCCATAGATGTTAAGTCCCAAAGTGCTCAGAGCCAGTTGAACCATTTGAACCATAAAAAGCTGTCGAATAAAATTATTTCCGAATTTAAGTAACAAAATTAGCTTATTTTTTAGAGATTTTTTCATCTACGACATTTTCAGCCAGAGATAATTAGATGAAATCATCTCTTGAGCAAATAATCATGTCAAGAAAATTGAAGAAACTAAATAAAGACTCAACTTCTTATCATTTCCAAATTTTCTGTTGTTTCCGATAGATGACGTAGCTGATTGTGGTTTGGAACTTGAGAGCAAAACAACTAGTGCTTAAAAACACCACCAGTTACGGTATCCTTCTGACATAAACTGTCAGATCTTTGGTAAAACGGAAAGCAAGCCTTAACTATTATTAAGTGAAGTAGTCAGATGCAACCTCAGAAATAAACATAATATCTGCGATACAAATGGTGGGGTAGCTTGTGTGTGTCATCAAACCAGATCGTTCGAAATGTTTAACGAGTCCACAGATCGTGTGCTTCAGTCTAATATTATTGACTTTTAAATGAGAAATGCTCACCTGTTACTACCGCAAGTTCAAGGTTATGTGTGTGTGAATTCTTAAGGGACCAAACTGCTGAGGTCATCGTTCCCTAGACTTACACACTACTTAAACTATCTTATACTCAGAACAACACACACACCCATGCCCGAGGGAGGACTCGAACCTCCGGCGGGAGGGGCCGCGCAGTTTGTGACATGGCGCCTCAAACCACACGGTCACTCCGCGCGGCAGTTCAAGGTTAAAAGTTATTACGAAAGTAGTACATGTTGCACAGGTCTGCTCAACTAAAATACCCAA
This sequence comes from Schistocerca serialis cubense, assembly GCF_023864345.2. Lineage (NCBI taxonomy): Eukaryota > Metazoa > Arthropoda > Insecta > Orthoptera > Acrididae > Schistocerca > Schistocerca serialis. Next base: position 518,637,898 of record NC_064640.1, read on the forward strand.
CATGTTACCAAGAGTCAGTGCGTAAGTCATGTTGACGTACACGACATCATCCTGATGAGTAAGTAATGAATACTCCGAATATGAGTAAACCTAACCTCATAATATGAACATAAACATTACTGCACCGTAACGTCCGCATGAAGTAAAAAAAGAAGCTGGACAAAATAGAGTAACGAAATCAGAAGAGACAAAATAACGGTTGTCATACAAATTGCACTACCAGTAAAAATACTCTTGAACGAAACAAGCAAACCGTAGGTTCCCAATTGGTAATGTACGCTGAAACAACAAAATATAACAAGTGGCCAAAGCTTTGAGCAGCACGAAAGGTGCTACAGTTCTGTTTATTCAGTACTCATTACTTCGCTCAGCATGGAGGTTAACGTTCTACTATCACAGATTGGACAACAGTAAACCTTGTTCCATATCATACGCAGGCATTTCGGACATTCTTTTTTACTTTTTGTTCAAATGCGTTAAGTTTCCAATCATCATGGTATATGAAGAAGTGCTAATTAGAGACTGGAACACATGGGCCACTTGCAATCATACTGAGGGCATGGAGATGACACGAAATAAAGCTTTGGTGTGTAAACCTCATAAAAGTTGTAATTTGTAGGTTTTCTCGAGTATCTTGCATGGTTGTCGATACAGTTCTTCCACAAAATACTTCAAGTGAAGTCATTGTCAGGTTCATATCTGCTGTACGCCGCTGAAATCTCCGGAGAATTTCTCTACACTTCTTTGTGAACAGGAAATTCCCATCAGAACCTAGAGTATATCCTATATCGTGCTAATCAACACGTCGTATGTGGAGCAGACTATACGTGCAGTCGTAGAGAAAAAATTCGGCTGGCCTGTAATAAGTTACAGTTGATTGTAGCACACGCTAATAAATTTAAACTGAAGGAGCAGGGATGGATAGTGAAAACAATGACATTAATAAATGAAAGTCCCACTAAATAACACGCGTAAATCTGAACTAAGATCGTCCTTATGCCGGAAGAGACAGAAATGTACCGTCAAAAGAGGATAGTACCCATTTACACTTAATGTAGAAACGGAATCTGGAGTGCAATCACTGTAGTGGTCTTAGTGATTTACTTCAAGACACTGTAAGACACGTTTGGTAACATTTAACATGATTATTTCTTCTGCATGAATGAAGAAAGAAACGTGGAGTCAATTTTCACTTAAGCATCCAAATAAAAGTTTATCACGGCGGCAGTTGTAAGTTATCGGTTCCTGTGGTTACTGGTTACCCTGTTAGTTTATCGTCGGGATGATAACACAGCAACAACAGGCATTTTGCGTAGCTCGTTACAACAACTGTGTGGCGTAATTTTCGTCGAAAGCACAGCACTGCATCTCCTACTACTGAAAGCATTTGACCATTGCACGAGCTGTTTCAAAGCTCTAGTTGTTTATGTAAGGGAAAATACAAAGGTCACCTCCGAGTGCTTTTTCAAAACGTAGAGCGCTTTCAATAGAGTTCTGCACTTCGTGCACAGAAATCTACTGGTCATGCCAGCCGAGAGTTAGGCATTCCTTATATGTCTGTCTGATGTTTTCCTTTTTTTGCGACAGCTTTCTTGTTTCGAAGAATACAGGATTCAATTGCCACAAGCCCTTTATTGCCGTGATAGAAACAACGTGTGGAAAAAAAATGGCTCTGAGTACTATGGGACTTAACATCTTTGGTCATCAGTCCCCTAGAACTTAGAACTACTTAAACCTAACTAACCTAAGGACATCACACACATCTATGCCCGAGGCAGGATTCGAACCTGCGACCGTAGCGGTCATGCGGTTCCAGACTGAAGCGCCTAGAACCGCACGGCCACACCGGCCGGGTACAACGTGTGGAGGTTTGCGACATCATTCCTCGTGTGGAGACGGAAAATAACGTTTTCCTTTCAAGTTTAGTGATCAGTGACGAGGCTACGTTCCATATAAGTGGAAAAATAGGCTACGTAACTTAAGATTACGACGAATGCGTCATACCACAGAGGAGCACGAGGGACACACTCCGAAGCTTCATGTGTTTTGCACCGTTTCCCAAAAAAATATACAGTGATAAGCCAGAACATTATGATCACTGTCCACTGTGATGCTAGATGGCGCCTGGTGGCGTTGGGGGCACGTGATGCGGCAACAAAAGTATGTAACCGGAGCTGACAAGGACGGGGCATCAGCCAAGCAAAGGTATGGGTATGAAAATCGGGAAATCCATTGCGACGACATGCAACTGTCGTTAGCATCTACGATAAGAGGTAGAAGTGCAGTGAAACTAGGACTAGGTGTGAAATGGTTGGCCGACCACGACACTTCACAGAACGCGAGGTTCGGAGGCTTGTCTGCTCTGTAAAGTAGGATAGATGGTGATTTGAGGCCTCTCTGCCGAAAGAGCACAAAGCTGTTGCATGCACAGGTGTTTCGGAGCACACCGGCATCGTTGAAGATGAATCTCTGCAGCACACCACCCCTACGTGTTCACATGTTGTACCAACGACATCGCTAACTACGATTGCAGTGGACACGGGACCCAACCGTTGATCAATGGAAACGTGTCGGCTCTTCGTAAGAATAATGGTTTCGCTACACGAAATCGATGGTCGTATCCACAAACGCCGTCACCGAGGTGAACGGAGGCTCGAAACGTTCTGCGCGCTACGGAGCCAAGCTGATAAGAGCGATATTGTGCTATGGGAGACATGTTCCTGCGCTTGGCGTCACCTGCGGTAGTGATCGAAGACACACTGAGTGCTGCGAACCTGCATCCCTTCATGCTTTATGTCTTCCCCGGCGGTGATATTATCTTCCAGCAGTGAAATTGACAGTCTCTCGGAAACAGAACGGTGCTAAAATGGTTTGAGGACATCATAGTGAACTCACGTTCTTGGGTCGGTGGCCAAATTCATCTGTTGTTAATTCTATGGAACCCATCTGGGTCGCTACCGAGCGCCATCACAACGAACGGCGATCAGCGGCCTCTTTTTTACGCGAATTACATGGCCTGTGCGAAGACACATAGTACCACATACCTGCACAAGTCTACCAACAAACTTTCTGATCCCAGATGCGCTGAATCAGTGATATATTTCGTTCCAAAGGTGCACCAACAAGCTATAAGAAGTTGGTCATAATGTTTTAGTTTATCAGTGTACACGGCCCGTTCATTTTAGGGGGAAAGACTGTTATAGGACTGACCTGGACGTGTTAGAGGTGTCGTTTTCCAAACTTGCAATAACATTGCGACATTTTTCAATAGGACGGAACATTACTGAACTAGCATCTGCATGTAAGAGCATTTCTTGAAAACGATCTGCATCAACTACAAATCGACCGAGGGGGCGCACAATTTCGCATGGCACTATTGACATCCAGGGTCGTCTCATCTCACGGTATAGGGTATTATTTTAAGGGAATTTATAAAAGACTGACTATGTTCCTCCCTTTCCGTCAACTGAGGGCGAACCGCGGCGCTGTATACCAACAGCAGTAAAGGCAGGAACTCCAGACACGAGCGCAAAACAATGAGACGAGTATGACTACCGTCTACAGGATGTAAATGAAAACTGTTTCCAAATGCGACAGTGGTGTAGTGCAAGTCGAAACCAATAACTTGATACAGGACACTAGCGGGTTATCAAGCCGGGAAACAGCCTCAAATTGACCTGGAAGACTACAGCGCATGGGCACCGTGCGAGATTTTCAGTATCCTCCCTCTCTCGTACGCCACCGATAAACTCGGCTATTTTGTTAAGACTATTTAAACTTCCTGGTGAGGATTATAACAGCAAAAATGCTTTCGTAAAAGCTAAGCAAAAACTAACTAAGTTTACAATTCTATCTAAACTTAAGCCTTTCAAGCATCGTAGTTTCGTAGTAAGAGGACGAAACAAGTAAGATGACTGATATTAAACTCCACAATATTTTGGGATAAAATTTACAAGACGTCAATTTTACAATATTTTCGTGCAATGAAAAGGTTGTTTTAATATTCAAGGACCACTCTACCCAAAGTCTCGCCCGGCGCGCATACGCTATAGCTTAGGTAGGTATTGTAAGGCAATTTGAGGCTGTTTCCCGGCTTGACAGACCACAACTCTCCTCTGTCAATTAGTTCGCCTCCACTTAACCTACATCATTGTGGTACACGGCAAACAGTTATCCTTTACAGCCTATAGATATTCATCTTGTGGTTGAATCTCCCTTTTTGTCTGTGTTTGTCTTGAAATACACAGGATTGACTGCTTTAATCCATTGTGGGGAAAACTCGGGATGAGATAAGGTACCGCAAAATGTTCTATACAAAAGGTATAGATAGCAATGAGTGTCACGCATTGCTACTAATGGCCGTAGTCTTGAACACGATTTTCAAGGTGATTTGGAGATTAAAGTGATTTTTCTAAACTGGAACCTTGATATTTGATTTAGGATTTGAAAATAGCGGGAAATTTTACGTATGTGATGATACATTATTGAAGGTCACGGCAAGGTTCAATGAAGGTCAAATAAGCAAATATTTTTTTAGTTGTAGTAGGGCTTTTCTCGGAATAGAGGAGGAATACAGCAAAATACAATGTTAGATACAATCTGGAAGAGGTATCCCAAGGAGAGGAGGCAAGGGGACTCATTCAACGATTTGTAGATCAATGGTCCACGTTTAATTTATGTTTGATGTGTCTCTCAAATGTCAAAATAACATTTATACGTTGCGATATATTTATTTTTTGCCAATAAAGACATTAATTAAAACAAAGTTCAAATTTCTCTTCGCTCTTTCCAAATACGACGTCACAAATAGGCATTTTCATGAAATAAAACTCAACGTTCGAATAATCTTCGATAATTAACTTTAAGATGACTGTTACAGGTGATGATATGTGACTCCTTATGCTCCTTCCAATTTGTATTTTGCTATATCCCTCCTCTATTCATTGAACATTGTTATGACCTTGAATAACGTATCATTTTATACGTAAAATTTGCCGCTCTTTTCAAATCTTAAATCAAATATTAGGGTTCTCATTTTTTTTAAAAAATGACTTTCACCTCAAACTCACTTTGAAAATCATGTTCAGAGTCACGGCCATTAGTAGCAATTGGTGACGCTCTTTGCCACATACAACTATTACCTAAAATATTTTGCTGTACCCCATCTCTATCCCGAGTTATTCCCTGTTATGGTTTAAAACGCTTCAGCCTGTATGATCATGAAATAGGGTTTTGCCGCAAGTGAACATAAGTTTCTTCTCTGACACCTATACATGTTTCGTTAAAGTTTCACCGTCGGAAGTGGGTGCATTTTATTCTCCGTCGAATAATAGGTAAAATTTTTTTACACCAAAATATATACTTTTTGGGATTATTGTACTTCCTGTCACAAAATTACTAACAAAATCTATGTAGCTGTTTGTCACTTTCTGCAGCTGATATTTTGCTCCTGTTACTGCTCAGGAACTAGTCAGAATTTCTCAAGAATATGTTACACATACTTAACGAAACATTTGGCGTAAAATGAAACTATTGCGTTTTCCTCTTCGTTAACTTTAGAGTTTATTACAGCAGTTGTCTTACATACTGCTGTCAACGTTGATTTTTAATTATCCTTTAACTATCGTTTGCTAGGTTAATTTAGTAGCTTTCGAAAATATATGTAACGACAGGTTTTATGTGTTGGGCTTAGTAAAGTAGAGTGGGGGAGGGGGGGGGGCGGGGAGGGTGGTAATTTGTACGTATTTGCTTTTTGTTGTTTCCACGTTTTCATGCTTCTGTGTTAACTACACTTGCTGCCGCGCACTGTATCACTGCTTAGGAGACATTCAGCTGTGCTGCCATCTCGTTTTGTGTGTTTCTGGGGCGCAGTTTCGAACTGCTTATTGACTTGAGACCCTTAGGTGTGTGTGTGTGTGTGTGTGTGTGTGTGTGTGTGTGTGTGTGTGTTTCAGCTGTACCAGCAACGTCTCTGCCTATCGATGCCCGACAAGGCTTGCTGTGAGTGCTCCGTGGTTGATATTATCTCAGGCGACAGACGTAATCTGAACGCCGTCACCTGGTGTGGCGTCACGGCAACAGTCTGCTTCGGGACGAGGAAGTCAACACTATTCAAAGTCAACTCTATTCCTGGGGTGGGTTCGCGAGCAGCCAGTCTGAGGTGCGACCGCTGAGCAATGAGGACACGCTGTCAGTCTGTTACCCTTTCTCACTGCCGTGTACGGAGAACAGCGCCCTGGTGGACGCTATGCCTGTCACATTCCGATAAAGCCGGATGCGGAAGTGACGAATTATGATAGCGTGGTTCTAAGCTGTGCTTGCATGGGGATAAACAGTTGCCACACCACTGAGCGCTGGAGCTGAAATTGTGTGTGTCCTCTGTTCTGGTAGAATCTATTTATTCTCTTTTCCTCCTTACTGCTGTGGGATGGTACAGGTGTATGGGATACGTAAAGTGTGATTCACCACTGTTTGAGCGACATTGTTTGGCAGACATTGTGGTTTATCCTGTATGAGCGATGTTGTTTTAAGCCGTCATGGTGGTTTATTATGGCGTTGTCCTTTTAGCTGTGTCTTTCGTCATGTTTCTGTCATGGATTGGACCGGTTTAATGATACTTCCTAGCATGAACTCATGTTTTGTTAAAATGTATGTGTTAAAGCAGTGGTCGTCAACCTGCGGTCCGATCAAGTATCCGTGCGATCCGCGATTCTCAGATGTATGTCACTACAAAACACGGCTGAGCACAACGAGCCGCATGGAAGCTTGATCGGGCCGCAGTTTGACGACCACTGTGTAAAAGTATTTGTCTCTAGTACAAGTGAAGATCCCCATTTTAGACGCAAAGTTCGCTCCTCGGTCATCACTTGTTCAAAATTAGTATTAAGTTTGGCTTTCCTTAGTGATTTAGGGTACATCTATTGTAACTAAGAGTCTTAAGCGATATAGAGGAATGTGATGTCTAACTGAAAGTTCGATTTAGGGAGATAGCCACCATATGATTGCTTGTAAATATTTACTGCAATGGTAGTGCAGACACTGTGTAACAGATGGTGGGATATATGTGAGAGCTATTTATCTAATGTTGCTACCATTTAGCAGTGTAAAATTTCAGTGCAGTACTTGTGGAAAGGCTGTCTGAAGGGTTGAATATATGTTAAGGCAATTCACACGTTTGTAATCTATGTTTTGAGAGTTCCGTGTCGAAAAGTGATTTTAAGAGAAATCGAGAACTAACCTGTAAATATCTTCAGTGATTCGCTAGGAGAAAGATTCGTTTTCTCTATTGACAAATGTAATGAAATTCAGAACGCTGTTAAACTGCGCTATGACTAACGATTGTGAAATTGCCCTGACCATTTACTGTAATATGCTGATTGTGTACTTATCAAAATATGGTGACTTGTATTACATACAGTGAAATCACTAGCACGCACCACTCACCATTCATTCCCCATTCACATATTGTGTGGGTAATCATCAATTTTCTGAGATAAAATAAATTTTATTTCACCTATAAATTGTTCTTGTGGCATGACATGTCACGAAACTAACTCATTTATACAAAAATGACAATATTAAAGCCATGCCCGCCGCCGTCGACTCCCCCCCACGGAAAAATGTTTCTGCGGATGTCCACGGCCGTATCTCGTGCCTACCTGACTAATACGCTAGCTAGAGGAACCTGCCGTTATCTTCCTCCGTGAGGTACTACCAGAAATGATGTAGGATGCATCGCTAGTAGTCGGGGAACGGTTATGGTTCCAGCACGACGGAGACCGTCTCCACTTTATCGTGGAAGAGTTTATTTTATTTTCTCTGAGCACTCACACATTTAGTGTACTGTACGTAATATTTTATACCCTGTAAAACGTAAGATATAGATTTTGTTAATTTAAACTGTTAGTCGATATAAAATAAAATGAAACCAATGACGATAGTGAAACTTCACCGAAACGTGTGTGGATGCTGAAAAAGAAGTTATATATTGTCTAAATGTTTGTCTTGAGTCCGGTGGCACATTGTTCATCTACAAAAGGCGAATGAAAACTTTGATCCTAAACTTAATTGTGTAAAGAATCCCAAAGTTTTGTGCCCATGCATGTGGAAATTGACCTTTGTAAAATCAAGTTCTTCATTGGAGAATCAAAACTCTTTTCTTTTACGCTTAAATTAAAATTTACCTCAAATTTCTATACTTCATATTAAAGTTATAATTTATGATACCGAGTGTATCTCTTTGAAACACCTTGTAATTACCACGGTACGTCTTTGCGTACATGTTAGCAACTGTCAACTGACACTAGCACAGCTTAAAGATTTTCACTTTATTTAAAAACCGCAGGAGGCTCGGGGAATACGTAGAACTCGCTTTCCCGATACACGTATCAGTGTATAAGAATTCATTTTCTTCCTCTTCGTGCGTAATGAGGTTATGGCGATAATGTTTAAATAGCTATGTTTCCAGCAGGTTCGAATGTAACACCGGAAGAGTGTTGGCAATAAGAAGAGTGTTGGCAATAAATGGTTAGACTACGCGGAAAGCAGAAGGTAATGGAGGAAAGAAGGCTAGAGTTTGTGATCCGTCGACATCAGTTGTATGATAAACGTGTAAATTCAAATAAATACCTAGGTATTACAATTACGAAAAACTTAAATTGGAAAGAACAGACAGAAAATGTTGTGGGGAAGGCTAACCAAAAGCTGCGTTTTATTGGTAGGACACTTAGAAAATGTAACAGACTTATTAACGAGACTGCCTACGCTACGCTTGTTCGTCCTCTTTTAGAATACTGCTGCGTGGTGTGGGATCCTTACCAGGTAGGACTGACGGAGTACACCGAAAAATTTCAAAGAAAGGCAGCACGTTTTGTATTATCGCGAAATATGGGAGTCACAGAAATTATACAGGAAATCATTAGAAGAAAGGCGTTTTTCGTTGCGACGGAATTTCCTCACGAAATTCCAATCACCAACTTTCTCCTCCGATTGCGAAAATATTTTGTTGACACCGACCTACATAGGGCGGAACGATCACCACGATAAAATAAGGGAAATCAGAGCTCGTACGGAAAGATATAGGTGTTCATTCTTTCTGCGCGCTATACGAGATTGGAATAATAGAGAATTGTGAAAGTGGTTCGATGAACCCTCTGCCAGGCACTTAAGTGTGATTTGCAGAGTATCCATGTAGATGTGTTTCAAATGAAACTAGCAAATGTTTGAGGAAGGTAGAAACTGTAGACCTTCTGGAGAAACCTTCTCGACTTTTATGAAAAGATTTGGGAAAACCATTGAAAACATAAAGATGATCAGACTGGAAATAGCTCATTGCTCCCAAATGCAAATCGCTGCATCGCCTGGTGCCCTGGGATTAATTGCCATGTAACCTCTAAACAAATACGATTGCTCTACCGACAGTTATTCAAAAGTGGCTCTACATTCTTTATGAACTTACCTATGCCAGTTAACGAGCGAGATGGTGCAGTTATTAAGTCATTGCATTTTAATACTGCACCAGTGGTGTTTGAATCAACTCTGGCTACCGAGATTCAGAATTTTCCTGGTTTCCCTCAACTATATGACTTGATGATGATGATGAGCGTTTGGCGTCATTGGCCGGGAGGCCCCTCGCGGGGCAGGTCCGGCCGCCATATCGCAGGTCTTATTACATTCGGCGCCACATTGGGCGACCTGCACGCCGGATGGGGATGAAATGATGATGAACACAACACAACACCCAGTCCCTGAGCGGAGAAAATCTCCGACCCAGCCGGGAATCGAACCCGGCCCCAGAGGACGGCAATCCGTCACGCTGACCACTCAGCTACTGGGGCGGACACTATATGACTTAAAAGGACACTACCTAATTCCTTCCTTAAACACATTTTACATTAGCTTGTTGTAAGTCTTTTTGTTGACCGGCTTCCGCAATACCCTCTGCTAACGTTGCCATCTGGAAGCGACATTGAGGGGCATGCGGTTAGCACACCACCCTCCCAGCCGCTGTCGTTCTTTCTACCTTGGAGCTCCCTTTTCATTCAAGTAAATACGATGGCGTACTGAAACGTAATGCCTCTGCATTTTTCATGTGACAGCTCTTGAAGCTTTCTTATCAAGACAAACGTTATTAATATTTTATATCTTTTTCTTTCATGTCTACGTGTTTATTTCTCATTTTAGTCACCCTGGGGAAGAAGTCATTAATCTCAACGAGAGACCACTTTGTTGATACCGTCACTTCAGAATGTTTGACTTTGTTGATGGAGAGCCGCGAGGTCACAAACTCACCTCGCTTGCAGCGCTTCATCACTATCAAAGTGAAGTCCTCGAAGGTGTTCTATAGGTCTAGGAAACAGATGAAAATCGGATGGGGCCAAATGGGGACTGTATAGACAATGCTCGATGCCAATAACCCAAGGCTTCGGATTGTTGCAGATGTCGCAGCGCTGGTGTGTGGTCTGGCAATGTCATGAAAAAGAAGGTGCTCCAGGTGTCGGCAAACTATTCGAATTTGGAACTCTATTACAGCACGATGTCTCATACACCACCATACTACACGCTAGAAACGAAAGCCCTCTAGAAGCAGGGGGCTGCAAATATGCAGACATAAAGAATGAAGATGCAGAATGTTAATAACTTGTTCTATTTAAGAATCTTTAAGGGTTTTCCATAAAAATTTGGAAGCATTATTTTCAGCAAGCCCTCTAGTTCAGTGGACTCACGGGACGTGTGTGCACCGTTCCAGTTCTTCCACCATTACCGGGATTTGAACCTGTTTCTTCCGCATGACAGTCAGATACGCTGACCTCTAGATACAGAAACAGACTTATGTAAGTATTTAAATTGCTTTCGGTGGACTTCTCGAATGAAAATGAATGAAATCAACTGATGGCTATTCAAATTGCAAAACGATGAAGGCGGCATGCAACGGATGCCAAATTGTCATGGAGTATACTATATACTAGGGTATGCAGATCATTAGCATTTCAGCGATACTGCTGTTGGCGATGATCGACGACTGTATGAATATGGAATTGATTGTTTCAAGAAGGCCATTGTCAACAGCTTATAGGATGTCAACAGCTGCACGCAAGTAGCATCCTGAATGATGGACATACTTTTGGCTCGGTCGTGCAGGATCGTACCCGCTGACACACTTTCCTTGAGTCAGGAAATTGACTTGTTTGCTGCAAAACAAGCATCCACACATTATGCGACGAAGTCTGGAGAACCACGGATCGTCAGCGTGGTGACCATTGTTGCCGCTTCCCTCGACGCGGCAGCAGATATAGGTGCGCCCAACGACGATGGACACAGTTGTGGTACTATGATTTTTAGGACGATACCCGCTTCTGCATACGGTATCAGGGAGAATGTATCCACTTGTGGATGATCCGAGGAGGACGAAAGTTGAGAGAGTGTATTCGTCATCGTCATACAGATCTTTAGCACCTGGCATTATACTATGGATGGGTTGCTAGTTGAGTATACGATACAATAACCTCTTGTTCACATACCTGGTAATTTGGACAGCAACCGTTACAGTTGTGGGTGTTAATGCTGGTGGCGGTCCACTATCACCGACGTCTCTGTCACGTTATCTTTCAACAGGATTGCGGAAGACTGTATGCTGCCCGTGCTATCCTGACCTACATCGATACAGATGGAGTTCCAATGTTGCCCAGAGCAGCACGTTATGCAGATCACTCTCTCAGTGAAAGCATCTTGTCATGGGTTGCTGAGAGTGAGATGCGGCTTCAGTCACAAGCCATTATGACTGAACCCTTGTATACAGTTGAAGTAGCATGAAATGATATACACGTATTTTTCATCCATACTCAGAGTCGATGCCATGTAGGGATAGAGCCATTGTTGCTGCTGGAGGTGAAACTCAGTGCACTTATTTCGGACACTGTATAGCCCCAGACTACCAAAAAATTTAACTACCAATCGAGAGTACGGGCGTTTGCGTACAGCTGTCAGTGCTAACAGACAAGAAACACTGCGTGAAATAACCCCCAGAAATAAATGTAGAACACACAATGAACGTAAATTTGGCGTTAATAGACTATGGTAGGTTACCTCTGCAAACAGCACGACATCACCTGCAGTGCCTCTCATGGGCTAGCGAACGTATCGGTTGGACCCAAGGCGACTAGAAAATAGTGGCCTAGTCAGCCGAGTCCCGATTTCAGTTGGTAAGAGCTAATGGTAGTGTTCAAGTGTGGCGCAGACCCCCATGAAACCATGGACCCAAGTCGTCAACAAGGCACTGTGGAAACTGGTGGCGGCTCCAAAATGGTGTGGGCTGTGTTTACATGAAATGGACTGGGTCCTGAAGTCAATTGAACCGATCACTGACTGGATATGGTTATGGTCGGCTACTTGGAGACCATTGGCAGCCATTCATGGATTTTATGTTTCCGAACAACGATTAAATTTTTGTGGACGACAATGCGCTATGTCACAGGGCCACAATTGTTCACAATTGGTTTGAAGAACATTTTGGACATTCCAAGCGAATTATTTAGCCACCCAAATCGCCGAACATGAATCCTACCGTAAAATTTATGGGAGATAATAGAGAGGTCAGTTCGGGCACAAAATCCTGCACTGGTGACTCTTTCGCAATTAAGGAACGCTGTAGAGGCAGCTTGTTTTATTTCCGCACGGGACTTCCGAAGTCTTATTGAGTCCATGTCACGTCGATTTGCCGCACTACGCCGGGCAAAAAGAGATCCGACACGATATTGGGAGGTATCCCACGACTTACGATGACGGTGTATTCTTCCTGCTATACTGTATATGCATATTAAGTAAAAGTTCGTTATTTGCTCTCTTTCATGGTCTTGCAGTTTTAATGATCAATGGTACAGATACGTAGAATTATGTTTAATAGAATCTAAGCATGCGAGCAGCACAGTGAGTGAGTGCGCGCGCGTGCCTGTGGGCAGAGCGTCTCGACAGCAACAGGTAGGTGCTGCGACAAAACAACAGAGTGGCCCACACAGCAGAGGAATCGCCGCGCTAAGAATAGCAGGCTTTGCGCAACAGCCGGCCCGCCTGCCAGCGCGCAGGTGCACTGCCTTGCGGCTGCGGCTGTCCGGCTATTCCTACTTACTACCCTCTCCCCTCTTTCCAGCTGCTTCCGCGCTGTGGGCGTCATCAGTTTAGACTATACTATCTACCTATCGGTTGGTTGGGGCAGCGGTCAAAATACAGGGTCACACTCTACGGTAGCGACGTTGCCCTTGCTGGCGTCTGTGAATCTGGATGACCTCGCCCGCGAAGAGATGCTAAAATTAGAATACCTTTCTATTGCTCCCGGGGTATTGCTCATGTGCTATATCAGTTGTTTGTATGACTATTTGTTGTACTGAATTGAATGCAGTGCCGGCCGCGGTGGTCTAGCGGTTCTAGGCGCTCAGTCCGGAACCGCGCGACTGCTACGGTCGCAGGTTCGAATCCTGCCTCGGGCATGGATGTGTGTGATGTCCTTAGGTTAGTTAGGTTTAAGTAGTTCTAAATTCTAGGGGACTGATGACCGCAGATGTTAAGTCCCATAGTGCTAAGAGCCATTTGAACCATTTTTTGAATGCAGTGGTTTTTTTTTTAATTTATGGAGAGTCCATTTTGAGAATACCACTCAATAATTCTTTGGAAAAAAAATCATTGACGAACTCTTTCGGTGCTTTTTCTCTAACAGGATTTATTATAACACTAGTATCGTCCGCAAAAAGTACCAATTTTGCTCGTCGCATGTTAAATAGAAGGTCGTTCATGGATGGATCCAAAATTGAACATTATGGAAATCCCTTTGTGATTTTTTCCCCATTCACCTGCTATTTTTTAGAATTTTTGTAACTATCAATTTCAGTGAAGGATGTTAGAGCTAATTTTGGTTGCTTAAAGTTTTACGGAATGATTTTTTAATACATTCCCTTGCTTCTTCAACACAACCATTAATTCCTATATTTGCTACCACCTTTAGAAACTTACTGTTAAAAGTACTGGGTTTTGTGAATTATCGGTCACAACATTGTCTTTTAATTTAATTGTTGTGGAATCTTGTACACTGACTGACTGCCCTGTCTCCCATTTGACTTTTTTAAATAAATTTTCACAATGACAACACGTTGTCTACAAACAAAACAGATAAAATCATGCAATGTTCAGTGCTGCCAAATTGTTAGAACAAAACTGGTGGGAATTTCAGAAGTTCCTCTTTATGGGACACACGTTACAGCCATAGACTTGTATTGGAGCCGAACTCGGCAACTTAAGAATTTTTATCTAAATACTACCCGAGTACCCGTCGTTGTCTGGGTATGTATTTACTCCACTCTTCTATCAGTCCATCCTCCTCCTCCCTCTCCTCCTCGGTTAGCAAGTCAATCTGTTAGGTGGAAGGAAATTTTACGTATTTTAACTCAATTACATTGACAGAGTGCTCCGTCGGTTCTTCTTAGAATATTTTATACATTATGACTGAAAAAAAAGAAATTGGTGTAACATTTTACATTTTTTGTTTATTTTACAAACCAGTTTTCGGCTGTTAGGCCATCATCGGGTATAAGGATAAGTACAGCATGTGTGGCAGTGAAACTTTGTATGGCCAAAGATTTCAATCTAGTTCATTAAAGAGTATCTCTTTTTGTTCCCAAAGACGACAATTCTTAATTTTTGGTTTTGTAATAAAAAGGAGAGAATTATTTCAGTGAAAGTGTTATGTAAAATTATTGAACTCAGTCAAAATGCGACAGATTGAATAATGAATTACATAAAAAATTACAAAAGTTGTTCTGAGAACAATCAAAATGAATAATGAACTTTGGTGATATTTTCCAGGAGAGTGGCAGAACAAAATAATCTTATCTTTAGCAGGCCCAGTATTACAAGCAGGTACTGCAGTTACAAGTTGCGGTCATTCAGTACTAAGCTTGAGAAATTGACATATGTATACTCATTTCGATTATTTCGAGATGGTTCATCTTCTTCCACTTCTGGATTTGATGAAGGACCTCATGTGGCCCCGGGTAACTATGGCTTTCTTGAATCAGGTGGTGTGTAAAGCAGAGTCGCCTTTTCTAAGCTTCGAACTTCTATACGGTTCCTTCAAGTGGGTGGATATGGCGCTCCCAGAATGACATGAATGAACGTTATGTCAGGTTCCTCAAGCGTTGTACTGAATGATTAGATAAAGTTCCTTCACTTGCCACTTGTAACTGCAGATCCACAAATTCTTGAAAATCGCCCCTCCTACTTACATGCCTCTTTTTTTTCTTTTGTACCATTTAGAACAGTTTCATTTGTCCCAACAAAAAGTTTTACTTTGCGTAATCACATCTGTTTCACTTATCTTCTTAATCTCACTTGTACATCGTACTTTCTTGTAATATTGGACCTATTACAGATAAGATTATTTTGTTCAACCAAGCCCTTCCAACACGTCACCTAAATCTATTATTCATTTTAATTTCTTCTCAGACAGCTGTTTAAAATTTGTTAGACAGTTCGTTATTTAATGTGTCACATATTTTGTATAACTTAATATTTTACGTAATATTTTCACTGAAGTAATACCTCTCTTACTTAGTAGAAACCAAAAATTAAGGACTGTTGTCTTTGGAAACAAACTGAGATATTCTGTATTGCACTAGATTGTTATCTTTGACCTACAAAGTTTCACAGCCAAAAATGCTTTATTTATCTTCGTACCTGATGATGCTGTAACACCCGAAAACCGGCCTGTGAAATAATAA
The DNA here is from genome assembly GCF_023864345.2 of Schistocerca serialis cubense. Taxonomy (NCBI): domain Eukaryota; kingdom Metazoa; phylum Arthropoda; class Insecta; order Orthoptera; family Acrididae; genus Schistocerca; species Schistocerca serialis. The sequence goes on from NC_064640.1 coordinate 518,653,662, forward strand.
ATATTGTAGGATACTACACTAGTGTCGTGTGTATTTCGTTGATAATTAACTTATTTAGAGAGCGAACTATTTCTATATATTTATCAGACATGTACGGAATAATGCTACGAAATCGCGGCATTATTTTTCGTATGACCCAGTATAATAATCATAGTTCCGTGAGTATTGTATATGCGGCGCTATCGTTACTGATAGTTCACCACTGTCAATGGAGTATAGTTATGAACGATCGTCAGTCAGACAGCACGTATCTCGTTATTTATCTGCTCTCCATAGGAATCCGTGGACGTGGAACGATCAGCAAAAAATAGTTTTTGATAAATTATCTTGTACCCTTATTAAATCCATTTTAAATAAGCTTGATATTTGTGTGGTGACAGTGAAATCTATGACGACAGTTCCCGTCTCCTAACGTCAAAGTTCAAAATTCATTCGCATGGTAACGGAATTGAAACATAGGACTTTCTCAAAGAATGAAAGGATTATAGCTTAGGACGAGAAGCTGGGCAGAGCAGCGCGGCGCACATACATCGTGACCTCTCTCGTCTCACGTCGACCACTGGCAAGTCTGCCACCTGTGTTTTGCGCAACACAATTTATACGAATGCCAAGTCTCAAGGTGCAACGTCCTCCTCTACGACGACACAGATCTACATTTGACACCAGATATTCCTAAAATCAAAAAACAATAAAAACGTATACCTACTCATAATGCTAGAGTACTTCTGGAAATGTCAATTTAATGCCCTGCTAGGTACCAGTCTATCAGACGATAACACGCACAGTTAATGTGTTGTACTTGAAAATCTGAGCTCCAGGGCTCTCTTTCTGGCAAAGGCTGTATCCTCTTTCTGTAGATATTTGAAATCCCTTAAGTAATATGGTCGAAATTAAAGGCACGACAAAATGGACGAGCGACTCTCTCCAGTACATATTTAACTTCATTCCCAAGTGTAACTAATGTTAGTTGTGTACCCTCTTCAGAGACAAAATCCTTCTCGCCTCAATCAGGAAAAGTCGCCAAGGAAACCTAATATAATCCTACGAAAGCTTAGAATCATGTGTCAATATTTCAATAGTAATTTAAGTAAGACAGCGAGGAATAAGAACCCATTCCTTTCACTCTCACACACGAGTCGACCAACTTAATCACCACCACTAAAAGGTCTAAAGCCTTTAGTGGCACATCCTCCCTATCAACATGACTTATTTCTTCGGTTTGTTTGTATTCACTACACTTCTCCGTACTCTTGTAGAAATTCGAATCTGTGCGTAGATTAGAGAACACTCCAAACAAGCGTTATTACAGTGACATCAGAAAACAGATTCTACTGATGAAGGCCGACTGTACTTGTAATTATTGCCTCCTTACTAAAAATTCTTTACTTAAATAGCTGGGATGAACTAAATCGTAACACTGTTCAATTCTGTATCTTGTATTAGCGAATATCGTCATTTCTAGCAACAAAGATGGCACCCAACATAGACTTAGAGAGGAATAGCAACCCTGTTACTACCCTAAAATAGGAATGACCAGAGAATTTCAGTGTGAAAAACAATGGGGAAAGCTTTTGAAAAAAAACGAGCCTATAAAAGAATTATGGGAAAAATCCCATGTGTTCCAAACATGAAGAAATTTGTACATCCGCGATGTGACGACTGCTTGCATTCTTTAGTTAGTACACTTTTCAACACATATTTTGATTGTTTAAAGAGAGATGGCCAACGGCCTTGTCGCAGTGGTAACACCGGTTCCCGTCAGATCACCGAAGTTAAGCGCTGTGGGGCTGGGCTAGCACTTGTATTTGTGACCATCAGGTCTGCCGAGCGCTGTTGGCAAGCGGGGTGCACTCAGCCCTTGTGAGGCAAACTGAGGAGCTACTTGACTGAGAAGTAGCGGCTCCGGTCTCGGAAACTGACAACGGCCGGGAGAGCGGTGTGGTGACCACATGCCCCCCCATATCCGCATCCAGTGACGCCTATGGGCTGAGAATGACACGGCGGCCGGTCGGTACCGTTGGGCCTTCATGGCCTGTTCGGGAGGAGTTTAGTTTTCTTTAGTTGAAAGGGAGATGTGCACGGCAGTGGACTTGACAGTCACATATTATGTCTATACGATTCACTGAAACTGGGGTCTTACGTCAGCATTCGGCTTCCTATTCAAAACGAGATGCGTATGTATTTTTCTTCTCTGAAAGCCCAAAAAATCACATGTAACATGAATGATATGTTGATGTAGTGTACACCACTGAAAAATGGTTGATTTGGCTGCCAAGTGATGTTACAGCCAAAATTCAGCTTCCTCAGAACAAATTTCAGCTAAATTATATATTCGTTGAGTAAGTTAGGGCACGGCAATAACAAGTAAATGTAAATTTTCTATCAAGATGTACAAATCATGCTCGAAATGTTTGAACTATCTCAAAATAGAAATTTTCGAAATTGTGATCCTAAAAATGATATGGGAAGAGAAATGAACTTAAGTAAAAGTTGACAACTTCGTAAAAAAAGGGTCACGAGATAGACGGAAAAATGAAAACTGAATAACATAAAATAAAAATTCACACACTGTCATTATTATGTCGTCATAGTTTCATGAAATTTTTCGTCACTGTTTGTAGCGTTCCCACGGAAACATTGTAAAACCAGAAAGAAATCGTGCTATGATGGTGCTATAAATTTCTATAGGCCTGTGATGTTTTTTTTTTTTTGGTTTTGTGACGAATCTTCCATCACGGTAAACTGTTTCAAGCTCTCGCCGAAGAACGCTCATGGAGGGGCGTCCAGCCTTGCTTTCAGACGCACGGTCTTTTCTCAAAACAAGTTCTTGGAATTTAACTATGTCATGCAGGGTTCAGGGTTTATTTATAGAAGATAGATGTTCCATGTGTAATGTGGTACTTTATACAACTCATTTTCAAGAATTTTTCCCCCTTCGTGACACTCAATCTTGAAGGCCTTTAATTGTCAGGAAACTTTAACGTTGCATTTTATAAACTAGAAACTTATTTGTTATCAGATGTTGGAAGCAGACCTGACTAACGTGAGCACTTGGACGTACTCTCTTGACTGTCAAAGCGCTCAGCGATTTCGTTGAGTGTAATACGATTCAGCGCTTTCTGTTAGCCAACTATTGAACTACTGGACCCCTGCCACTTGCCGGATACAAAGATCTGCCTGTTTAGTACTGATAAGTGTTGTCTGTTTATTTTTCAATTGTTGTAGCTTACACGATTTGGCTGCCAACCCACCCAATTGAAGATATAATAGCCAAAGACGTAATCCAGTACCAATGTATACCATTCCCGCTGGTCATTTCGTGCAGCTGTCAACAGAAATAAATTCGTCAAGGGGGATCCGAAAGATTTCGTAGATGTGGAAAATAATTTTCTCCTAACACATATGGAACAATATTTCAAAGTATAAAGATATATGACATCGGCAAACTGAATTAATCCACAAAAGGTCATACTACAAATTATGTGTCTGATATCGTTTTAATTGAACCCGAGAACTCAGCTTAGACCCGATGCATGTGAAGAACAAACTACAACCAATATACTCAGCATCACTCAAGTAGACTTAATTGACTTGCCAAGGGGCTGCATATTAAATGTAAATGGAGTCATTTTTTCTGATGTATTTACACCGGGACAGTACTGAAGACTACAAAAAATGTCACTTAAGAAGAAAATTAAATTTGTAGGTAAGAGCGTTCTGCGATAGCTATAATACATCTCTTCAAATGTAATTGGGAAAAGAAGCATCTTGGCATCCCTGTAGTCTATTCTGTTCAACGGTTACTTCTTTTCTTTTTGTACGTGGCAAGAGCGCAAATACGTTCACCGACGTAATTCGTCTACGTGTACGTAGTACTGTGACAGCATTGTCAAACATACCAGAAGAAAGGATACATTTCACGAAACGCATACACTTTACGAAAAATAGAAATCCATAGACACTATTTTCAAGCAAACGTTCTTATTTCTGTTAATCTATCTCGGTCTCCAAACTCACAATGGTATGCCAAAAATAACTTGTGAAGCTGGTTTCGGTTGTAAGAAAATACTATGGAATACATATTTTATTTGCAAAGGGGCAGCTGTATTAAGTGCCCACACAACCGAGGTCGTCGAATGGCGGTGATGGCAATTGTACAAATGAAAAATCTATACAAAAAGATTGATCAAAAGCGCTGGACAGACATAGGAAAACATTCAGGGAGAATTAGTGGTGACTCTACCTGTGTATCTCCCTGTCCGTGCGTCTAGACACGCAAATTATGAGTGCAAAACACAACTTATAAGTGCAGTGACTGGATCGGTATCTAAATGGCTCTAAATAAAATAATTAAATTGAAACCGAACAGGCAATTTCCAACCAGACATCAGTCATAGCACTATGCAATGTCTGTTTAACGCAGTGATGAGGATTTTCTGATGCATGATGACTCATGTTCTGCGGATTGACGTAGCAGGACAAGCTGAACCAGGCCTTATATAAGGAAATAAAGTAAGGACCCTACGGCACAACTAATCACCCAGTGGTAGGACTGGAAAGTTTGACTAATGCGCGATAGGGAATTTGTATGGACGAAGACACAGGCTAAGTACTCGTATGCTGCCTTAGAGAAATGTAGTGACCATCCTGTCAATTTTTTTATTATATACTTCAGCCTCGGATTACTAAAATAATATCATTGACGGTAATTCATCGAAACCGGCACTGGGACCATTTGAGTGACTGTTGCTGAAATATATAATACGAAATTAAGCCTTTGTAAAATGATGATCTGAGGTAATGATTTTTTAACTAGCAACCTGCTCTGGTTTTGCAGTAGTAGCACCAAGCATCTATGGCCAGACGACGGAGAGACCCGTCGACGAGTGCCATCTAGCATCGAACAGGATACACTGAAGCGCATTTGTCGAAAGTAGTGAATGTGAAGAGTTATAACTATAAAAAATAGACGAAGACGCAAACGATGTCAGTGAAAGTTCATAGAACAGAACTATAGCAATAAGTCGTGAAAACGTTAAGTACGAATATTTCACAAGCATTTTTAGTATAGACTATTCAATGATGACACACTGTCTCCAGTCCCTACATATTTATTGCTTTTAGTATATTCCATTTTCAAGAGCTATTGCCGTAGTGCCCTGAACATCAGGCGCTGATGGCACGGTGCACAATTTACACACTGCGTACGTTGCAGCAAGCCCAGCCCATATAGTTCGGATGACACGGGACTTCGCAATCCCAGAACTCAGCAGCCAGGCCAGCAGAGGGCACAAAAGCACTGTGGCCAGGCCACCAGGCAGCGTACATGGAGACAACAGCGGTCGTTGACAAACTGCACCTCTTCATGCATCCACTGTGTCACGTGCCAAAAATAGGATTGCAAGTATCTATCCACGAGGCAGCTATTCAGGCCAGCATGTGGGCTCTGGAGAGCAATTCCATTGTAGCCAGCAATATGAAAATCTCCATTACACTGTGCTATGGACTGGGCCACGCCGCCACCTGACCAGTGACGTGCTCGTTGAGACTTGGTTTGATTGTACTGATGCTATTCTCAACGACAAGGTGTCAGGCTGAAAGTTTCTATCCCTTTCGGACTTAGATATTTCATTGCTGTTGGCTCTCAATACTTCTTCAGCGAAGTACACCATAAGAGTTGTTAAGTGTTTATTGTTCTTGGCTGAAGCTTGGATTTGGATTTTGGTTTCAAACCTGAAGTGAGAAACTTATTTTCCAGTTTTAACCTAAAGCCACTAGGACTTCAAGACTCCGCTCATTAAAGAGCGTGTGACTACAGAAACGTATTTCCTCATGTTGAATATAAAACTCTTAAGACTTTAAGATTGTGTTCACTGAAGAATGTGTATATCTTCCAAGTATCACAGAACTTATTTAATTACTTTGTGATTCTGGAAGTCTAAATGGCTCCGGTACTTACAGACCATCATTTATTTTGTTTCACTTATTAAAGAACCACCCTCTCTTGTTTCATTGTTGAAAATATTTTTGTGGAAATTGGATTAAATAAACTCTTATTTCTTCCCTGTACGTGGGCTGTTTACTTGTGCCCATCAGCGGCAGACACATCAGCTGTTACGAAGTTTTTCACCTTCATTCTCTTACCGAAAATTTGTCGTTTGCGTCAGCAGAAAATCTTCGCATTTGCTCTAACATTTTATGTAAGTTTATTCTTTCTTTGCATCCTGAAGAGCTTGCTGGGACATTAGAACACATATGAAAGAAGCAATGTAATTTGCAACTATAGAAGACCGATGGAAAGAGTAGGAATGTAAACTGACGAGATCAGAGGGGCGACTATCCCTGAAGTTTCATGCTCCAGGCACAGAAGTATGAATTTCAGAAAGGGAAAGGTACTAGTTATTTTATGGCTGAAGTAAATCAGCGTCACTACCTAATCATCAGTCATGTAAAAGTAAAAACACGGGAAATAAAATGTTTCAAAGAGCAACGGTATCCAACTGTAGAGGAATCGGGTGGATACTGTATTAAGTCTAAAACAGTAGAGGAATCGGATGGATACTGTATTAAGTGTAAAACACAGTAAGTACGAAAGAAATAGCAGGAATAAATATGATAACAATAGCAACTATGAAGAGTCGCAGCTGAATGAACTAATACAAGCGTGTGAGTAATTGTGTTTTTTTTTGAGAGGGATGGGAAAGTGTGGTTGTTGGTCTTCCCTCACCTGAGCTAACTACTTTAACTTATAGAACGAGACCCGAAGCATGGACAAAGACAGCAAAGTACAAACAAAATTCAGAAAAAAGATAGGTATCAGGTAGGATTTTCTCTTATACTTAGGTGAAACTACATTTAACATTAAACCAATGAGTTAAACCTGTAGCAACAATAGGTTGTTGATTGTAGGGACTACATTCTAGAAGTACGTCATATCCCGCTGCTGTTTCACTGTCCTTGATGTGTTACCAGAGGCATTCCTGTGTCGCTGGTGACGTATGCGATTTGTTCTGTAAGCTATCAAAGGAATAAAGGATGAAAGGAAATGATCGGCTTAAAGGATCAGAGAAAGTGACGTCCACATAAAAGATCAAAGGGATGGATCTTATATTCCACGTGACTGCAGTAAGATACACGAAAGTTATGCAGAGCTGCCTTTAGCACCAACTTAGTTCCTGTAAGAGCTCAAAGAATTTGGCAGTCCGCATCAAAGCCGCCATCAATGATAAGCGCATATCGTAACCAAAGAACGCGCTACCGGACGATTCAGCACAGCAGGTTCTGACGTGAGCGACGCGGAGAGTATCTAATGTCTATGTGCGAGTCCAGAAGCCAACGGCCAAAATCTCCAATGCAAACAGACTGACTGTATCGAACCAACGGCTTTAAACACGATGCACGAATGCGACGCAAACGAACGTGACTCCTCTCCGCAACTGGCTCCAGAAAATAGTTGTGCCTTCGGGAATACAGTGTCCTGCTAGCTGTCTGGCAGAAAATTTCTACAACAGTGTGCTGGGCACATTTTGGCTTCAGTGGCCGTGCGGTGGTAGACAAATATAAGAAGAACGCTAGAATTTTCCACAACTGAAAACCTATGACCACAGACTGCCGTGACGGTGCGACAGCAGAGATCACCAGAAAATGTAGTTGTTGATATTAATAACAAATTCATGGTTACATGTTGTAGCGAGGAATGAATGGAAACAACTGCAGGTAGCATGAAACCTTTTTTGCCATGTTAAGTACATGTGAGGTTAGCTGCCACTCGTCATTGGGCCGTAGTGTTTTATCAGTGCGCGCAGTGCACGTATGAGCCCATTTCATTACATATCTTGACTGCTGTCGTACAGAAGACACAGTTAAAATTTCATGAAAGAGTGGTTTCAACTATCATGCCGTGTGACTCATTTCTTTTTCCCCTTATCAGTGCGTACGGGCTGTAAATAAGGAATATCGAGTCGTGTTATCAGAGCAGTTGTTATATGACCGCTATTTCAGTCGATGGAGTGCTTGTATGTGCAGTAATTAAATGGTGAGAGACGTCGGCATTGGGATATGTGTGAGCATTAGCAGGACTATACCAAGATGTACGGAATTTCAATGGATTTCGGATGCTAATTTTGTCGGTGGCCTTACGGTGTGTGGCCTTACGGTGTCTCTCGAAGGACATTCTCTCCAAATCTGTGCATAATGAGGCACTCTGGCATGCTTTCAACCCAAGTTATGGTTCTTTCTTGTTCTCCTTTGAGAGTGCTGATCACCAAAGGAAAGAAGCAAGGAGGATTAGGGTTTAACGTCCCACGTCGAGATGATTAGAGACGGAGCACAAATTCGGCATGTTTCAAGAAAGAGGAAGAAACCTTCGCGGCATTTGCGCGAAGCGATTTAGTGACATTACGGAAAACCTAACTCTGGACGGTCGAATGTGGATTTGAACCGTTTTCCTTCGCAGTGCGAGTCCAGTGTGCTAACCACTGCGCCACCTCGATCGGTGTTGGCCAAAAGGACTTAGATGTTTAACAAATTGAGACAGATAACTCGAAATCAGGTTCAAATGGCTCTGAGCACTATGGGACTTAACTTCTGAGGTCATCAGTCACCTAGAACTTCGAACTACTTAAACCTAACTAACCTAAGGACATCACACACATCCATGCTCGAGGCAGGATTCGAACCTGCGACCATAGCGGTCGCTCGGCTCCAGACTGTAGCGCCTAGAACCGCAAGGCCACTGCGGCCGGCTCGAAATCAGGAAATTTGCACAGGTCACACCAATATTCAAGAAAGGTAACTGGAATAATCCATTACACTACAGGCCCATACCATTAACGTCGATATGTAGAAGAATTTTGGAAAATATATTGTGTTCGAATATTATGAATTACCTCGAACAGAACGGTCTACTGAAACATAGTCAACACGGATTCAGAAAACATCATTCTTGTGAAACACAACTATCTCTATCCTCACACGAAGTGTTCAGTGCTATGGACAATGGATTCCAAACTGACTCTGTATTTCTGCATTTCCGGAAGGCTTTTGACACCGTACATCACAAGCGCCTTGTAATCAAATTGCATCCTTATAGAATATCGTCTCAGTTATGCAACTGGATTCGCAATTTCCTGTCTGAAAGATTTGAGTTCGTAGTAAATGAGGGAAAGCCGTGGAGTGAAACAGAAGTGATTTCTGGCATTCCCCAAGGTAACGTTTTGGGCTCTCTGCTGTTCCTTATCTATATAACCGATTCAGGAGACAATTTGAGCAGGCGTCTTAGGTTGTTTGCAGATAATGTTGTCGTTTATCGTCTAGTAAAATCATCAGAAGATCACTGCAAAACGATTTATGCAAGATATCTGTATGGTGCGAGAACTGGCAATTGACTCATTAATGGAAAGTGTGATGTCATCCACAGGAGTACTAAAAGGAATCCATTAAACTTCAGTTACACTATAAATCAGTCAAATCTAGAGGCCATAAATTCGACTAAATACTTAGGAATTACAACTACAGTTACACGATAAATCAACCGGACCTAAAGGCCGCGAATTCGGCTAAATACCTAGGAATTAGTTACAAACAACTTAAATAGAAAAGAACAGATAGAAAATGTTGTGAGGAAGGCGAATCAAAGACTGTGTTTTATTGGGAGAACACTTAGAAGATGCAACAGATCTACTGAAGGGACTACCTACTACGCTTGTCCGTCCTCTTTTGAAGTACTTCTGCGCGCTGTGGGATCCTTACCAGATAAGATTAACGGGGTACATCGAGAACTTCAGAGAAGGGCAGCAAGTTTTATAGTATCAAGAAATAAAGGAGAGAGTGTCACGGAAATGATACAGGGTTTCGTGTGGACACCATTAAAACAAAGGCATTTTTAGTTGCGGAGGAAACTTCTCACGAAATTTCAATCGCCAACTTTCTCCTTTGAATGCGAAAATATTTTGTTGACGCCTACCTACATAAGGAGAAATAATCATCATAATAAAATAAGGGAAATCAGAGCTGACACGGAGAGATACGTGTGTTCCTTTTTTTTCCGCGCACTGTTCAAGAATGGAATAATATAGAATTAGTGTGAAGATGGTGCGATGAACCCTTTGCCAGACACTTAAGTGTGATTTGCTGAGTAGCCATACAGAAGTAGATGTAGAGCCGCGGGGCTTTGTTCTTGAAGATCACACAAAGAACAGGCAGGCCCAGATTGGCCAGGATGCAGTGTTTTATCGCCAGTTTGGGAGTCTATCAGCGCAGGCACACTTAGTGGCTAGAATGTCTAGTGCAGTTTTTACCAACCTGGGGGTAATTACTCACCGAGTGGTGAAATGTAATTTTCTGAGGGGTGCAAACAAAGGGTGCATTTCTGTTTCGGCCATGAAACTGAACTGTTTTTTTTTTTAATTTTTTTAATAGCATTACTATTCGCACTATTTCGTAAGACTCTAATACTGATTACATAAATTACTAATGATTACATTTATTTCTCAAATACCAGCATTAACGCGGAACACAATGTGATGGAGGTTACAGCTATTGACACGCAAGTATGATCATCCTCCTCCTCACCGTAGTCAAAAATGGTTCAAATGACTCTGAGCATTATGGGACTTAACATCTGAGGGCATCATTCCCCTAGAACTTAGAACTACTTAAACCTAACTAACCTAAGGACATCTCATACATACATGCCCGAGGCAGGATTCGAACCTGCGACTGTAGCCGTCGCGCGGTTCCAGACTGAAGCGCCTAGAACCGCTCGGCCACCCAGGCCGGCCCACCGTAGTCCATCCATATTCCACATACTGTGGACCATGCATCTATGTCTCTAAGACTGAGACATACACATCATACTCGCTTCAATATCTCATGAACATGTCTTCTTCGAGATGCAGGTAGTTATAGCAAGAGGCCAAACATTGCTTCATTATTCACTTCACAACAATAAACTAACTGAAAGCGTATCATAACTGTAACGAAGTAATGCCTACTACCCTGCTAGATGGCCTACGCTGTATTTATTAAATGACCGTGGTCAGACAAAGAATTGGTAGCCTGAAGTCTTTCTGTTTTTGGCAGTTCAGAAGTAAGGGGTCCAGCAATCATGTGATTTAGAAACTGAAGGCATATGAACAGTGCACACATTTTAACTTGATTGATTTTAAATGGGGGTGCAGGTGAAGCAAGTGCCGTTAACCAAAGGAATGGCGCACAGGAAGAATGTTCCGTAACAACTGTCTATCCTCAATGAACAGGGTGAATCAACTGCCATTACCGCTAGGTTTTATATAACCCGCAACGCCTTCAATTACCACAGGCAACCTTTTCAGTTTATCTCGATAGCTACGCACATACTACTAGTCCTTAGAAATAATGAACAGAACTTCTTTGTTGGAAACTGAATGTAGTTAAATTTTGTACTGGGATACGTTTTCGCTGGAGGCCACAATTTACGAGTTATTCAAGATAAACGCGTTTGAAACTCATTTTTGTGCGTTTTTCTTGAATAATCCGAAAATTACGAAGTCTAGCGAAAACGTATCCCAGTACAAAATTTAACTACATTAAACTTCCTACAAAAAGGTCCTGCTCATTTATTCTGTGAGTCTAATAGTTTGCACATAGCGCGCAACAGAATACGAAAAATCTCACGCACGTTCTTTCTTTCTTATTTCTTGTTTTTTGACCGCATATACTATTGTGCGTTGCATAAAACGACATCGATAAGGGCAGCTGAATCACCCTTTATAAGAGGGCAGTCAAATCAAAATGAGACGGATTGGAAACAGTAAGTAAATTGTTTATTATTTAAAATGTAATCCTCATAACTATTAATACATATATGTCCCTGTGAGACAAGAAGGTCAGTGCCTTCATGGGGAAACGTTTGTAGTGTCTACAAAACCATGATTATACCCAAATATGCACCTCTTCACCCGAAGCAAATCGACGGCCACAAATGTCCTCCTTCAGGGCTGCAAAAATATGGAAATCTCATGGAGAGAGATCAGAGTTCGTCCATATGTTATCAATATTGTTTCGAGTACACTGCAGAGGTTTCGCTGGAAGGTCCTTACTCATCCTCCATACAGTTCCGATCTCTCCCCATTCAATTTCCATGTTTTTGGTGCCCTGAAGAAAGACATTCGTAGCCGTCGATTTGCTTCGTTCGAAGAGGTGGAAGCTGGGAACAAACCGTGGTTCCTTACGAAACCACAAACATTTTTCTTGAAGGCACTGACCGTCTCATCTCATAAAAGTGTAAATGTATCAATAGTTACGGCGATTACTTTTGAAATAATAAACGGTTTACTTAATCTTTCTTCCATCTGTCTCGTTTTCACTTGACTGCCCCTTATACACTCCTGGAAATGGAAAAAAGAACACATTGACACCGGTGTGTCAGACCCACCATACTTGCTCCGGACACTGCGAGAGGGCTGTACAAGCAATGATCACACGCACGGCACAGCGGACACACCAGGAACCGCGGTGTTGGCCGTCGAATGGCGCTAGCTGCGCAGCATTTGTGCACCGCCGCCGTCAGTGTCAGCCAGTTTGCCGTGGCATACGGAGCTCCATCGCAGTCTTTAACACTGGTAGCATGCCGCGACAGCGTGGACGTGAACTGTATGTGCAGTTGACGGACTTTGAGCGAGGGCGTATAGTGGGCATGCGGGAGGCCGGGTGGACGTACCGCCGAATTGCTCAACACGTGGGGCGTGAGGTCTCCACAGTACATCGATGTTGTCGCCAGTGGTTGGCGGAAGGTGCACGTGCCCGTCGACCTGGGACTGGACCGCAGCGACGCACGGATGCACGCCAAGACCGTAGGATCCTACGCAGTGCCGTAGGGGACCGCACCGCCACTTCCCAGCAAATTAGGGACACTGTTGCTCCTGGGGTATCGGCGAGGACCATTCGCAACCGTCTCCATGAAGCTGGGCTACGGTCCCGCACACCGTTAGGCCGTCTTCCGCTCACGCCCCAACATCGTGCAGCCCGCCTCCAGTGGTGTCGCGACAGGCGTGAATGGAGGGACGAATGGAGACGTGTCGTCTTCAGCGATGAGAGTCGCTTCTGCCTTGGTGCCAATGATGGTCGTATGCGTGTTTGGCGCCGTGCAGGTGAGCGCCACAATCAGGACTGCATACGACCGAGGCACACAGGGCCAACACCCGGCATCATGGTGTGGGAGCGATCTCCTACACTGGCCGTACACCACTGGTGATCGTCGAGGGGACACTGAATAGTGCACGGTACATCCAAACCGTCATCGAACCCATCGTTCTACCATTCCTAGACCGGCAAGGGAACTTGCTGTTCCAACAGGACAATGCACGTCCGCATGTATCCCGTGCCACCCAACGTGCTCTAGAAGGTGTAAGTCAACTACCCTGGCCAGCAAGATCTCCGGATCTGTCCCCCATTGAGCATGTTTCGGACTGGATGAAGCGTCGTCTCACGCGGTCTGCACGTCCAGCACGAACGCTGGTCCAACTGAGGCGCCAGGTGGAAATGGCATGGCAAGCCGTTCCACAGGACTACATCCAGCATCTCTACGATCGTCTCCATGGGAGAATAGCAGCCTGCATTGCTGCGAAAGGTGGATATACACTGTACTAGTGCCGACATTGTGCATGCTCTGTTGCCTGTGTCTATGTGCCTGTGGTTCTGTCAGTGTGATCATGTGATGTATCTGACCCCAGGAATGTGTCAATAAAGTTTCCCCTTCCTGGGACAATGAATTCACGGTGTTCTTATTTCAATTTCCAGGAGTGTAGGTAGTTAGCTTTCTTTTCTGAGAAGAAATTATAGGTAGCACTATTGGCGCACTGAGAATTGCTTCATAATTTACAAAAACGGTTGTCAGAAATAGGCACTACCAACTGATTCATTAGTTCCTTGTTTAATAACATACCCACAAAAACTAAATATCATTTATCTTCCGTTGACAATTTGGTGATCGGGGGTACTGACATCTTATTGCAGTCAGGGTAATGGTCTCAGAATGTTGGGAATCATTGGTCTAGTGGGTGCAGCGTACCATTTTGATTGCACTGGCTACTCGCTGCACTCCGCAAGGCTGTCGACGAAACGTTTGTGAGATCGTAATGTTCTCGAATTTGCCCTTAACGTTACGTAAGGCAATTACACTTTTTGAGTCACGATGTTAGCACAATTCTTTGAGAATTTGTAATGAGGACTGTTGGCAGTCTAGCTTTATGACGTTCACTGAATGAAACCGGTCGTAACATAATATAATGGACGGTCAAAAAGTTTCCGTTTGAGGGCATTTCTGCGCGTATGTGCAACGTAGCACGATTCCGTTGGGGATACCTAAGTACCGACATGTATTCAAGAGAGCAGTGTAGCATTCGTGCCATTCCGACATGTGCGGTGTAAACACGGAAAGGTGAACTATGGCAAACGTTATTACCAAATGTATCCAAACGGGAGCAACGTGCTATTATTATTTTATTGACTACCGAAGGACGAACACCGGTAGACATGCGTCAAAGAATGAAGACTGTGTATGGGGCAGCATTTCTGTAAAAAAAATCGCCGTTGTAGAAGGTGTGACAAGAGGCTTTGCTCCTTCTTGATAACCCATGTCCCCATATCGCAAATTTCGTAACGCAAAAGTTAGGACAACTCAAGTGGGAGACACTCGAACACCAGCCCTATAATCCTGATCTCTTCCCATGCGATTATCACCCCTTCGGTCACTTAAAAAAGGCCTTGAAGAGTCGATGATTCGTAGCAGGCAGTTAAGGACTACTTCACGCAGCAGAACACGGTATCTTCAACCCGGTGTGTCGGCGAGATGATTGCCTCAATGGTCACTGCAATTTTGCCTGATTGGCATACCGATTCTGGACTGTACGGCCTTCGGACGGAAACTCTTTCATCGGCCTTTGTGAATGAAAATTAGTACAACAGTAATGGTTCTTGTTAATATTAATTCGTATTATGATCATTCTGTTACCTAATGCGTTATGTCGAGCTCAGTGAATAATACGTAACAAGACTGAAAAAAGTCTCTGAGGCGTCTGCACTCAGATAACCAGTCTTTTCTATACGTGCGTTCAAAGCCGCTGTGAATCACTTGAGAGGAGTCATTTTCCTGCGTAGGCTGTATTTTTTGAAACAATCACTTTATCTCATGCTCTGAGGAGGAGGAGGAGGAGATTAGTGTTTAACGTCCCGTCGACAACGAGGTCATTAGAGACGGAGCGCAAGCTCGGGTGAGGGAAGGATGGGGAAGGAAATCGGCCGTGCCCTTTCAAAGGAACCATCCCGGCATTTGCCTGAAGCGATTTAGGGAAATCACGGAAAACCTAAATCAGGATGGCCGAAGACGGGATTGAACCGTCGTCCTCCCGAATGCGCTCATGCTCTGTATAATAGTTGATTTTCCCCTCTTGGGCAATTTTTAGCTACCTCTGCTACTACTATCACAGTGAAAAACTGTAACTGTGTGGAGAAAGCAATATCTGATGGCGTCGTTAATACATGTCTTATGGTCTTTGTAATTATGGGCACAACTATCTCAGACGTGGATTGTGTATGCGAAAAGAAAAAAATGCTATCCTTATGCGGGCTTACATATTACACGATTAGAGTTTTTCCGTGTGACACAAGCAACAAAAAGGAAACTTGAAAATACCGAACGGGTCGAAATTATCTGATAGCTAAAGCACGAAATACAGTAATATTATTTCCAAAAATACAGCCTATTCAGGGAAGTGACTCCCCTCAAGAAACTGAGATAAACGTTTACCTAAATGGCGTAGATAGACGTAGAGCTGGAATACGAGATCGACTGTACCTACTGAATCGTATTGGAAAGCTGCTGCTGAGGAAAAACCAACGACTGACTAGAAAACTACCTTTTATTACTCGGGCTTTTACAGCAAATTCTATAAGACCCACACCGAAATGTCAGAGTGCCAGGCTCTCGCGGTCTTTTTTTCACCAGTTTTACTTTACAGGTGTATCCCTGCGAGTAAATATGTGTCCTTGCCCTCAAAGACTTTGTTTTAACGGTAATCACAATCTTGACGATGATTTGTAGCTAAATAGTACTATAAATTTTTTTAGTTATAAAAATTAGGGGGAAATACATAAACACCACATTAACATAGTTATGTTATGGTCATCCCTCTGTCGCCTCCAGGACATGTACAAAACCAATATTCAGTTTTTGATACTTTATAACTAGTAAGGGTGTTAATTAGAGGCTTTAATTACTTGTATTACTTTATTCTACCTAGCGCTTAATTTTACACTAAGCGTTGCCACCATTTCACGGTGTGACGTCGTAATCCATAGCCTGCCCGTATGGACAAGACACTTCAAAATTGTCTATCACACAAGATTAAACCATCCAATTGGACAATTAAGACAAAGTAGTAATCCACGAAGGCTGTGGTATCCTTATACCATTAGTGCTTACAAATGATAAGAACCGGACACGTCTGTTGAGTCATACACATACGGAAGAAACGGACCCCTATTGGCAGACAGTGTTCCTCTTTTTGAGTTATATAGCGTGGAGCTATACACCTGTCCTGAACGTAACAAGCAGTGCATTAAATCAACTTATGACTCCAGAATCGCGCGATGTGGTTAATATTAGAAAAACATGCCACCAAGGATATTAAAATTTACAGAACTATGATGCTGTGGTATCACATACGCTGTTGAAGTTCGGTAGAGACTGAAAGTCTCTTGTATTTGACAGTCGAGCGGAGATTGGAAGCTGTTGTTCTTTGTCAGCCCGACCGCTATCAGCTCACGCCCGGTGGAAGACTAATGTCCTTCCTCTTCAAAACCGGAAACCAGATACCACCGAGCTTTCCTGTTTCCTCTTAAAGTTATGGGCTTGTTTAGCGATATCCTTCCTACGACAGTGATCTTTACGTTGCTGTATTCATTTCTTCATCTTTCTCATCTTAGCACCCATGTAGATTTGCACCGATCTGCAAGGTTCTCTATAAAGGATGATTCTGTGATGATGTCACAAACTGTCAGGAATGATGGACAAGGGTAAAAGTATCACTTTCTGATAAAGACCCCGGTCCTGAATCGATCGAGTCCAAAGCTATAGGCATAAATAACTCTAATAGTTCTGACAGTGGAATACATGTACCGGTACTGTTGTTGTTAGGACTGTAGGATAGGCAATCCCAACGAGCACTTACGTGTACAGGTTGGGGTAACAATGCAACTTATCCAATGTAGATGGAATACTGTGTACCGACATGAGCAGTCCTTGTGTACAATGTCTGTACTGTAGGAGACTGCAGTCTCTGTTAAAAAGTTGACGTACCAACGTTTAACATCCTTAAACAGCTGGAATTATACCCAGCGAAAGACCTTGCAGACAAGATTATCGTGTATGGGCATGCAAATTTAAAAGTAGCAAATACCCACGTAGAAGATGTCCGGCTTACACAATTTTTCCAAGAATTAGCCAAAGTTTAAGTACAACAGGGTAATTGGTACTACAGTACAACAGCACAATAAAAGGACGAACCACACCGATTCCAGGCTTAGAAAATGCAGTGCTTGCTCGATTGGATGAGGTGACCGAAATCAGAGTGTTTCGCAAAGTATTGTGTGGTGGGTATTATAGGAAAGGCAGCTATACCTCTACCATCCACAGAAAGTCCATGCTTTGATTCCTGCTGACTTCGGACCTAGTGTCGTGTTCAGCGCTTTACAGATGATCCTCAGTTTCCTGCATATGTATGAGGGCGTGCTGAAAATGCCTCCAATTTTTTATGTGAAACGCGTTAAAACATTTTAAATAACACAAACTTTCAAACATTCTACATTTTTATCGTTGATGATTACGTATTCATTTCTTAAAATAGTCACCCCGACGACGAACACGTTTCTCCCAACGAGAGACCAGTTTGTTGATACCGTCATTGTAGAATGTTTGACTGTTGCTAGAGCCACAACCTCACCTCTCCTTGCACCGCTTCATGAATATCGATGTGAAGTCCTCGATAGTTTTCTTTAAGTTTTAGGAACAGATTAAAATCGGATGGGGCCAGTTCGGGAGTGTGTGGACGATGATCGATGGCAGTGAATCCAGGCATCGGATTGTTGTAGATGTCACAGTGCTCTTGTGTGGTGTGCCATTGTCATGCTCCAGGAGAGGTTTCATTTGTGTGCGAACTCTTCGATTTCGTGCTTTCAGTTTTCTCATGTGCCGACATAGTTGTTACACACCGACATGTTACGCGCTACAATTAGGAACCGCCCCCCCCCCCCCCCCCCCGCTCTTGCGACAGAGGATTGCAGTTTGCGTCAGTAAGGCAGGAAAGTTGCCTGAGTAATATGCATGGCATATAATGCCTTTACCGATATCGAAAACAGAATAACAAAACCAGAGGCATTACTTCTCAGTACGCCCTCGTACTTTTCAAGGATGAAGCCTGATTCACAAGAGGCAGGAAGCTGAATAGTGGCAATAGTCATATTTGGGCCGATGAAAATCGTCACGCTAGTTTTGAAGAGCCGGCCGCTGTGGCCGAGCGGTTCTAGGCGCTTCAGTCCGGAACAGCGCTGCTGCTACGGTCGCAGGTTCGAGTCCTGCCTCGGGCATGGATGTGTGTGATGTCCTTAGGTCAGTTAGGCTTAAGTAGTTCTAATTTCTAGGGGACTGATGACCTCAGATGTTAAGTCCCATAGTGCTTTGAGCCATTTCTGAGTTTTGAAGAGCCATCATCACAGATTATCAGTCAACGTGTGGCAGTCATTGTCAGTGACTACGGGCTAGGCCCATTTCTTCTCCCTCCCCGCTTAAATGCAGCAGTATACACAGTGCTTATCAGAGACATATTACCCAGATTCCTTGGAACATATCCCACTTGCTAGTCGTCAACAGATGTGGTTCCAACATGATGAACTTCCATCACACACTGGACTGAGGGTTAGTGAACACCTGGATCAGAAATTTTCTGAAAAGTGGATAGGGAGAGGAGGTCCTGATTCGTGACCAGCACGTTCACTTGATCTCAGCCCACTTGATTCCTTCTTGTGGGACTAAGTGAGATGCTATGTGTAGGAGACGCCTGTCACAACAAAAGAGGATTTCCTGGCAAGAATTATCGCTGCCTGCGCCCACTATGGGTATTACAACGGGTAGGCCAGAACTTGGTGCGACGATGTCATACTTACAGTGACGTCGGGGGACGCCACTTTGAACAACTGTTGTAAATGTAGCAGCTAGGGAAACTTGTGGAAGTAAATGGAATTCATTATTACTGCACAAGAGACTTCGGATTTTCGGTCCTTTTGGAATCAAGTTACGTGCGCCGTTACTAGTCCATCAACATGGGATATTATATTGGGGTATTGGGGAGTTTCAGCGGAAATTCTGTACGTCATGAAGTTGGAGCCCTTAGTTTGAGTGCTGCGTGAGGCTAAGGCGGAACTTGTTAAATTTTCGCTTACACTTTTCGACTCATTCGTTTCCGGAATAGGTTCTCTTACATCAAACTTAATATTTAGCCTTCTCTATCATCTCTGAACGTTTGTAACATCATCACGGAATCACCTTGCATACTTTTTTCTCTAATTCTTGTTTAATTTCCTAGGTCGATCTTAGATATTCCTGTACCTTCCTTGTATGTTTCTGTATTACAACGATAGTCTGCTTTTCTAAGATCTACGCTTTCTAGTCACTATTAGTTTCGACGAAATGCAAAAATACTTTTTATCTTTCAGATGGCCTTGCGTTACTAGACTGTTTGTGACCGTTTAGAGACTTATGAAATGTATAGGCAATTACTGATGATCAGCGCTCCGTGTAAAGATAGGCAACTGACTATAAATAAAGGATGTTACAAAATAGTACGGCCAAACTTTCAGGAAACATTCTTCACACACAAATAAAGAAAAGATGTTATGTGGACATGAGTCCGGAAACGCTTAATTTCCATGTTAGAGCTCATTTTGGTTTCTTCAACCTACGCTCAATGGAGCACGTTATCATGATTTCATACGGGATACTCTACCTGTGCTGCTACAACATGTGCCTTTGCAAGTACGACACAACATGTGGTTCATGCACGATGGAGCTCCTGCACATTTCAGTCGAAGTGTTCGTACGCTTCTAAACAACAGATTCGGTGACCGATGGATTGGTAGAGGTGGACCAATTCCATGACCTCCACGCTCTCCTGACCTCAACCCTCTTGACTTTCATTTATGGGGGCATTTGAAAGCTCTCGTCTACGCAACCCCGGTACCAAATGTAGAGACTCTTCGTGCTCGTATTGTGGACGGCTGTGATACAATACGCCATTCTCCAGGGCTGCATCAGCGCAGCAGGGATTCCATACGACGGAGGGTGGATGCATGTATCCTCGCTAACGGAGGACATTTTGAACATTTCCTGTAACAAAGTGTTTGAAGTCACGCTGGTACGTTCTGTTGCTGTGTGTTTCCATTCCATGATTAATGTGATTTGAAGAGAAGTAATAAAATGAGCTCTAACATGGAAAGTAAGCGTTTCCGGACACATGTCCACATAACATATTTTCTTTCTTTGTGTGTGAGGAATGTTTCCTGAAAGTTTGGCCGTACCTTTTTGTAACACCCTGTATAAATGAAAGTAATGTAATGCGAGTAAATAGACGAAATGATATGTTATCCTTTGATTACACAATCGGCGATGAGGCACTGCAACTAGATACAAGATTTAACTGCCTATGAATACTGTCCGGGACGACTAAAGATGGAACGACTACAAACATCTAAGCCTGGAGCACTGTGATGCTAGACTTACTAGAAGAGTCGTAAGAAAATGTTATCACGTACGACAGAGTCGCTTACAAATCCTCATTTGAATAATAACTGGGTACTATTCGTCAGTCTAGGACTGGCCCTTAAGGGATGTAATGAGCTTCAAGAAAGCCTACACGATTTCTCACAGTTTTGGTTAGTCAGCGTGAGAGTATGACAGAGATAGTCAACAAATTGGAGGGGGGCGGGGGGGGGGGGGGGGAGGGTGAGACACACGAAAGGCGCTGTGCATCGCCGAAGGCCTTACCCACATAATTCCGGGTGTACAAGTTGCAAAACGATTCACGGAACACACCCCTTTATCAAATTTTTGTCTCTCATAGTGATTGCGATGGCCAATTTAGAGAATTTAGTCCGACACCGGTAACGACATTTTTTCCTGCCTTGCGTCACTCGAGAATGGGATAGGAAGGCCGGAAATTAATACTAGTTCACTATGCTCACCTCTGCCGATCAGTGTATGGTAGCTGCAGTGTACAGATGCAGACGTGGAGGTCACTATAAATGGAACATAAGATCGGACAGGGCGAGAACATGGAATGAAATCTGTTGCATTCTTTTTCAAGAGGGGCATGGGAAGCCTATGTCTTATTGGGTGTAAGGAAACCACGGAAAACGTTGATCTGCATCGTAGACACCGATAGTCTCTGACGACCTCTTCTTCAACGGGTCGTCATCCCGCATCGTACTTCCCTTCTTAGTGATGAATGAAGAAAAGTGTAAATAAGTGAGGAAAACGTCCTTGAATGCACTATGATATCACAATTATAAATTTTCACACTAGACTGGATATAGTAAACTTTTCCCTTAGAAATGGTTGAAATGGCTCTGAGCACTATGCGACTTAACTTCTGAGGTCATCAGTCCCCTAGAACGTAGAACTAATTAAACCTAACTAACCTAAGGACATCACACACATCCATGCCCGAGGCAGGATTCGAACATGCGACCGTAGCGGTCGCTCGGTTCCAGACTGTAGCGCCTAGAACCGCAAGGCCACTCCGGCCGGCTTTTCCCTTAAATATAAAAGTTGGCCGATAAGTAAATACATCACAGTACATAAATAGTTCAGAAAATAAGAGAATAGAATCTTTTGAAATGTGATGATGTAGAAGACTGCTAAGGATTATATAGGTATATAGAATACTGCTGAGGAAGTACTGAATCTAATATGAGAGAAATGAAATCTAGGACACAACTGGACCAAATAAAGTGATCGATTGATAGGACACATCCTGAGGCATCAAGGAATAGTCAACATGGTACTGGAGGCGAATGTGGGGAGTAAAAAAATGTAGTGGAAGACCACAGGTTCATTAGGTTGCTGTAGATATGGAGAGATGACGATACTTGCACAAGATGTACTTGCGTAGAGAGCTGCATGAATCTAGTCTTTGGATTGGAGAACGCAGCAGCAGCAGCAGCAACAGGAACAATAACAACAACACCGGTCAGGAAAATAGCTCCTTCGTCCTCCAGGAGACATTATGCTAATACCGCGCAACACCGCCTCTACCTTTGATAATGGGCATATTCGACGAGCAAGACATTACACAACTGTCAACAGGTATGCCATATCAAGCTAAACACTCAATGATGGTTTGACCCCGAAGAACTACCAGATTAAGGAGACTATGCTTGCTACACCTCGCCCATCGTTCGCAACAGTTCCACACTTTTTGTGTGGGATTTAGATAGGGTGATTAAGCGAGCCGATCGAGGAGCGATAGCGTACCTGAGTGTTCGTCAAACCAGGAAAATATGAACGGGACTATTGTAAGCTCGGAAGACAGGACTGTTCAAATCATACTCATCATGAAGATGTAGAAGAAAAGGGCAAAACTTGTTCAATAAGAACATTCAAACAAAAATTCTGGCTCATATTCATGGTAAACTGAATAAGCAGGCCCAAGTAATGGAACGAAAAGCACTCTCAAAACATCATAGAAGCATCTCTGGCCCCAACTACGTCCTCCATTCATTTTGTGTTAAACGATAGACATTTTACATAATTTGAAAAGAGGAATATCGCGACTCGTCGGACCATACGGCACGCCTTCAGTCAGCTACTGTTCTGTTTCTGTGTTAGGACCAGAGAATACGTGCCACTTTGTGTGTTGCTGAGAGCAATGGCCTTTTTGCGAGATTCACAACTCCATATGTCACTGAATGCAGTTACCTTCGTAATGCTCGCTCGGAAACTAGTTGAGATGGATCTGCGTTTACTGACGGCAGCAATTTCTGTGGATCCATGCATATATAACTTGTTTGTGACCACTCTTCTTATGCCATGTTTCGTGGTTGCAGT
The DNA here is from genome assembly GCF_023864345.2 of Schistocerca serialis cubense. Lineage (NCBI taxonomy): Eukaryota > Metazoa > Arthropoda > Insecta > Orthoptera > Acrididae > Schistocerca > Schistocerca serialis. The sequence goes on from NC_064640.1 coordinate 518,676,799, forward strand.
GGTACACCATCGCGTGTAAACTCGTTAGACAGACCACGCTAATACACAAACCTTTGGGGCACCTACATTCATAATATGATCAAGTGCACGTCCCAGCACGATAGCTTCTTTCTAACCATTCTGTGACGTTTCCACGTCGACCCATCTTACTGAACTGATTCCAAGCTAAAGACTCCAGCCACCCCCCCCCCCCCACCCTCACCACCCCTTCCCACACACACACACACACACACACACACACACACACACACACACACACCGTAGCGAAATGTTACTAGTCATCCATTTTTGGCATTATTGCTCCCCTCATTTTCAAAATGTTTCATTGAATATACACTCCTGGAAATTGAAATAAGAACACCGTGAATTCATTGTCCCAGGAAGGGGAAACTTTATTGACACATTCCTGGGGTCAGATACATCACATGATCACACTGACAGAACCACAGGCACATAGACACAGGCAACAGAGCATGCACAATGTCGGCACTAGTACGGTGTATATCCACCTTTCTCAGCAATGCAGGCTGCTATTCTCCCATGGAGACGATCGTAGAGATGCTGGATGTAGTCCTGTGGAACGGCTTGCCATGCCATTTCCACCTGGTGCCTCAGTTGGACCAGCGTTCGTGCTGGACGTGCAGACCGCGTGAGACGACGCTTCATCCAGTCCCAAACATGCTCAATGTGGGACAGATCCGGAGATCTCGCTGGCCAGGGTAGTTGACGTACACCTTCTAGAGCACGTTGGGTGGCACGGGATACATGCGGACGTGCATTGTCCTGTTGGAACAGCAAGTTCCCTTGCCGGTCTAGGAATGGTAGAACGATGGGTTCGATGACGGTTTGGATGTACCGTGCACTATTCAGTGTCCCCTCGACGATCACCAGTGGTGTACGGCCAGTGTAGGAGATCGCTCCCCACACCATGATGCCGGGTGTTGGCCCTGTGTGCCTCGGTCGTATGCAGTCCTGATTGTGGCGCTCACCTGCACGGCGCCAAACACGCATACGACCATCATTGGCACCAAGGCAGAAGCGACTCTCATCGCTGAAGACGACACGTCTCCATTCGTCCCTCCATTCACGCCTGTCGCGACACCACTGGAGGCGGGCTGCACGATGTTGGGGCGTGAGCGGAAGACGGCGTAACGGTGTGCGGGACCGTAGCCCAGCTTCATGGAGACGGTTGCGAATGGTCCTCGCCGATACCCCAGGAGCAACAGTGTCCCTAATTTGCTGGGAAGTGGCGGTGCGGTCCCCTACGGCACTGCGTAGGATCCTACGGTCTTGGCGTGCATCCGTGCGTCGCTGCGGTCCGGTCCCAGGTCGACGGGCACGTGCACCTTCCGCCGACCACTGGCGACAACATCGATGTACTGTGGAGACCTCACGCCCCACGTGTTGAGCAATTCGGCGGTACGTCCACCCGGCCTCCCGCATGCCCACTATACGCCCTCGCTCAAAGTCCGTCAACTACACATACGGTTCACGTCCACGCTGTCGCGGCATGCTACCAGTGTTAAAGACTGCGATGGAGCTCCGTATGCCACGGCAAACTGGCTGACACTGACGGCGGCGGTGCACAAATGCTGCGCAGCTAGCGCCATTCGACGGCCAACACCGCGGTTCCTGGTGTGTCCGCTGTGTCGTGCGTGTGATCATTGCTTGTACAGCCCTCTCGCAGTGTCCGGAGCAAGTATGGTGGGTCTGACACACCGGTGTCAATGTGTTCTTTTTTCCATTTCCAGGAGTGTATTATATCTGCTATGCGCCAATGGAAGGTGTTTCAGTACAATGTATCTAAAACCTAACTGTAAAATGGTTAATTTTCTCTTAGTTTAGTGCTCTCCCGTTGAATATCTCAGAAAGTTTTACCGTTCTGTTTACCATGTGCTTGCACGCTCTGGAGGACGGCGGTTCAAATCCCTGTAGAGGCATTAAGATTTAAGTTTTGCGTGATTTCCCTAAATCGCTCCAGGAAAATACTGGTATGTTTCCTTTGAAAAGAGCACGGGCGATTTCCTTCCCCATCATTTCGTAATCCGAGTGTGTGCTCAGTCCCTAACGAGCGCGCTGTCGATGAGACGACGAGAGGTTGAACTCTACTCTTCTTTCCTTCCTTCCTTCCTTCCTTCCTCCCTCCCTCCCTCCCTCCTTCCTCTGTTCCTTCGACAATTTTTTTTTTTTTTCCAGACTGGATATACCGAACGTGAATGCCGCGCGGGGTAGCTGTGCGGTTTGAAGCCCATCGATTCGCGCGGCTTCTCTCCGTTGGAGGTTCGAGTCCTCCCTCGTGTGTGTGTGTGTGTGTGTGTGTGTGTGTGTGTTGTCCTTAGCGTCAGTTTAAGTTAGATTAAGTGGTGTGTAAGCCTAGGGACCCATGACCTCAGCAGTTTGGTCCCATAGTAACTTACCACAAATTTACAAAATTTTCCGAAGGTGAATCTGTACCGAAATAAGACTGTGTATGTGAACCAGCTGTCAAAAGACGGAGTGCAAGTTATTTAAAATTAACCAGTGCTGCGCTACTCAATATGTTGGAGAAATTAAGAGCTGGAGGTGAAGCGATAGTTCGATTCTATAGTTTGGTGAGGGACCACACTCGTTTTGAAAATTCGGACAGAAAATGTAGTCAGTGGGATTTTGCAACTGGTTCGATGGGTATGAGATAGTAAAAAACAGATAAATAAATAAGTATGGCGTAATTTTCCAGGTAACATTGAAAGTATTTATTGATTTTTATTGCAGTCCCATTAGTGGACGTATATTATTTACGGATCTTTCTCCTATTATCTTCATGTGGTTGAATTCGGACGTTAATAAACAGGTGATATTTTGAATGTGAGAGTAAACTTTGGTGATAGCTTGTAACACCATAACTCTAAAGCTCTACTGATTTATTTTGCTTTTGTTTCATTTAATATTACATCGTTAAGCTTCTGTAAATGTGTTTGATTGAATAGATAACACAAAATTGTATACTCCTTTCTTTGTTGAAACTTTGATGTCATGGTTTGATTCTATGCAATGTAGTATATCTGTCGTTTAAATTCTTTGTCCCAACTGGTGGGAGACAAAACTTACGGTATATATTTGGAATTTGTTTAAATAATTTTGTTTAGAGCTACCTATATGTGCAAATGATATGTTTTGTTTAAAATGATTGTTCTCTGTTATGTAAACTGCTGACCTTCACTTAGGGTTCTTAGTGGGTTTGTATGTAAAAGGTGTGGCGGTTCCCCTCGGGAACGGAACTGTGTAGCGCGCGCAAATTGTGGTTGGCCTAGGTAGGAAAGGTGGAACAAGAGTCAGTCGGGGACGAGCTACCAAACTGTGCACTGCCATGTAAATGTTGCATCTGTGCTGGTTCCGAGAGAGGCTTTTTCTGCTACTTTCCAATGCCTCGGATGGATGGATAAATAGCTGGAACGATTCTGGAATTGGTATTCATCATCGCCACCAAGAAGGGCCAGAGTCCAGCAATTCTGTCTGCAAATCCGCCTACCAACATGCAGTTGTCACCACATTGCGCAATCACTGTAAAGGAGTACTATAATAATGTACAGTGAAGGATCAGCTTATTGGGCGATTTGTTGTTGTTGTGGTCTTCAGTCCTGAGACTGGTTTGATGCAGCTCTCCATGCTACTCTATCCTGTGCAAGCTCCTTCATCTCCCAGTACCTACTGCAACCTACATCCTTCTGAATCTGCTTAGTGTATTCATCTCTTGGTCTCCCTCTACGATTCTTACCCTCCACGCTGCCCTCCAATGCTAAATTTGTGATCCCTTGATGTCGCAGGACATGTCCTACCAACCGATCCCTTCTTCTAGTCAAGTTGTGCCACAAACTTCTCTTCTCCCCAATCCTATTCAATACCTCCTCATTAGTTACGTGATCTACCCACCTAATCTTCAACATTCTTCTGTAGCACCACATTTCGAAAGCTTCTATTCCCTTCTTGTCTAAAATATTTATTGTCCATGTTTCACTTCCAATTGGGCGATTTAGTGTGCACAAATATAAGGTAACTTATAACTGAATTTATGTACCTACCTTGATTTTTTTTCCCTATCACACCACCTCTCAGGTTCCTCTCCATTTGCACTATGATTACCGAGTGACCTATTTTGTGGAAAAAATGAAAGACTCAAAGTTATGCAGTTTATTACATAATGTTGTTTGATCTTTGATGAGAAGGAAATATTCAGGTTTACTGTGGATTTAGTGAAATTGTGGGAAGCAGTAAATGTAGTTTTGTAAAGTTTTAAAGTCACCTATTTAATCATTTACTTGAAAATAGAAGACTGTGGTGATAAAGACAATTTGCTGTTTCTTTTAAAGATTAAAAGTTCATAAAACTGAGGCTTATAAAGTTTTGCTTAGTAAATGGTCACATTGCTGCCTGTAATAAATTCTTAAAGGTGAGTCAGTTTCTTGCAATTTTGTCAACACTGTGTTTCACTGTAGTAAAAGTGGAAAACTGCAATAGTAGAAAATTATATGTTCATGATTGCTAAGTGTTTGTCTCTCTTGTGTATTGGAAGTGCATATCAATAGTGTAACAGGATCCACAGTCTGTCTATTGTGCTAATGCTAGGTAACAAGTAAAGGGAAGACCACTATTTATGAAAACCAGTGGATTCCAATTAACTTTCATTTTAAATAGTAAAGTATTTAACTGAGAGAGACTTTACCTATGTCCAATTTATGATCCTGCAGTAAATGTTAATAGTAATATTATAAAGACCATTCAGTTTGAACAAGCCCTGAAAGTAATAGTGTGTTTCGGTATCTGTTATAATTTTGCAAATAATTTGTGCTGCTCTAGCTGTTAGTTTCAATCTTACCGTAAACATATGTATGTATCAGAGTTCATTGCACTCGCGTGTGACAAAGTATAGGTTGTGTTTATCCGTTAAAATTACTAATAACTATTTTCTTGAACGAGAATGTTAATCATTCTCTTGCCTAGTTAGGCTGGCGACCGTTTTCTTTATCCGTTAAACAGTGCAGATAGGCAAAATTTTGTGAGATGTTTTTGCAGTAAGCAGTCGGTGGAGCTTTATTCTGTTGCAGCATAAAAAACAAAATGAACCTCCACTTAACCGGACGCGACACACACTGACTTCGAGACGTCGGAGCATCCTAATGGCCAGTGAAGACGCATTCCTACCAGTACAAATATAACCGGCGGGATATTTCTCCGCAGCCATGCAGGAAAAATGTAAGGCGTATTGATTGAAAACCTTCCTGTTGTAGCAGAAATAGCGGCTTGTTGAGCGTGGGTTTCGGTGTATCCGGGAATAGCAGGGACGCTGTTGTGAGGGCAGCCGTTGCGCAACGGGCTGGCTTCAAGCCGGCATTCAGTCGGCACGCGCGCCGCTCCGTACGCAGGGCAGAAGCTCGCTGGCGCAGCTGTTTCTGGTCATTTGGAAGGCTTGGGTAATGACACGACAAATGAGTCGTTTAAAGCGTTAAAATTTTTTTAATCTTCCAGAACAGGCTACTGGTGGTTCACTGAATGGCAGTGCGCCCGTTCTTAGACCGTGGACATCCGCAGAATCTCTGGAGAACTGATATCAACTGGGTGATGATGCTGTTTGATTTGTGGGGCGCTCAACTGCGCGGCCATCAGCGCCCGTACAAAGTCCCAATTTTTACACAATCCAATTTTTATGCAATCCAATCTAGCAACTGTCACGAATGATGATGATGATGATGATGAAATGATGAGGACAACGCAAACACCCAGTCCCCGGGCAGAGAAAATCCCCAACCCGGCCGGAGAGCGACGTGGCGCAGCGGCTAGCCTTCTGGACTCGCACTCGGGAGGGCGACGGTTCAATCCCGCGTCCGGCCATCCTGATTTAGGTTTTCCGTGATTTCCCCAAATCGCTCCAGGCAAATGCCGGGATGGTTCCTTCGAAAGGGCACGGCCGACTTCAATCCCCGTCCTTCCCTAATCCGATGAGGCCGATGACCTCGCTGTCTGGTCTCCTACCCCAAACAACCCAACGCCCCAACCCCGAACCCGGCCGGGAATCGAACCCGGGACCCCGTGATCCAGAGACAGCAACGATAGCCACTAGACCACGAGCTGCGGACATCGACTGGGTGCGTGCTTTTACACGGTACGGAGATCACGCAACTAACCTGGCTGCTGGGCTGCACCGCAGTTTCTGTCTTTTCTAATGTTTTCCCTAAAGTTGCTTAAAATGGATGCTGGAATAATTTTACTGACAAGGCCACAGTCCGAACTGGTGCAACGTTTCGAATGACCTCGTCTTCCACGAGCCAGTGAACCTTTTCTTCTTTCGTACAGCCTATTAGCCAACGCAGCTTACATGTTCAGTTACATGCAAAGTATTTTATTCTGATTTGATGTTTAGCTAGCAACAAATTAATAACAACATCGTCAGTATTATGAGTATTTCTTTTTGTTTCTTTTTATCGACAAATAAAGTTACGAAACATTGTAATGGATGTCAATTTGACGCAGATCAACGAAACTGTCACATTAAATTGTGCATTGTTATTAAATTATTTAATACACGAGGTGGTCACAAAGAATCTGAAAAGCTTGTAATGGTGTTGGATAGGTTATTCTGAGAAATAATTGTTAAGAAAAAGCATTCAATACGTTCCGCTCTTTCCGAGTAAAGTCGCATTGAAGTTAGCGAATCAGGCCGTAGCGGGCGCTGATTCAAGCGGCCCGCCAGACATGTTGTCGCTTAACGTGTACTTCATTTGGTTTCCTAAAACCGAACAACATACCGATACAAAAATTGGACATGGGACAGCAGTAAAGACTGGACCCGAGCCAAAGGCTGAGCAGTCTCATCCGCTATCATCTACGCTAGGAGAACAACTGATACAAATCGTATCTGGCGGGCCGCTTGAATTCGCGCAACGGCCTGACCAGGTAACATCAATGCTGATTAACTCTGAAACGACAGCAAAGTATCGAATATTTTCTCAACAATTATTTCTCAGCACAACCTATCTTGCAACACCATTACAAGACTGTTTCTGACTACTATGCATGTAATCTCACTTACGGACACTCTAAAAAGTATTACAGCGAAAGACGTAAAGTCACCGTTTTTTTCTGAGACTGTTTAGGCGAACCATACATGTAACCTTAGGCAAAATTAAAAATATACATTGGAGCAGAATTAAAGAACTAAATACGATGGAGACGCTGAGAGCTGGAGATGCTGCCCAATTCATAATTTATGCACATACTCTTTGGTAAGCCGATTACACTTGTATACAATATTAGACAACAGATTATTCATCTACGGTATGTTTCTTGACTTTTTAGAGAATTTTAAGTTCATACGTTTCCAGAGAGCCACATTATGACCAACAAATGCAGAACTTCCGACAGCAGAAGTTATTACAAAATAAAGTAACGAAACTCGAAATAGTGCTTGACGAGTTAGAATTGATTTTCAGCGGTGAATACAGCAAAATATGAACCATTTGTATCAACGTCACGCAACAAGGGATTTCAGCAGTCGTATTTTTCCATGTCTGAACTAAGCCCAAGGAGAACGAAGCACATTACTGTTTATAGTCGAGAACTATCAGCTGCCACAAAACGATTTTGCTTCAACTAACACAGTTCCCCGGTGTATTCAAACAAGAGACATATCCCGTCACTTCAACTGTGACCTCCATGTACAGCGTCGTTTTCGTTAAGAACCAGTAGCAGAAATTGTGAATTTGAACTATTTTTTTCATTCAACGTTTCTATGACATACAGTGACGGTAGCTAGTTAGGAACAGTTCCTAATTTTTCAGTGTGTTCGTGTTTACAACGGCTCCAAAGTGGTGCACAAAGGAGAAATCATAAAAAAATGACGTTTTCCAATTAGAGGGAAAGGTTGGTGCCCACAAAAACGCTATTTGGTAACATCAGTATTCGGACTCTAGAAGCAGCTGGACTTAATAATGGTCTCATCTGTACTGCTGTTGAAATAAGGCTTTCAAAACAGAATGTAAAATTACGTCCATCATTTTTTTCATTAAGAACAAAACGACGAGGTTCAGAAATCACGGACAATGACAGCTGTGAATAGCTCCTAAGTTTCTACATCTACATCTGTACTCCGCGAGCCACCTTACGGTGTGTGGCGGAGGGTTTGTCATGCTCTAGAATGCTTGATTCTTGTTTACCTGAAAGCCAGAGCTCCCGCTGACGTATGTTAAAAGTTACAACAACCTATTAGAATTGGTTTAATTGATTCAAATTCGAAAGATTTGATGCGGTATGTGCTAGCAATAAGCCACTGAGACGGCAGAGAGCTGGACTGCAGCGTGTGCACTGCTGTGACGCCTCTTGTGTGGTCAGGAAAATTGGTGTAACACACTAGTGTCACTGCATGGCTGCCCAACCAAGTTCAAATGTGAAGACAAGTGCCAATATGGTGAACAGAAGGAGATATCGCCCTCATTCTTTTCAGATGATCCATCCCGTCATTTGGCTAAATCAACTTAGGTAAACCATGGGAAACCTAAATCTGGATGTATGGAATCCAGATGAGAATACAAGGTTCACTTCTCGGGGGCAGGGTCACAGATCTCTTATGGTCTGCCCCTCCCAATTTAATATTATAATAATCTGTTTACATCAATGCTTATTACATACCTTTAGGATAACCTCCTTTTCAGAGAAATACAGCATTTGAAAGGCATTCGTCCATAAATTCGACAAGTACTTATGTCATGCAACAGATTTAAGTGCTGCAACAGCACTTTTTTGCAAGTTTAGTATGTCATATCTTACACAACATAAATTCTTAGTGTGTGTGTGTGTGTGTGTGTGTGTGTGTGTGTGTGTGTGTGTGTGTGTCGAACCAGGGACCTAGATACGACAGGTAGGCTTCGTCCCGCAGTAGGTCTCAGTGGTTCACAATCCCATAACGGGTCACAGCAGTCCATCCACCCCACCGACGCCCCACACCGGACCCACGGTTATTGTGCAGTCTCATACCAGACGAGTGGAACCCCAAATGTTTGGTGGTAGAGTAATTATGGTGTACGTGCCGTACCTGGAGACAGTGTTTGCGCAACAATCGCCGACATAGTGTAACTGATGCCGAATAAGGGGAACCAGCCCGCATTCGCCGAGGCAGATGTAAAAGCGCCTTAAAAACCAACTATTCACAGCCTGGCCGGCACACCGGACCTCGACACTAATCCGCCGAATGGATTCGTGCCAGGGACCGGCACGCCTTCCCGCTCGGGAAGCAGCGCGTTCTTGGTGTGCACTCACCATTAGCACTATTTCATTTAGCCCTACGATTGTGAATGTACGTCTGCGGACTGTGGCTTAGCGAGCGAATAAACCAGTGGATGCTGTTTCTTTCAGTCATTCCAACACCCTAGAAATCTGTCATTATTTATTCTCTCGGTTGAATGTTTTTCCCTTTCCGTGTTGCCCTACTGAGCTTCCTAAGCTTCACCATTCAGATGATTCACGAACCTTGTCTGAGCATTTATTGACAGAAGGTACAATCAGCCTATAAATGTACGCCTATTCCTTGCAAACAACTTAAAAGTATTCTGTGTTAATCGTAATTTATAATTTCTAGAATTTCTCAGCATTTTAGACACACTCAGTTTTCATGCTACTTTATTATCCGAAAGTTAGCTAAGAAATTTGGAAATTTTATTTACGTAAAAATATAAGCGCTTTTCGTAAAATAACGCTCCCTCTTCTCCTAGGATCCGTTGGTGTTTGAATCGTCATCCATCCGTACAGGAGTTCAGTGCACATTACTCGCGCAGAAAAAGAGTGCTATATCAGCGCCTGAGTGAAATACAACGGCACAAATTGATCTGTCACAGGAAAATTTGCCACACCCTGACATTTCGGCGCAGAGGAAACGATGCTACGACAATGACTCGTGCGTGGAACCAGTGGCTCGAAGAGCAGCGACGAGAGGATAGTGGACCATTGTAATGCGACTACTACACTGGCCGCCCGACACCTTGTCTGCATGGTAGGAAAGGACCGCAGTGTTTCCCCGAGGATACTGCCCTGTTATTGACGTGGCTTTCAGTGTGTCGAGGGGTCGTGCAGTCTACTGCGGCCTGGCTGGGGGAAACTTGTAGACTAGTAAGATTTAGCGTTTTCGGACGTGTCCAGCTGGTGACTGCAACGCGAAAATGAAACCAAGTGTGGTTGGCTGGGCGACACTGGACGTAACATATGAACTCGGCTCATAAGCAGTAAGGACAGTCTGTACAGTAACCATTTCTTGTCTCAATTGAGTGCTCGTGCGAGTGACGTGCTTTTGTCGTATTCTTCGTATACTAAGACTCGCTTGTCACGAGTGGCCAATATTACATACACCAAAATAGCGTGTGCTGTCTGCTGTACAGTCTGGTATTTGAATGATGGAAGTGAAGTACTAAGTGATCATCAGTCTCACAAAAAGTTAGATGATGATGATTGGTTTGGAGGGGGGGGGGGGGGGGGGGGGGCGCTCAACTGCCCGGTTATCGGCGCCCCTACAAATTCCCAACCTGTGCTCAGCCCACTATCGCCACTTTCATGAATGATGATGAAATGATGACAACACAAACATCCAGCCATCTCGAGGCAGGTGAAAATCCTTGAACCCGCTGGGAATCGTACCCGGGACCCCGTGCTCGGGAAGCGAGAACGCGACCGCGACGCTACGAGCTGCGGACAAAAAGTTTGAGCATAGCAACAGAAGGCAGTTATAATAGAGTTTGTTAATGACAAAAGCAAAATTCATACTCAATATTTTTGACAAACTTCTTAGGGTAAATTCTCTACAGTGTAAAACCAGCTGTCAAAAGATGGAGTGCAAGTTATTTAAAATTAACCAGTGCTGCGCTACTCAATATTTTGGAGAAATTAAGAGCTGGAGGTGAAGCCAGAGTGCCAATCTATAGTTTGGTGCAGGGACCACACTCGTTTTGAAAATTTGGACAGAAAATGAAGTCGGTGGGATTTTGCAACTGGTTTTTGGCGGTGTGTGTCCGGATACTTTCGATAACGTAGTGTAGGTTTCAGATAGCCTTCATGAAAGTCGAAAACGTCTGTTACACAGATTTCGTGTAATTGTGTCATTTATCACATCCGATTTTACAATGTGAAATTTATATATTTTGAAGAAGAATGTTAGACAACTATAACTTCGTACCAATGTTGTGACTTGGTACAGAAGTTCCTGCAACCCAAATTTAACAAACTTAAGGAAGAGGTGTCGTTTTAGTTAATCATGCCTCAGAGCATGCTTCTCATGGGTAGTATGTTATTTTGGGAGACATTTGCCCAGGTTATCTGATCGTGGCCTTATTGGATGGGTATGAGACAATAAAAAAAAATTTAGACGTCCGAACAAACCGACCATCTTGAAAGTAGTTACTGAGGTTAACGAAGGCGATGTTGGCCTGATGTACTCGACGATGCCCTTTAGCTATACTGTCTAAACGATCGTCCTAAGAAATATCAAATTAAAATCAGCCTGAAGATGCCTAAATAAGGTGAAACGCGAAGTTGATAAATAAAAAAAATTAACTTGCGACCAAGACTGTTTTCAACTAATACTAATAGGTCAAAATATTATTGTGTAACACAGATACTGCCGCGCAGGATTAGCCGAGCGGTCTAGGGCGCTACAGTCATGGACTGTGCGGCTGTTCCCGGCGAAGGTTCGAGTCCTCCCTCGGGCATGGGCGTGTGTATTTGTCCTTAGGATAATTTAGGTTAAGTAGTGTGTAAGCTTAGGGACTGATGACCTTAGCAGTTAAGTCCCATAAGATTTCACACACATCTGAACATTTTTTGAACACAGATACTAGTTAATGTAAATGATCATCTCTGTGATCTGAGGCAACATTTGGTTCGTTTATGTAAACGTCAGGATTTTATTGCCTCTTCGGCTTATCAAACTTTGTCTAAACTACGAATTCTTCTAACATGGGATAGCAGTGCGACAGCTGTCCAGAGCATAGTGCATAATGTCTTGCAGCTTGTCTTCACCGATTGTTTCAGAATCATTGGATTGGACTAATGGGACCATCCTGTTCATCAGATTTAGCCTCCTTAGAGTTCTAGACGACACTGTTTACAAGAACATACCTGTTACATGACTGACTGCAATTTTTTTATTGCAGCTAGTCATCGGCATACTGGACATCAACTTTGAAGACTAGTTCTCTTTCTTCTTCAGAATCCATAGCATTAGCTGATTTACTTTTTTTTTTACTTAAGTTAGTCAAAAACATGTGCAGCAGGCAACTGCCGGTATTTACAATTTTTAAACTCGATTTCTCATGGATTAATTGCACTGGAATACGGAAAAAAACACACCACTGTCATTCTAATTTACTCTAGCGTCATTACGCAATGTTCCATTTAAAAATTACCAACCTTCTAAAAGATGTAAACATACACTAGTGGTTATTATAATCTTTGAGTAGGCTGCAATTACGCACTTTTAGTTGCATTTCATTTATCTATACGACCCTCCATTTGGAAAGCGTTTGGAATACAACTTCTAAAAGATCATCCCTGCGTTTGGACTCAGAAAATATCCTAGAATTACGATACTGTAAAAGATAGAAGTGAGTTATGCGTAAAAATGTAGGTGGCATGATTGAAAATGTATGCTCGCACGCATATTACGAGTCAACAGTCAGTAAAGTTGACAATGAATAAGAAGTAACCTGCTGTGTTGAGTCTTGCCTAGAATTGCTGGTCACAGCAATCACAGTGTACCACCGCTTTGTTGTCGCGGCAGAAATGGAATGGTCTGCGGGTAGCTTCAGGACAGCTTGTCACTCACCTTTGCCAGAAATAGAACATTCAATGTAGTGTATTGTCCCTAGTAATTTCATTGGGACATTGTCGTCGCCGTAGCTGGGCTTTGTCTCGCCAACAAGGACAGGTGCCAGTAAGTGGAGGTCTGAATCTATAACGAAACAGTGTCGGATTGAAATTTGAATCGAGTCATATGCAACGTCACAACGCCTCTACTAATATTATAAGTCCTTTTACGATGTGAATGAAATACTGTGAAAAATTTTGTAAAGTTTTTTTAAGGCGTGTATTTGATCCAGCAGTAATTAAAAACTGCGGCTGCCTGAGGTGATAATCTGCATGCGATTATTTATTATCGAGACCTTCAAGAGGAAGCGATACCGAGGTTAAATCATAGACTACTAAGGATGAAAGGGTAAAATTCATTAAAACTATGAATTAATTAATAACTAATAAGGTGTTGTACCTACCGAACATTAAATATTAATTTTGTCAGTTGTGGAGATAATAGAAATGAAGACAGGTAATCGTATTCCTTACAGATATTGTTCCCAAATCATAACTAAATAATTAACAGGATTGATGTGTTATAAATGCTCGTTAAGAGTCCGTTTTTCATTAAAACTGAGTGTTTGTGGATCAAAGCCCATCTTCACGCTCAAGGGCAGGAGGAAAATAGGTTGCCAGAATCTGGCAACCTAACATTCTAAACTTACCACAAAAGACCGACATAGGTTAGTCATAAAAAGTAGTGCTAAACTGGTCAGTCGACTGTTTCTTTCAGCGGGAATTTTTAAATATGGCCAAAGGGACACATTTGCTGTCGTCTTGTCCACTGGACTTCGAAGGAACACATGCACTTACATGATCAGTACAGTCAGACACAAGAACAAATAGACCAACAGTTAATACGTCACGTACCGAGCAAGGTGGCGCAGTGGTTAGACACTGGACTCGCATTCGGGAGGACGACGGTTCAATCCCGCGTCCGGCCATCCTGATTTAGGTTTCCCGTGATTTCCCTAAATCATTCCAGGCAAATGCCGGGATGGTTCCTCTGAATGGGCACGGCCGACTTCCTTCCCTAATCCGATGAGGCCGATGACCACGCTTTCTGGTCTCCTTCCCCAAACAACCAACCAACCAATACGTCACGTTGGTAAAGTTACCCTTCGTGCTGCAGAAGCTTGGGGAAGACTATTCTTTCAATGAGCAATCACATCAACTGTGTCACACAGCCACGAGGCAGCCCTTGCTAGCGCACAGGTAATGGCACACATTCCACTGCCATCGTAGTCTTACTTGACCCTCTCCCTCTCCCTCTCTCTTTCGCGAGTGCCTCATTATTTAAGAATTTTATTTACCTATGGTTTCGAGCATCCTATTATCCAAGTAATATCTTCTTGTACTGAATTACAATGAAGTAGACTCTTTGTTAACCATTTCAGTACCATTACACTGCTCAGTTAGTCTTCTTTACCTCTGTGTGATTTAAAGATCACAACATATCCTTCTTATTCAGGTTTGACAACGACTCTTATCTGAGTAAAACTGCAAGGTCCTCTCCCATTCTGGAATTCGACGGGTAGAATGAACCAAATTAATTGTGAATAACTAGAACGTCTAGGTTTAATGTTACAGTACCAGTAAGAAATGAAATATGATGCTTGGGTCGAAAGCCAACATGCAGGTTTCCGTATTTATAGCAAGTTATATGGGTACAGGGGAGAGGACAGCGGCCATTCTGTCGAAACACAGACTGCCATTTTAATATGTGTGAAGTTGTTATTAGAAGCTCCAATAATATTATCAGACAGAACTGTGCCTCTCTCGCAGTGTAGTGCGACTGACCAATTTTATTGAAGGTTTTAACGTCCCGTCAGCGACGAGGTCATTACAGACGTTCCGCAAACTCGAATTGGGGGAAGACAGAAAACCACATGGGCCGTGTCCTTTTCAAAGGAATCATGTTGGCGTTTGATGTCAGGGTTTTGGGAAATCATGGAAAAGCTAAATTTGGTTGCCCAGCAGACACGGATTAGAAACGCCGTCCCCCCCCCCCCCCCCTCCGAAAACAGTGCAGGGTCTTACCATTTAGCAAACTCACTCGGTAATTTCACTGATGTCCTTTCAGAACACACTCGAGTATATATTACTGAATTTGTAGTATGTTATTTGAAACTGGCCCTGCTGCCTATCTGTGGCCGTGTGGCACTAATGCCTGTGTACCAGCAAAAGGTGAATGCCTGATATTGCTGAACGTTTAACCGAACACCGTGACTTGATTATTCACAGAGGAAGATAGCAGATGCCATCTGTGTAACCCCAAAGCGTTGGTTGTATGGGGCCCAGAGGGTTGAAGATTTTAATGTAACTTGATTTAATTAAACTGCTATCTTTTCGCAAATAACGTTTTAATTCGTAAGTGCTAAAATTTGCATATCCATTTTCTATGTGTTACTGAAGTGAAGGAGCAACGATAATTAGATAATTTTATATACTTCTTAACATTTTTGGATCATTTTCATTGTAATATAACACCTTTCGGTCAATGATTATTAATTTTCGTCAAGATGTTGGTGACCGTTAGGCAGGTTCCCTTGTATGAAAGATACCGTCATGAGAACAAATATACCTATGCCAGGAAATAGTTGACGGTTAATATCTGCCAGGTATCGACAACCTAACAAAAAAAAATCGTTCAAATTGCTCTCAGCACTATGGGACTTAACATCTGAGGTCATCAGTCCGCTAGAACTTAGAACTACTTAAACCTAACTAACCTAAGGACATCACAGACATCTATGCCCGGGGCACGATTCGAACCTGCGACCGTAGCAGTCACGCGGTTACAGACTGAAGCGCCTAGAAGCGCTCGGCCACCGCGGCCGGCCGACAACCTAACAATCTGTAGAATTTCTTCTGAACTCACTTCCTAATGTGATCTTTTCAAGTTACGTCCTTAGAAGATAAGAACTGAAAAAAGTGCCATCCATGCAAATGATGTTTCCTTGCTGGGACCGAATACTTAATACTATTCTCTAGGATAATTCGCCCTCACTTTTCTGTTTTATGAAACAGCAAACTTGTGACGTCCATGTCAGGTGATCGTAAAGTTTACGGTTCCTGAGGCGTATATTTCCCTCAAAATACATGCGCCGGTGCAGAGCCTGGAGCAGCAGGTCGGGATGCTACCGCCTGCAGGCTGGGTGCTATATCAACACATTTCACTGATGTGAAGCATTGCTCGCAGTTCAAGTTGCTATTCTCAGCTCCATACTGACTTTCTCAATATATCACAAGGTAGTCACTTTGCAGCGCTTTCTAGATTGAAGCTTTTCTTAACCTGTGGAATATGATTAAGAATACTACCGCAGTAGTAGTAGTTGTTGTTGTTGTTGTTGTTGGGTTGGGGGTTGGGTTGTTGGGGGGGGGGGAGACCAAACAGCGAGGTCATCTGTCTCATCGGATTAGGGAAGGATGGGGAAGGAAGTCGGCCGTGCCCTTTCAAAGGAACCATCCCGGCATTTGCCTGGAGCGATTTATGGAAATCACGGAAAACCTAAATCATGATGGTCGGACGCGGAATTGAACCATCGTCCTCCCGAATGCGAGTCCAGTGAGCTAGCCACTTTACACTGAATGAAGAGCAATTTGTTTATTTAAGTAAATGTAAATCTTTGGTACGCAAAATCTTTGTATTATCGTGTTAAATTTGATGTCCTCCCGATGTTACTTCTTGTAACTCCTTTCCTCTTAACTTATTTCCCCATGACTGCTCTCGATTAATCATTTGATTCTCAACAGTAAACAGGACAAAGTACGATGCTTTTCAAGGCTACACGGACCAAAACATTGCTCCCTGGATTCCACTTGTTTGAGAAACTGGTGGCTATCACAGATGGACAGCCGTATGTTCACCACAACGTACGTACAAATCAATAGGAAATGAAGGACTGGGTAGATGGCATGCTTGGTATATAAAATTACATTGCCGGCCTCACGTTCGCGAATTTTAACCCAAGTGTACATACAATGGAGCAAATTGATGGTCTTACACCACAAAAACTTTGACTAAACGCTACCGAACTAGTAATCTGCTTATGGGATGCATTGATTATAATTTAATCCTTACGCGAGATTATTATTACCAGTAGAGAATAGTCACTGTTACAGATGACGAATGGTGTGACAACATGATGGCTGATGGGTTTGTGTGGAGCTTTATATCTGGCGACCACAACCTAACACGCCAAGAGGACGTGCACTTGCAGCTTATCGCCATCTTTCGAACTTCGAGAAAATACGGATCATTGACAAGAGATAGCTGGGAGCTGTCATGCCGACAGATCGCACAGACAGTTGTCTGCATCACAATAGCTATAGAAAGAGTGATTGCGACATGGACTCAGGATAACAGTGTGGCAAGAAGAGTAGACACGGGTCCTTCCAAGAGGGTCGTGGGACTGATCGACCGCACTCGCGAATAGACGGGTTAAAACAACTGAAAGCCGGGCGGACGTCCCAACCGTGTGTCACCGCGAACAGTCGGGAAAATATTACACATTTAATAACCGTTTTCTGATTTAACATCGCCACAGAATTTGTTAAATATCAGAATTGTGCTTTATGGTGTAACACTCCCCGTCAGTGAATGTAGGACAAATTTTCTCTGTTATGCTTCAACAGCTGTTAGAAACATTGCAAAAAATATCATCAGATACGCAAGAAAATGTTTCAGTATCTGACTGCCAAACGGGTAGATGCTGCACGCACACGTGTTTTGTGTGTGTGTGTGTGTGTGTGTGTGTGTGTGTGTGTGTGTTTGAGAGCACGACTGTCACGCTGACTAAACGCACCGAGTAGACGTAACATTTATGACCACTTCTTTCCTTGTCCCTCTGTTCCCAACGATAAAATTCCACTTAACCTTGTGAAGTTCAATGAGTGAGTGAGTGCCGCTACTGGCTTGTGTGCCGCATGCTGCAGCCAATGAGGCAGACGACTGTTCTGTTGCTTGGAAACCAGCCATGCCGCAGTACTGCGCTCCCACTTGCTCCGGCAGTTGTGATTACTGCTGACAGTCGCCACATCTCCTGGCAGGCTTTTCACGCTTAATGAGTCTTTCACCTTAAATCATGCGGCGCCACCATCTGCCGCGCGTTTCGTCACAGATTCATTTGGGAAGTTCGTCCAATTCCAGTGGCAAATGCTACAAGAGATACGTTGTGCACGACAGTGTGGTTTACTGTTAAAATTCCGATGGCGTACTTCCCTAGAAGAGTCAATATATATATTGTTTCCACCTACAAATATTTAGCGTTTAAACCATGAATGTAAAATCGGAGAGATGGGAGCTCATATGAAGGCTTATCAACAATCGTTCTTGTCGCAAATCATTCGCTACCGGAACAGAGAGAGGAGAAGTGACAGTGCTACGGAAAGTGGCTTGCAGACTGCAGATGGTTCAAATGGCTCTAAGCACTATGGGACTTAACATCTGAGGTCATCAGTCCCCTAGACTTAGAGCTACTTAAACGTAACCAACCTAAGGACATCACACATATCCACGCCCGAGGCAGGATTCGAACCTGCGACCATAACAGCCGCGTCGTTCCGGACTGAAGCGCCTAGAACCGCTCAATCACAGCGGCCGGCTGCAGAGTGCAGATGTAGATGTATCAGTTTACTATTGCTGGCGCTTACTGCAGGAATACGTTAGTTTCATATCGGCAGCGTATCCGTGAGAAGAAATGTGTGATTTGTGATAGGCTTGGAATGGAACTCGTCAGCGACACGTTTTTTTTTAAATTTAATTATCGATACATTTAGATAAACATACTACCCGATCCACCGATATTCTTTGTAGATCATAAAGTTTTGGCTATTTATTTATGAGTAAACAAATAGTATTGCTTTATTTGTATTCAGTTATAAAACTGAATAATAAGAAATTATTTCAGACCGAAATTGAAGTATTAAAAAATGTGTGATAAAGATATTTTTCCCAATTGTGAAAAAAACATTCGAAACTAATAACAGTAATAATAATAATAATAATAATAATAATAATAATAACAATAATAACAATTTTTTGAATGATAATTGGATAAAGTTTGTAAAGCAAATTATGAATCATATATTATTTTCTCTGGACTTACAGATAGATATTTCTCAATATTTTTGTGCTGTGAGATTTGGATGTCTCAGCGTTTCTGACAATCTTCTGGTGTGTGCTGATGGAGTTATGTCCTACAAATATTGTTCTATGTTGACAGATCTATTCTGCTATGTAACACTTTATTTGTGGGGTGGGCTGTGGTATTCTAACTGAAGCCATAATTAATGAAGAAGCAAAATCTCCACAACTTTTCATTAAAAAATTTAATGCATGATTTGGAAAAAACCTGGACCCCCTGCTTGTGAAGTAGGAATCAACCAAGCAGACGCTGAGCAGCCGACAAAGAGAAACTACGAGAAGACTACACTGAAGTGTCATGCTGGGTAACAGTCCTATTTAAATATTGTCTTTTTGCAGCATTACAGTAATTCGCCACTCCTTTGAATTTTGTCATACGCAGTACACTACACGGCGTATCCCTGAATGTCTGCTGATGAATTTCAATCAATTGATTTTAATAAATCTCAACACAAACGGAGGAGGCTAGCTACCTATGCAGGTCTGTCCTCTGTATTACAGTTATCTGTGCAGTAGAGTGTGTCTTGAAAATAGGTCTTTTCCTGGCATCTAATTCAATGTGCACGCCTTCGTGGCTGAGAAATACGCATGTCAAGCTGCGTGGAAGATCCGGATTCGATGCCTCATGCTGTCTATGAATTTATCTTGATGGGAAGACTGGAAAGTGACACCTGACTTAGTACTTGATGGGAAAATACACACTCCGGAGTCGAAAACAGAAATTTGGAAATTTGTGGTAAGATCTTATGGGACCAAACTGCTGAGGTCATCGGTCCCTAAACCTACACAATACTTTGTCTAACAAACTAACTTATGATAAGGACAACACACACACCCATGCCCGAGAGAGGACTGGAACCTCCGATGGCGGAGTAGCGCGGACCGTGACAAGGTGCCTTAGACCACGCGGCTCGAAAACAGACATTAGAGACCCGAACAGTAGTACGTTAAATACATACCCCTCCCATAATGCTTACCAATTCCTTGGGGCAGAGAATGATGCTTTTCTCATTTTTGCAGTATGCATCAACAGATCTTCAACAGATTTAGATACACATACGTATCTCCTGTTATAACGAAAGAACATTCCTTTCTGAATGTTCTTAGGGCAAACAGTTTACTGAGATCCGTACAGAAAGCACTGATCCTGACATTGGCGCCGTCATGAGTGATCCTGCACACAAAATCCGATGATGTTACCCATCTATTGCTGAAGGAACAAGAGACTTCTTGCAATGGGTTGGCGGTCTTAATCTGTACAGCAGTAATCCTAGGTGGCGCAATGGTTGAAGTACCAGAATCTACTTCGAGAAAGGCGAGATTCAATCTCCTGTTCACAGACTTTGGTCGTTTAAGGCGAAAGACACGATGGTTCCTTCGAAAAGAGCTCGGCATGTTTTTTTCAGTTCTTATTCTGTCCATGATTATGCTCCTTCTCCAATGGGCTAGCCGTCACACAACTCTAAATACTGGCCTTTTTTCCTCCATTTATTAATTGTCAGAAGGAACATCTAGACACATGACCTCCTACGTAGAAGTTTGTCGTACTTTTAGTACAAAAACGGTCCTCATCATCTGAATTTGTTTCGGTTCGGTACTTGATACCTCGACGCCATTCGACGTCCCATGGAAACCGAAGTGAATGTCGCATTACGTAATACTGTCCCCAAGGGCCTGTGCGAGTGGCGCGGTGCATGGTTCAAATGGCTCTGAGCACTATGGGAATTAACATCTGAGGTCATCAGTCCCCTAGACTTAGAACTACTTAAACCTAACTAACCTAAGGACATCACACAGCCGGCGGCGGTGGCCGAGCGGTTCTAGGCGCTTCAGTCCGGAACCGCGCTGCTGTTACGGTCGCAGGTTCGAATCCTACCTCGGGCATGGCTGTGTGTGATGTCCTTAGGTTAGTTAGGTGTAATTAGTTCTAAGTCTAGGGGACTGATGACCTCAGATGTTAAGTCCCATAGTGCTTAGAGCCATTTTTTTTGACATCACACACATCCATGCCCGAGGCAGAATTCGAACCTGCTACCGTAGCGGTCGCGCGGTTCCAGACTGAAGCGCCTACAACCGCTCGGCAACAACGGCCGGCCGCGGTGCATGTTTCGGGCAACCTTTATCCTAGAATTATTGCGTATCTGGACATGACCAACGACCTGGTGTAACAAGAAACGTGATTCGTAAAACCAGGCAACACATTTCCATTTACCCACGGTCCAATCTCGATGATCCCGTGCCCCTGCAATCGCAGAGGACAATGTCATTAAAGAAACATGCTGCCAATCCCCATACTGAACAATGTTCGCTGAATGGAGTTCTCCGAACCACATTTGCCTGAATCAGCACTGTACACTGTCAGCAGATTTGCCACCCATCTCTGCCTGTCCTACTTTTAAGAGTGAGTAAGTCCCAGATCTCCACCCTCTCTGAAGACGTCTGTACATCCAACATCTTGTCGCCGCTCACGATAGTAGCACGCGAACAGCCGACGGGCTTCGCAGTTACCGAGATGCTCGTTCGCAAGTTGATTTTACCATTTCGCTAGAATGATTCATCATTCGTCTCTACTCTGCTTATATACTTTCCCTACTGCGTCACGTGCTGTCATCGCAATTAAGTTGCATTCAGTCTCGCGATGGGCAGTGGTCATATTGATTTGCCTCATCAGTGTACATACCATTATGTTACATCGAAAGCTACTTTTATGTCCGAAGATTTCCACATACTTCCTAAGATGATGTGTTCTATTCGCGAGGAACTATTCAGTCCTGTTACTAAGTTCATCTGATATTCCGAACGCCCGTATGTTGTTCATTAGGCGGCAGTTCTCAACTGAACACCGTCCGGATGTCGAGCAACACGGCATTTACCTGTGCTCCGGTGTCAACTGCATTCCGCGTCTCGAGTGCGAAAAGAGCGAGCGTATTGTAGAATAAATGTTGATTCCAACAGTGGAGATTTTAAGTCTCCGTAAAGAAAGAATAAAACGTGATTCGATTTCAACAACAGACTGAAGTCAGCAACATAAGCCTATAATTGTACGCATCTGTTCGACGGCTCGTATCAGAAATCGGTTTGGCCTACGCTTTTTTTAACTGCTTGTTGTCACTCCTCCACAGGTCAACAAAATACTGTTGCTAGCAGAGAAACAAGTATTTGGATTACTCTAAATAGAATATCATACGTAGCTCATCAAGTTCAGTCTCCTTCCTTCCTTTTCCTTGTTGAGCGATTCTACTTGATTTTGTATCTTGGTGTTCGTGTAACCATAGAAAGAACAACCGTAGTACCACCATCCTCAGTAACGTAATTTCGGAAAACGGATTCTAGTACACTGGCTGTAAAAAGTCGCAGCACCAAAAGAATAATGAATGTAGGATAACGAAATTTCAGGAACATATTTGTGTAGGTAACATATTTAAGTGAGTAACATTGCAAGACCACAGGTTAGCGTAAGCGCGAGATAATCATTTCACATGTGATACCATTTCTGTTGCACTTGGTCGGTCAATATAGGGGCGATTAATGCTGTTTGTTGATGACGCTGGAGTTGGCCGATGATGTCCCACATGTGCTCGATTGGAAACTGATTCGGCGATCGAGCAGGCCAAGGCAACATGTATAAACTCTGTAGACCATGTTGGCTTAAAACAGCGGTATATGGGCGAGCGATTTACTGCTGTAAAACATCCCTTGAAATGCTGTTCATGAATTGCAGCACAACATGTCGGATCACCAGACTGACATAACAATTTGCTGTCAGGGTGCCTGGCATGACCACGAGACTGCTCCTGCTGTCATACGAAATCGTACCCCAGACCATAACTCCAGGTGTAGGTCCAGTGTATCTAGCAAGCAGACAGACTGGTTGCAAGCTCTCAGCTGGCCTCCTCCTAAGCAACACACGGCCATCACTGGCACTGAGGCAGAGCCAACATTCATCTGAAAACAAAACAGACCTCCACCCTGCCCTCCTACGAGCTCTCTCTTGACACCACTGAAATCGCAAATGGCGTTGGTTTGGGGTCAGTGAAATGTACGCTATAGGGCGTCTGGCTCGGAGCTGTCCTTGAAGTAACCGTTGTGTCACTGTGGTGCCCACTGCTGTTCAAATTGCTGCTGAAGATGCAGTACGATGCGCCAGCGCTATACACGCCTAACATGATGGTCTTCCCTCTCGGTAGTGCCTCTTGGCCGACCCGAGACTCGTGTTGTTACGACCGTACATTGTCGTGACTACCACTGTCAGCAATCATGTAAACTGGCTACAATTCTGCCAAGGCTTTATGTAATTTCACAGAACAGCCCTATTATACGACCTCCTTCAAATTCAGTTAGGTGTTGGCAATGGCGTCTTTGTCGCCTTAAAGGCATTCTTGACTAACACCAACTCACCACGTCCAATCTCACAGTTAATTAACGCTCACGAACGTTAGAGCGTGCGTTTGAATCAAATCTGATTTGCACCCTCATAGTTACCCTACTAGAGCCATTCTTTTGCGATAGGAGCGAAATTTGAACAGACATAATCTTACAATTGGAGAAACACGCCTACCTACATTCGGATATGTCGCACAACTCCTCCTTGATGTTAGGATTACACACACACACACACACACACACACACACACACACACACACACAAACAACAGTGCTTGACTTAAGGATTATATTTCACTTAGATTTTAAGATTATTTTAGTGTCATGTTTGTTCACATATCCGATCCTGACTTCAAAGATTTTCAACCCTTAATACAAAAGTTATTTTAGTGGCTGTAAAGTGGCTTGAAACGAAGTGTCACACGGTTTGCCTTTCACAGTTATAGTTGTACTTGAAATTCGCGTTTTGGTCATATATAAATACTAGCGAACCCAGCAATACTTCGTCATTGGTAAATATGATTATCGCTGCTCATCGGAGTTCAATTCGAAGAGGGACTTATCGCTAAGGCAATTTTACTACAGTGAATCAGGTTTGTGTCTGGAGACGTCCTGGACGGTGGCGGGATACCAAGCTGACTGTCGCCCGCCGTACAGCCCGACAACAACTAAGAGTGATGGTCTGGGGTGCCACTTCTTTTCATAGAAGGACCCCTTTGGTTGTCATCCGAGCACCCTTACAATACAAAGGTACGTAGAGGTATTCTTGCCTCCTTTTGTTGCCTTTTAATGCCAAACCATCCAGGGCTTACCTTACAGCAAGATAATCCCCACCCGCACACGGCGAGAGTTTCAGATGCTTGTATTCGTGCTTGCCAAATCCCACCTTGGCCAGAAATGTCGCCGGCTATCTCCCAGACTGAGAGAGTTTGTAGCATTATGGACAGTGCCCTCCAACCATGTCGGTATTTTGAGCACCTAAAGCGTCCTCTGGACTGAATTTTGTACAATATACCTCAGGAGGCCATCCAATAACTATCAATCAATGCCAAGCCGAATAACTGCTTGCATAAGAGCCAGAGGTGGACCAACGTGTTACTGACTTGCTCAATTTGTAAATCTCTTTCTCTCGAATAAATGATCCAATTTTTCTGATATTTTAATCATTTTTTTGTCTACACACGTACATCACATCTACCGATTTCCTTTACATTCGGATAATTCCTTTCTGGTGCATCATCTTTTTTGGCTTAGAGTGTATACAGCCAATACATACTACATATATTTAAAACAAATCGTTTATGGTCGTCCAGATTATGTTATAGTAATTTTAAGTAAGCCAGTACTGAACTTTTCTAGATTTTTTAGTAACAACGTTAAACAACGACTCGCCTTTATACGGCAGTATACATAAAGAAATATATGTACGATGTTTCATTACCTTATGATGGCTTCAGAGCAAGGTGGGAACAGGGAACCAGTAACACAGTAACGGTCCTGCATGCTTGCCAAAGGGCAGTTTACTAAGTCGTTTCACGCCGATATCGGCAGAAATGTTTTCTTTGTGTATATTAGTATTGTGTCTAAGTGCCGGAAGGAAAGCAACGGTTTCTTTATATCGAAATCTGTATTAGCATCTATTTAAGATCCAGTCAATACGTGGTGTAGACAACTGACTCCAAATATAGTAGCCGTAAAATTCACAAATGAAATTACGACAATGATATCTCCGTTAGCATTATAATAATTTAGCTTCTCCGGCTGTATGAGAACGATACTGAAGTTTGATAACAGCCTTTTATGGAGGAACATCTCGTGCGAATATCACACTTTGGTTCACCGAGCGCCTGCGATATTTCCTTAGATTCGTAAGAAATAAATTATACTACACGCCTTTGACTCCATTTGAATCAGATTTGTGAAGTGCACTCCCTTTTCCCTAGGTGACTGGAGACAAGAAAATGTGTTTATTGAGGCAGTTTCCATACTCACAGTGGTTCCTAGACAGATTCCAACCGGGATGTGCTATTCAATTTGAAAACTGGACGCTGTTTACTCCGCCAAAACTTCTCACCAACACAACACCCAATCCCCGAGCGGGTAAAACATTAACCCAGCCGGGAATCGGACCCCGGAGCCCCGTATGCCAATCAGCCGCGCTGACCACGTTTTTTTATTCTCATAGAATGTTTATTCATCCTCAACACAGCAGACCATAAAACACACCTCTTTAAGGAAACAAATAAATAAATACTTATTTGCTCAGTATCTACTAACACTAAGACTGTGTGAATATCACATAGAACATTTACTTTCATATTAAAAGATGATTTTGTACATGATACTTAAAACAACTACAATAAATACACAGATATTGTGAAGTAATTGTATGATTACGAAATCGCCAGTCGTCAAAACTTACAAAAGAAATGAAAAAGTTTTTTTCCGCCAGATACAATATCGCACTGGAAAACGGATTTTTTGAAAAAATGATTTCTCAGCTAATCTGTATACTTTTATGTCACACACACACACACACACACACACACACACACACACACACACACATCACTCAACTTGAGCCCTCATTTCCTCTACTATCAGTTGTTACTCCATGATTTAGACATTCTTGGCTGTCACTGCGCATTTGGGTCGAATAATAACGACAGGATTCCACAGAACAGGAACATACTACACCGAGGAGGGTAACGTCTCTCGAAAATCTTCCATGTAATTATTCCTCTACCAAGAACAAACAATCCTGTAAAATTGCATGACCACGTATTACACCACTCAACTACATCTTCTTTTGCAGCAAGGACGATAGTGATCAACTTGTGAACGATCGCCCAACTCTGCGACGAATGTGAAAAACAGCACAAAAATCCGTGAAGTGTATGCGGAACACTTCCGCCTTGCTTAGCAGGCTTTCTTGTAAGATTCACGATTCTGGACAATTGATGCAGCAACTTCTTTCTCACACTCATCTTCTCTAAATAGTGTATTAGACCGTACTTCTTCAAATTCTTCCTGTCCTTCCTTCCCTCCTTTCTTCCTTCCTTCCTTCAGCATCTTGAGCCCGAATAACAAGAATAATGTCGTTGAAATATAGTAAGTGTGCGCAAGAAAAGAATTGTTGCAACAATACGAAACACAGCTGATAAAATAGTCATGAGTATTAATGCTGAAATGGCATCCAGAACTTCAAGTAAAGCGTAGAGGTCTCATTGCCATGACAGCTGCGATGACAAATGTTTTGTCGCCCAGTTCACATTCACTAAAAACAGATATTGAGGCAATAAATGCGTGTATAAAATCGACTTTTGTTTGAGGACTAATTGGTAGCTCCAAATCGACGGGTTCTTTCTCTGTTAATCTCACGTATATTAAGCACACACAATAGCTTCCTCACAGAGAAATTCTAAAATTGTAAAGAATTACTTCGGATGATACGGAAAATTGGCTACTTACTAGTCCTGAATGTAATCACGAATCGTTTGTTACTGCGTTGGACACGAAACACTAAACACCATCAAATTTTAGCTCTTAAAGTTGGAATGTCTATTAGCATTGCACACAGTGTAAGCTGTCGCAGTCTTTTTCGTTTATTCTACGGTAGTAGGTAATTTTTTATAATAATCGTCCTTATTGTCTTAAGCTTGCATTCATTTTCACGTGCAATGAACACGACCCATGTTTTATAAACTGTGCTATTCAGCTACAGAGGCAGAGACTGTGGAAAAAAAAAAAAAAGAGATTTTAGTGTAGCGACTCGAATAACGTGTGTGTTAACTAACTCCACCTAGCTAGGCAGTAGAGTTGTTAATATAGTGGACTGTCTTGTTACGCAGGACCATGACTGAAGTTTTCCCTGGCTTTGTCAAATCACTCGGATGGATGCCGAGATTCCATCATTCATCCACTATGTGCGTTAAAGCTTTGTCCCTAACTACTACGAAGAATGGTTAGAAATTAATTCCCCTCTTAACTGGGTTCTCCATCACCTTCCCAAATTATTTCAGGTGAATAACGGGTTGATTCCTATTAATAGTATACAGCTCAGCACACAAGCTTTCTTGAAACAACTTTTTACGTTGTAACTTTATTATTATATTTACTGTTTTCATAGCGTGATGTTTAATAATAATTTTTTTTAAATAGCTTTTGAATAGTTATTAGTAAGCTATGCCATGTTTCGTATATTTGTGAAATTGTCAAAGATGGCAGGATGAATAAAAATAACATTAATGGACATCTAGTTCATATGGACGTATGGGCATGTTAGTTGGAGTATTCGGTGAAAAGAACCGGAGATGTGGCAGATAGTCGACGTGATATGCGGCAACCTAAATCACACGCAACTTATGCTAACTACAGGACGAGGCCACACTCCACCGAAAAAATTGTGTGTCTTGTTCTGGGACAGTTTCTGTGGTTGGTTGGTTGGTTGGTTGGTTCGGGGAAGGAGACCAGACAGCGTGGTCATCGGTCTCATCGGATTAGGGAAGGATGGGGAAGGAAGTCGGCCGTGCCCTTTCAGAGGAACCATCCCGGCATTTGCCTGGAGTGATTTAGGGAAATCACGGAAAACCTAAATCAGGACGGCCGGACGCGGGATTGAACCGTCGTCCTTCCGAATGCGAGTCCAGTGTCTAACCACTGCGCCACCTCGCTCGGTACAGTTTCTGTGGTCTCTGGTGGCTCGTTACAGAGTAATTGCATTTTGTTTGATATCTTACTCCCTTTTATCTTTGTATTTGTCTGAAATTATCCACACAACAGTGCAAACGTCGACGGAGTATGATGCATCCTTGTTTGGAAACTAACTTGTTCCAATCATTCACGATACTTACTGTTGACAACGGTAACTGCCATTGTACTCTTTGCCCTTCTCGCTAGCAATCAGTACTGCTCAGTTTACTCTCGGTTTTGTTTTCCAGCTGTATCAGTAGAGCTTCACCTGGTACACAACAGTATCGATAGATTTCCTGACGGAGAGTTGTTCGATATGCACCCCGTGTTTGGGTTCACTGCATGCCATCGAAGAGCAGCACGACCACACCACGCTGAGCTGTTCCTGCAGCTAAGGCAATCACATAACAGTATTTTTGCGTATGCATCTACGAGAAACCGGAATCCTCCGGCGTTAGAATTATTGCATGTCACAGTCTTTTATTACTGCTGTCCATTAATTTTCATAGACGCAAACATAAGTAGAGTAACAAACCTAATAAATCATAATTCATTATTACTATGTAAGGAGTTGCCGAGGACTACAGACAGATCTCTTACATCAACACAGCCAGAAAAATGGTTCAAATGGCTCTGAGCACTATGGGACTTAACTTCTGAGGTCATCAGTCGCCTAGAACTTAGAACTAATTAAACATAACTAACCTAAGGCCGTCACACACATCCATGCCCGAGGTAGGATTCGAACCAATGACAACTCCTGCCTATCACTTCTTTAGAATGATTTAACTATCGATTTTTAAAAAAGGAGAAAAAAATACCATTGAAAGTTGTATCGCCTCGTAACTTTATAACCTTATTTATTTTGGACCAGCTTCAATGAAAATTACACTGTTCTTTACAGATAACCGTGGAGACTCAACTAAGGGAACGCGACATGACAGAAGTACAAAGATTTTAACTAATTTCACTAGCCCTACGTAATGACATCAGTGTCCTAAAGTACTCCACAAAGTCCTCGATGACAGAGAGAAACTAGAGAGAAAGAATAGAGACTCGTTTTAGCCGATGAGCGCAGTGAATAAAACTAGCGAGGTGATCTTTCCAGTGCACATGTACGATCGATCATGGTGTCTGAAGTAACAAGAGACGAACTCCACGAGGAACATGGCAAGATTCTATCTCCTTGGAATGCTGCCGCGCAGAACAGCTGTGCTGGCAAACGCTCAACGTCAGTGCTGTCAGCTTGTTTGCAATGTCTTTTTTTGTTATTTCGCACGCTATATTATTAGTGAGAAGGACTACCAAACCCTGACACAAATACGTGACCTGGGTCTGGAAACACGTGCGAGAATGTACTCCATAGCGACTTACCAAATCTTTCACCGAAACTATCACGAAAAGCCACCTTTGGTACGGTACGTGAAGTCTTCGGCAACATGTACGTCTATTCCAACCACTGGAACTCAGGGAGAGGAGTTACTCACGATGCGAAGCAGTGTGTATCCGGTCGTCGCTGATGGAGGTACGTGTGTGGATGAGCGGCAAGTTGGTCGCGATTAGACGGAACATTTTTAACACTATTCAGTGTTAGCATAATGTCTGGTCAAATTGATACAAGTGGACTTCAGCTGTGCTGTTGCATAATGGGTCTACAAGTGCACATTCTATGTCAATATTTTACTCGTCAATAGTTTAGAACAGATAGTAGCGGGGAATAAAATATTGTTTTAATTGGCTGTGCCCATGTGAAACTTACCTGAATTGGATTACGGACAGTGAAAGAGAGACTGTCTGATCTTAACCCATTGGCTTACTAATATTCTTCCCCATGGTCGCGGCGGGGGTAGCCGCGCAGTCTAAGGCGTCTTTCACGGTCCTCGTGGCTCCCCCGTCGGAGGTTCGAGTCCTCCCTCGGGCGTGTGTGTGTGTGTGTGTGTGTGTGTGTGTGTGTCGTCCTTAGCGTAAGTTAGTTTAAGTTACATTAAATAGTGTGTAAGCTTAGGGACCGACGACCTAAGCAGTTTGGTCACTTCGGAATTCACACACACATTCCCCATGATCGAGCCTATATTCACTATTTAAATTTACGAAAATCAGTATATTTTGTCTGACACTTTTCTCAAAATTATATAATTTTTTGACAAGAATTCTTAATAAATCTATCCATACTGTTTGATGAAGTGGTAAGGAATGAAGATAATACTGTTTCAGAAGTTTCTGCCGGTATGGTATGCCCAAAAAAATGCAGACTTGTGCAACGCCACAAGACATTTCTCTCATTCGTAACGTGTATCAGATTTCTTCTTCCTTGCTTTACACACTGCACAATTTCTGGAGAGTATTTTCTTGATGGTATTTGGAGGGGGGGGGGGGGTGATAAATCCAACAAAACCTCAAAACGGTTGCTTATAACTCGCAAAATATCGAAAGAAATCGAGTGTATTATACACCACTAAACAGATCGATTTCTCAGCTTGCCAATGGTATTTAACATGTCTTGCCAGTTATTAACAGGGAAGAAGAAACACTAAGAAGAAGTAATAGCTGCTCGGCTCGTCACACAGCCGGTAATGTAATAACGGACTCAAAACCTGCGATCGGCTGGGAGCCGGCTGTATAAGGAATGGGTTAAGCCAGCATTCTTGTTCATTCCTAGACTGCAGGATTCTCGCATCATTCGATCACGTTCACATAGTATGTTGTTATTACGTACGTCATTGTTGGCCTTAACCAGCATCTGCGCCAAACGTCGCTGCACCGAGCTAATAAACACATCTCCAGTTTCTAATTGTATTGCTTGACACATTATTACTTATCTAACAGCAATGATGATTCTGATGCGACCTACGATTTCACAGTCATCAAGCAGGCCGTTTGCCGCTGTCCTGTCCGTTTCCATGTGAAGGATGTGATCTTGGAACATTCACGATTTTGTGAATAGAGGTGTACTGAGCTTCCGAGGGAACACTGTTCCCTCTTAACCCTTCCAATAACTCCATTGCGTCTTGTTTTAACTATTATTCCGCGATCAATTCCTCATCGTGCGATCATAGTCGAATTAGTAGATGATTTGCCAAAATCACTACACACCAACTGGAAAACTGATTAGTGTTCATAAGTTACAGAATTTCTCACACGATAATGGCCTCACTAATTTCACGGAGACATGCCACGATTTTGATACTTTAATTTTTCCTCACTATTTTAATGCGTGTGACACAGGGCGTCTAGATGAACATTCGAGAATGGGTAATAAAGATCTCAAAAAATTAAAAAATTAAAACAAAATAAATTCCAAGTGACTCATTTGCCATTACATTAATAACATACACAGTTGTGCATTATTATTATTATTATTATTATTATTATTATAAAGTGGAAAAACAAACTACCTGTGTTTTTATTCTACTAAAAAAAATGTAAACTCCGTTCTAACAGCCCATGAAGGTCCAAAGGTACCGACAGGCCGCCGTGTCATCCTCAGGCCACAGGCGGGGTGTTTGAAAACACGCTCGTAATATCAAAAGCCTGCACTCAGCCGGCTTGGCAATGACATCTCCTCGCAGTTCTCTTTTAGCAGAACTCTTCATGGACCATATCGAAAAGATATTTCTAGACAAAAAACATCCCAATTGTAATACGAATAATGATTTCCACATGCTGACGATGTACTGTGTCTGTGGACTGGTACCACCGGACATCTCAACACATTTCTGGATCATTTAAGCTCACAACTCAAGAACATACAATTTACAGTGGAGCTTGATGGAGTATCCATTAACTTCTTGGAACTTAACATAGATATCAC
This sequence comes from Schistocerca serialis cubense, assembly GCF_023864345.2. Lineage (NCBI taxonomy): Eukaryota > Metazoa > Arthropoda > Insecta > Orthoptera > Acrididae > Schistocerca > Schistocerca serialis. Next base: position 518,708,694 of record NC_064640.1, read on the forward strand.
CACAAATACACATTGTTTCAGTATTTACAGGAGCCCACAACAACACATACTGTAATACCGTCTTGTTCAATAAACTGAACAACACACAAAAGCACTGCCTTACGTTCCATGGTGAATCGTCTAGCATCCATAGCCATTTCAAAACAGTATTTCAAAACAGAACTAGACACAAACTTATTGCATTTAGCAACAGCTATATCTCTTACTTATTTGAAAACGTTCCACACAACAGACAAAGAAGAAACATCTTGCGCTACTTCCCCTGCGTTTACGCTACCTCTGCAGCAACTGTCACAACAAAATTCAAGTGCTATTCTGTCTTGTGCTTAAGAACGTCATCTAGCAAATTATCCAAAACTCTCAAAATTTCGTATTATACAAGCGACAACACAGCTTACATCTTATTAGACAGCAAGGATAAATCAGATTTATGAAGTAATCGTGGTGTTTACAAAATCAGTTGCATTGGCTGTAACAAAATGTGTATTTGTTTACCAGACAGGGCTATAGTGGCAAGACTGACTGATAATGAACGTAACTGGAGATTAAATAAGCCAAACACCACTTCTGCTCAACATCCGCTGAAGCTAGGTCAGCCGGCCGCTGTGGCCGAGCGGCCCTAGGCGCTTCTGTCCGGAGCCGCGGGGCTGCTACGATCGCAGGTTCGAATCCTGCCTCGGGCATGGATGTGTGTGATGTCCTTAGGTTAGTTAGCGTTAAGTAGTTCTAAGTCTAGAGGACTGATGACCTCACATGTTAAGTCAGATAGTGCTTAGAGCCATTTGAACCATTTTTTTGAAGCAAGGTCATACATACAAAGTCTGCGTAGACGTACTACATACGGCTAACAAAGGAAAAAAAAACTATCAGAAGCACTAGGGGTATATAAACATTTATCTCAAAACCCCCACGTGGTTCTGAATTCATCAGCCAAAGCTGAATACATCCGCACTCTTAAGCTTCACATGATCGAGTCAACGAATTACACTCTAAGACCTCAATCCGAATGATCACATTCATATCCACAAACTTTTACCACAACACAATTGTTATATACTGGGTGGCTGTAATTTTGCTACTTGATCCAATGTAGACGGAAAACTGTACATGGGTACTCAATTTTATGGGAATGATGTTCCGACTGGGCGCTGTAGGATTTTGTTGTTAGTAGTGTTAGTGCCACGATCTGAGTTGAAAGACAAGCATTAGTGTGCATTACAGTAGCATATAGGCAGTATGGATCTAGAGGAGGTAAGCAGTGCTTCACTCATAAGCTATTTTGGCAAAACAATAGCGACAGTGATGCTGCTCTTCGCGAGTAGTGACGCATTAAAGGAATATGAAGAGATCCTCTTTCTGTACCAGGGTTGAAAAACATGATTCGGAAGTTCGACTAAACTGGCGACTTGAATTGCTCCTGGAAGACGCCGACGGCTAATTGTGTCACAAATTGTTGAAGCGGTTACTGTTGTCATGGCTGAGAATTCTGGACGCAATATGCGATCTTCAAGCAGTGCACGAGCTGTGTCACGACAGCTGAACATTCCGTGAGTCACCATTCGAGAAGAGCTGAGAATATTTATGAAATGATATCTAGGCTGTCGTGGATGCAGATGATCGTCACACTGAGCAGCGTTTGTAACCTGGAACGGAGACATGGTACGCAATTAAAGACTGCTACTTTCTCATGTGGAAATTAAAATGTGTTTCTTTCAGTCATTTCTTCATTATCTCTCTTTCGAATGTCCTTGGAAATGTTTTCACAAGGTTTCATTGCCCTGCGATCACTCGTTTTTCACGTGTGCCCCCTGAAGTAGCGAATGTGTGATTACAACCACCTTGTACCTCACCTCCTTTTTCTCATAACCATTAGTATCATGTAAATACGGCTTGTATACTTTAATATAGTACGTTTTCGCTATGTACTGTGTTTGATACTATCCTCATGGATTTTGTGTGTTGAAAGCATCTTTCTTCCTAATGTTTGGCTTTCTACACACTAGTGTCTCTTATGGACGCTAGTGAGCTGATGTATGACGATAGCCCAATAAGCTGGAAACCGGTTCGAAATAAACAAATATCAGTATAACAAAAACGCTGCCTTTTTCAACCTTAAATAATCAAGAAGTGACGGAAGAAGCCATAAATATGAACAATGATGATGATAATAATAATAATAATAATAATAATAATAATAATAATATCACGTTGCCAGCTAGAAATCGTCCATTTACAGTGATGAAACAAATCTTTAAAGACTAAAACAGCCTAACCTGATAGTACAAAAAACTACATTCATCAAAGAAAACAGAACACATGCTGGAAATTGTAAATATTTTAAAAGGAATCAATGCTAGTACAAGGCTTAGGAGAAACATTTACTGTCTTGGAATGGCCGACTGCACAAGCAGAAAAAATACTGTACTTCTCACTAACTTTTATTCTATATCTACAAGACCATGACTTTAAACTCTTAAATCTATAAATATATCGCGCAATCTTACAAACTGCTTGCCTTAATCAACGCAAATAAAGAAAAATCCAGGAAACTACATTTCGTAGAACTGATGGTGGATCATATTGATAAAATCACAAACGAAACTGGCAGAAGCTACTTAAATACACTCTAAGGGAAAAATGACGCATCACGAAGGAATTCTCCGAATAGGACGGAAATCCCTAGATGTGATGTACATGCACAACAAAACAAATGTTACAAGTTCAGAAATATTGGATGATGTATTCAAGAGAAAGAGCCTCACGAATTGAGCAAATCAATTCCGGGGTTCGATTCCCGGCGGGGTCAGGGATTTTCTCTGCCTCGTGATGACTGGGTGTTGTGCGATGTCCTTAGGTTAGTTAGGTTTAAGTAGTTCTAAGTTCTAGGGGACTGATGATCATAGACGTTAAGTCCCATAGTGTTCAGAGCCATTTGAACCATTTGAGCAAATCAATAACGCGTTGCTCTACCTTTGGCCCCTGTGCAAGCAATTATTAAGATTGGTATTAATTGAGAGTTACTGGATGTCGTCCTGAGGGCTATCGTGCCAATTTCTGTCCAAATGGGGCGTTAGATCGTCAAAACCAGGTTGGAGGGCCCTTCCCATATTGCTGCAAACGTTCCAATTTGGGAGAGATCTGACGACCCCGCTGCCTAAGGTAGGGTGTGGCAAGCACGAAGAAAAGCAGTAGAAACTCTCACTGTGTGCTGGCAGGCATTGTCTTGCTTAAATCCAAACGTAGGATGGCTTGCCATGAAGGGCAACAAAACGGGGCGTAGAATATCATCGACGTACCGCTGTGCTGGAGGTCGGACCATATGGCGAGCGACAGTCAGGTTGACATACCTCCTCTGCCCGGGGCGTCTCCAGACACTTCTTCGGCCTGGAATCGAAGTGACTGAAGGAGAACTATCTTCAGTGATGACTCCCGCTTCGAACTGAGCCCAGATGACGACCGAAGACGTGTCTGGAGAAGCTCCAAACAGCGGTGGGATACCAAATTTGAACAGAGATCATTTTTCAGATGCTGAAACATGCCTACTAACTTCCGTTTATCTCGCACGACTCCTTATTGGTGGTGCGATTTTTTCCGTCAGTGTATTTTGTTTCAAATTCACTTAAACAGGGAAAATTTGTAACAGCAGCGGAATTAGGAATGTGTTATCATACAGTTAAAAAATCGTATGTCTCTGAAATCGGAGGACTGCTTCTGGAATAAATCCCGAACTTTTTAATGATTTCGAAGCAGAAAAAATGTGATGTTGAGTAGACAAAATCAAAAGCAATTGTGAAATCAGTGTTTGCGGCCGACACTGTCAAACTAATATGCGACAGAGGCTACTTCTTTCCCTTCCCACACAAGTGTGAATCACTGACTGATGGGCAGCTGTTATTTGAGTGCCTGGTCAGAGGAACTGTGTGTGTGAGCCACTCCTCTCCTACATTGAGCGGCTCGCTGCAGTAGGTCGCAATCTCCCGACTAGAATGGGCAACTTTCTTGCATCTTTCACTTCTTTTAAGCTTAAAAGAAGTGACCCGGTCTCTGCTTCCCAAATTACGTCCATTTTTAGTCAGTTTAAGACATTTTTCCCGGTTTGTCAGACAGAAATTATGGCAATCCTAAACAGAATAGACGTTTAAGAAACGTTCACGCTGGAACTGCCAAGCCTATACTTTAGGAACGAGTATGGGAACCTAGCTCTTAATTACTAACGTTAAGAAACTTATGAATAATAAAGAACAAACGCAGACTAGTTTTACGACAAAGAGAATAAAAACACCACAAAGACAAGGCTGCCGAGATAGAAAGAGGTGCACCTGATTGTTAACTAATCCTCGATACATACTAGATAACTCGACAGCTGTTCCCATACTATTTGAATGACCTTCACCACGCACCTCGTCTTACATTTTCAGATTATACTACATCACTGAAGTTACTCTCAGGTACTATACCCACATTAACGTGGTCAGACCCGTTGATGGTCAGATGTTAAGTATTGGTGAGCGGCAACATCTCTTTGACGGCTAACTAGTTGCCTGTCTGGACTGATAGGTTTATATACACATACGCCTGTTGCTGTCTACCTGTCAAAATGGTCAGTTGAAACCTGTCAGTTCAAGGTGGGAAATGGCGCAATTTCTTCTTTCATTTTCTGTATATAGAGTCTGTTGTGAGAGAAACATAGAAATGAACTGTAAGCAAGGGAGAGGGATAGATGGTGGTAAACAATACAGTGGGAATGGTTTTCTTTTAATCCAATTCGTGAAATACACACTACTTTTATAGTAATACACACTAAGGTCAGATGTCTATAAGAAGAAGTAGTGCCAGTAGACTGTAGAGCATTTGCCCGCGAAAGGCAAAGGTCCCGAGTTCGAGTCTCGGTCCGGCACACAGTTTTAAACTGCCAGGAAGTTTCAGACTGTAGAGAGTTGCAGAGAGAGAGAGAGAGAGAGAGAGAGAGAGAGAGAGAGAGAGAGAGATAGAGAGAGAGAGAGAGAGAGAGAGAGAGCCAGCCTTGTACACTCCTGGAAATTGAAATAAGAACACCGTGAATTCATTGTCCCAGGAAGGGGAAACTTTATTGACACATTCCTGGGGTCAGATACATCACATGATCACACTGACAGAACCACAGGCACATAGACACAGGCAACAGAGCATGCACAATGTCGGCACTAGTACAGTGTATATCCACCTTTCGCAGCAATGCAGGCTGTTATTCTCCCATGGAGACGATCGTAGAGATGCTGGATGTAGTCCTGTGGAACGGCTTGCCATGCCATTTCCACCTGGCGCCTCAGTTGGACCAGCGTTCGTGCTGGACGTGCAGACCGCGTGAGACGACGCTTCATCCAGTCCCAAACATGCTCAATGGGGGACAGATCCAGAGATCTTGCTGGCCAGGGTAGTTGACTTACACCTTCTAGAGCACGTTGGGTGGCACGGGATACATGCGGACGTGCATTGTCCTGTTGGAACAGCAAGTTCCCTTGCCGGTCTAGGAATCGTAGAACGATGGGTTCGATGACGGTTTGGATGTACCTTGCACTATTCAGTGTCCCCTCGACAATCACCAGTGGTGTACGGCCAGTGTAGGAGATCGCTCCCCACACCATGATGCCGGGTGTTGGCCCTGTGTGCCTCGGTCGTATGCAGTCCTGATTATGGCACTCACCTGCACGGCGCCAAACACGCATACGACCATCATTGGCACCAAGGCAGAAGCGACTCTCATCGCTGAAGACGACACGTCTCCATTCGTCCCTCCATTCACGCCTGTCGCGACACCACTGGAGGCGGGCTGCACGATGTTGGGGCGTGAGCGGAAGACGGCCTAACGGTGTGCGGGACCGTAGCCCAGCTTCATGGAGACGGTTGCGAATGGTCCTCGCCGATACCCCAGGAGCAACAGTGTCCCTAATTTGCTGGGAAGTGGCGGTGCGGTCCCCTACGGCACTGCATAGGATCCTACGGTCTTGGCGTGCATCCGTGCGTCGCTGCGGTCCGATCCCAGGTCGACGGGCACGTGCACCTTCCGCCGACCACTGGCGACAACATCGATGTACTGTGGAGACCTCACGCCCCACGTGTTGAGCAATTCGGCGGTACGTCCACCCGGCCTCCCGCATGCCCACTATACGCCCTCGCTCAAAGTCCGTCAACTGCACATACGGTTCACGTCCACGCTGTCGCAGCATGCTACCAGTGTTAAAGACTGCGATGGAGCTCCGTGTGCCACGGCAAACTGGCTGACACTGACGGCGGCGGTGCACAAATGCTGCGCAGCTAGCGCCATTGACGGCCAACACCGCGGTTCCTGGTGTGTCCGCTGTGCCGTGCGTGTGATCATTGCTTGTACAGCCCTCTCGCAGTGTCCGGAGCAAGTATGGTGGGTCTGACACACCGGTGTCAATGTGTTCTTTTTTCCATTTCCAGGAGTGTAGTTGACACTGGATGTAGCGTGCATACGGAAAGAAATCAGGTACTGCTCTACCAATACTGCAACTACTACACTATTGAGTGAAACTGTCGTTACCATAAAAAATACATGGGAACAACCTACCTAAATTGGAAAAGGTCTATATGACAGAATAAGATGCCTGGATGAGTGAAAAAAGTTAACAAGTCATTGAATACATATGCAATGAAGTATAGCACGCATGCAGTAGTACAGTCGAATCGAGATGCTAAAGAGACTGCCGTGTCGACCGCTACAAGAGAGGCGTCGTATGTCTCACCTGGAGTTTTGCCGTCGAAAAAAAAAGGGTGGTAGTATGTTACTTCCTCCAAAATAGCGTTTTTTTTCTTTTTAACAGACAATCTTTCTTTCTATGTGACTGAAGCACAGACACTGGTTATATGTTATATCACACAATGTATGGTGGTTTGTGGGTATTAACCATCTCAAATCTCAATATAAACGCTAGCCTCATCTGTCAAATATCTATGTATGTTTGAAGAAGTATCAGGTCAACTTTAGTGTTGCACGTGAATGGCTACAAATCCCGTCGTTAAACTCTCAAATAGTACGGGGGAGAAATGAACAATATGCTAAATCTTTGCATATCTCACAGTTGTGTGTGTGTGTGTGTGTGTGTGTGTGTGTGTGTGTGTGTGTGTGTGTGTATTATTGTTAAGCTATTCATACCTCGAAGGATTAAGTCCACTTTTTAGTATACACATACGCCATAGATCGTCGTACATGGCTGAAGGTGTCTGGTACATATTTCGGTGGTTTTCTGCCCTGTACCAGAATTCAGGAAAGGAACAGCAACTGTCTGCATGTGCATCTCTTACCTCTGTGTGAGATATGCGATGGTGGTGACAGACAAATTATATGGGACCACTTGCTTTGTACACTACTGAGTACTGGCTTTGTGTTTTCTAAATGTCCCTGTTAATACATACAATTAAACAAATACTAAACTAAAAATGTGGCAAATAGATGATTAAACAAATATTGAACTAGAAAATGTCTCACATAGATTGTTGGTTTGCAGGATATATCGCTTGAAGACATATTTTTCACAATACCATTACACATACGTATTATCGAATTATTACTGGTTACCAAAAAGTGTCATTCCACAAGTCTTCAGAAAAAGAAACAATGTCTCTCTCACATTTAAACCACTTCATACTAAAGAACTTAACCTTTTAAGTACAGTTAATGTGTTATGTGCATGCAAAAGAAATCTGTAAATGGTGGGCGTACTAAAACTGGAGTATATGGTGGAAATGACTATCATGATCGATCAACAAAAATGGCTCTGAGCACTATGGGACTTAACATCTGTGGTCATCAGTCCCCTAGAACTTAGAACTACTTAAACCTAACTAACCTAAGGACATCACACACATCCATGCCCGAGGCAGGATTCGAACCTGTGACCGTAGCGGTAACGCGGTTCCAGACTGAAGCGCCTAGAACCGCACAGCCACACCGGCCCGCGACCAACAAAAACTAGTACTGGCAAAAGAGCAGATCAGCTATGATAATCGGTGTATAGTTAGAGTTGTAGCAGCAACGAGTATTTTGATCATTGCCCTGGAGAGCTATCAGTTCATCTTCCCCTGTGTTATCGTTATTAACACATGATTCATTAAAACTGAAGACTTTGTGAATGCCGTATATCACACCATTTTTTAAAATAACACTATTTGCGGGACTTTTGGCACAGTCCAAACTGTCACCATCTGGAGGGGGAGAGCATTATGGCATGTGTGTGTGTGTGTACATCAACATCACCACCACCACCACCACCACCACCACCACCACCAGTAGTAGTAGTAGTAGTAGTAGTAGTAGTAGTATAGGAAGCGCAAGTATGGATTAGGCAAGAGTTTGATTCTCTAAGAAGCCATCAAAACACTTCGCGTCTCGGTCAATAATTGCAATTATATTAAAAAACACGGCGCAAATAGATATTATAGTTTGCAGTATATACTGATGTACCACGTAAGGCTGCAGTATAAGTGGTGCTTTAACACATATATTCCGCTAAATGTCCTCCATGTGTAGGTGCTTTGGTGGTGCATTTTGAGTGTCGTAATAAGCAAAAACTGGTCACATTTGACGTGGTTGTCCGGAAGTGGGCGACAGCAGTGCCTGTAGAGATCGACGTTGGCACAGAGAGAGACTGGGTGTAAATAAAGGAAGTATACTGCACATACGTAGGGAGAAGAAATAACAGGCTGTACTATTACATAATTTTTGGAATTGTTAACTCCCGTAGAAATAACCTAGACTGATTATTAAATTTTAATTGTTAGTCTGGAGCTCTTACCAGGTTAGGTCAATAGAAAATTCGAAGACGGATGACACTAACGTAGTCGTTTAGTCGGCGCGACTCCTGTGGTATATACTTCACGGGGGGTACGGGACTGGCAACGTGTATGTTTCCTCCTATGACACATGCCTCGCGAAATCACCACAAGGAGAAATTAAACCACGAATCTTAAAGTGATATGTAGGTACTGCACATCTGATTTTCGATGTAGACAGTTGCACCGCCTGGCACAAACTTTATGCAGCAGGCTGCTATTAACACACACATGTTTAACGAATATCGGACAAGACTAATTTGAGACCTCTTTCCTGAATGACCACGGAAAATTCCGCTTTAAAAATCATTTTGTTTGGTATTTGGTTGTGCTGACTCCAGCTAAGAACTGTAAATATCTTACCAAACACCTGATAAATTGCACCTGACTACTACCACGAGGGAGATCTCCAATCACTACAATAGTGGTAGCAAGCACTCTTAGTAGGTGTCAGATTACTTTCGATCCCAGTGAATATCGCTGAGATAGCGTTAAATTCGCTCGGATGTTATGGCTTATAGCTGGCACTAATAGAAAGTCGTATCTACCAGCCCCCCCCCCCCCCCCCCCACACACACACACTGCGGTTGTGTCGAATCTAGACCGTGGTCACATGACCTCTCGTGATATCGGCTTGCCCTTGGTTGGGAATCACAGGAGTCGTTTGTGGCCAGCACTTCGCTCAGTGTTACTTCATTCTCCTCTGCGACACATTGTCAGCCAGTGACTGCGGCGTTTCTGTGACCGTTTTTATAATAAAAATGTATATTACTGTGATATCCTACTGCTACACCTCGTGGTACAGCGTGACTGAAAAACAATTTCTGCAACAATTGAAAATGCGTGGTGGCATAGCAACCCTTAGTTATTATCTGTACGATGTAACTGTTTTTAACAAACCCAAGCACCAGATTAGTACACTCTTTACCAATGTTTTGTGTTTATTTCCAAGACCATGGTAGGCTGTCAGTTCTTTAAACAGCTAAATTGTTTACAATAATGCACCTTGGTATTTGATAACATACAAATTTAAAAAGTGTGTGTTTTAGAAGAAACAGTAAAGTTGTAACAAACAAACCCAGAAGTGTAGATAATGATGGAGGAAGATTGTTAGACTACAGAGTGCTTGCAGATATGTCGCATGCAAAATAGGGCACAAAAGCGAATGTTGAATGCACCCAACTCACTATAAACTGAGCTTGGAAAAATCGTTGAAGTAAGCACATTAACTAAAGATGAAAACTTGGCCCGGACGATAAACTTTTATATGGCATTCGAGCTCTCTAACGATTCATTAAACTACAAATCATCTCAATTAACGCACCTATGACACATTGCAATTCATTAATAAATTCACTAGCACGATATGCAGCAGCATAGAGAGAAAGGAATACCAGCCGGAAGAACAAACCATGTATAACTGTTTATATGGTCAATAGTTGTCTGTATTCGGAATGAATATATCAAGATGCAAAATAAGGTATACTGATACTCTCACTGACCAATATAAAAAGTTCTAGCACTACCACATCGCTCCAAAAATTGGTACCACACATCTAAAGCGATCACTATCCTGTTCGATTAATAAATATATACCGATTGAACGGCTGCAGCTAACGTGTCTGACACTGATGTACGTCACCCAGATAACATCATGCTTCGTAATCGATGTCTCAGTCCCCTGTGATGAGGACATTAATGGTAAGGCGGTTGCAATGAAATTTTAGATAGAAACGTGAGCACCGAAGTCAGTCGACTGTCGTCATTGGTGTCCTGAGATCAGTTTCATGAAACCTGTAGACTGCTCTGCCTGGAATCCTAGGATGTAGTAAGAACTGTGACACACAAAGTAGTGTACTGTTCAGAGTCGCCCAACTGTTGCTGACAGTACTCTAACATTATAAAGTCACCAGGCCTACTTCTGAGGAAGCTGAAAGTAACGTGGAGTAGACTTGGCTGTATCCAAAAATCTAAACTCTACTGTGAAATCAAAGATGGTAATAACAGTATACTAGTAGTAACAATAAACCTTAAAATCATCATATATGGCCCTAAATTTTATTGCCCCAGGCACAACACAAAGCCTGCAAAATGCCCGAAACGAATAACAATCTTACAAATACAACTACTCCTGTTAAGTTCGCATGAGCCAGATGAAGTAAGAAAGGGAGAACTAACTCTGCAAGCCTACTTGTGTGAAGCAAACAACAATTAATTTCTAAAACCCAGGTAATCTGTACAAAAAGGTACAGGCAACTAAATTACGCAGAATTAAGAAACAAAATAAAATACATTTCCCCATAAGAACGGTTTAATATACACACAACACCAAATATCTGCCTCGAGCCTATTAAAGTAGATGTCTATACTATAAAATATGATATACATAACCTTTCTCTCGGTCACAGAAAGCCAAGAGTTAAGTGGTGTAGCTGAGAACATTGCCCCGTAATCTTACAATAGAACTCAAGTTGGCAGCCAAAATTCTTTCACCGGCTCCCCGCGTCCATCACAGAGAAGCCTAATGGCTGACAAATTTAGCACGTCGACTTAACATTCGCTTTCACCTAGTCTTTAGATGCAATTTCATTTATACATGGTTCATGGAAAGACGTTACTCGTTAAACAGAAAAAGTTGGGTGTAGAACAAAGGCCGTAGAGTGCTTTAGTTGTTACCGGTATCTGAACTAACATGACGATGGCAAACAGCTAATTCAGTGAATCGTAAGACTGTCTAATCTCGACGTGTAAAATGCTTTTATGCAGGGACATGGTGAAACTGGCTAGATATCGCTGTGGTGAAAGTGATGGATACAATCACGAAGCCGAGTGAAAATACCAGTCCAGTCATATAGAATTAGAGTTTTCTGTGACTTCAGTACCTCATATTCGATACAGCGACCTCCGCTCGACTTGGAGGCAGTCAGTTTTAGTCCTGGTGGCGTCGAAAGAAATTTTGATCACCAGTATGTGGAGGGGAAGGTGAGAAGCGAGCAGTATTAAGTGTCTCATTACCAGATTATAAATCAAATTCCTGTTTTAAATTGCAAATCTTTCAGCAGTGTCTAATGGAGAGAAGACATGTAAGACGTTGGATGTTGATAAGACAAAGGATGGAGGCGTTAATTTCGGCGATCTGACAAGCAAGTTTCACACACCCATTTCACCATCATCGTCATCGTCATTATAAACAAAACATCCACCACCACCACCACCACCACCACCACTACTACTACTACTACTACTACTACTACTACTACTACTACACGAATCTATCAGTCATCCACGGCGAACTGGCGTCAAGACATCCCCAGCAAAGAGGTTTGAAGCAACGAAGTAGTATGGGCTAGAATAAAAGGTTTACGATGTTGGCTGTATATGACACATACGTACACTCTACTAGTACATAAAATGTGTATAAAACGTGTTCTATGTCGGAAACCAACCAGAATACGGCGTATGACCGTATGAAGTTTTTTGCTTTAAATGAGCATTCCTCTCACATCCGTGAATATTGACCATTCCTCCTGGAACACCCTGTATAAGACTCACAAGTTAGCCATATAGCCAGCTAGTTTCGGAATGCTGTTGCCCACTACGTATAAACTTAATTACTGTGGTTTGATATGTGTTAATGTTGGCTTATCAGCTGATAAGAGACTGCGAGTAATTATATAAAAGTTGAAAATTCTCAGCGGGGTAGTAGGGTGCCGTTCATAGATATGGGATGGCTATCTGCAGAGCAAGTTGTAAGATACAGATGTTATGACGGCATAGTATTATCCGCTTCATACAACCATAAATATCTTTAACAACTCATGTATGGACGAGGGACCATGTTCAAGTTGGTGTCAAGAATTTTGCGCAGTGGGTGTATTCAAAATATTCAAGTATTTTCAAATTGTGTAGTATTGTCATATTGTAACATTAATCAAGTCCAAATCCCAAAGCAGAGTCGCGAATGAAATACAAGTCAGCAATAAAAACATGTTTATTGGGTCAACAGTGTACAGACAGAACAACCTCCAGACGGAGGGTGCTACTATTTACAAAGACATTGAATATTCCAGAATATGCAAACATTACAAACGTAAGAAATATCCAGAACCTTCTACAAATGATAAATACTAAATGATAAATACTAAATAACAAATATCTGCTGGCGTCCTGCAGCATGTCAACCAGCGATGCTAACTAGTACCCCACTGTCATGCAGCAAAACTATGGGCATTGCACCCTTTCCTGCACTAATGGCGACCCGTTTTTTATAGCGTTCTCATAGGAGCCGACTACACTATCCCTAGATCGAAATCTTTTCAGTTACCCTCTGTGTGGCAGCACTAGAGGATTCTCGTGCTTAGGTCATGTTATTACATGATTTTCACTATGATGAGCATCGAAGGCAGCCCATTCCGTCAAAGCTTCGTGATCTTCGAAGAGGAGTTCAGTTTCCTTAGACGAGATGCCCCCATCATTGATCTGAGTCACAGGGGTATGGTAGGGCTTCATATAGAAGACACAGGGAGTGCCTCTGCGTTTTAACTTCTTCTTTATGAAGGGTCATAATCTTCGACTTCGTGTGTGACATCCGACTAGCAACAAAGAATACAATACCGCCCAAAGGAGCGTTTTAGTAATTTTCCAAATAGTTTCGTCTTCTATACAGGCCTAAAAATCCGTGTGTAGTCTCCCAGGCTGTGTCTCACTAGCCAGTGCTTGGAGCTACAGCATTCTCAGTGCTTCTTCTAGGCATCCAGGTACTATGCGTCAACCAACAGTCTTGCTTTTTCAGTCCTGACAATGAAGTGTTTCACGTAGCCATTCTGAGTGTCATCCACCTGAAACAGAAACACTGTATCCATTGTTTTTTCGGCCTTGCGAACGTGGAAATGAAAGAACAGTCTGAAGACTTAGTGTCTTGCATCCCTACGTTGTATATAAATGTCACTATGGGCAATATTGTATCTCAATCACTTCGACATCATTGTACATCGAGAGCATTTCTGCAAACATCTTATTAAAGCATTCTGTGGGGCAACTCATCTGTGGATGGCAGGCATTTGTCGTCCTGTGCCTGACATCGCAAAGTGAAGTTATCTTTGATGCTAGTCTCGACTGGAGAACTTTCACATGATCAGAGATAATCACAGGGGGTGCTGCGTTCTTCAAAATAATGTCTCATATGAGCAGCTTTGGAATTTCCGGGGCTTCAGCAGTCGGCACAGCTTTGCGACAGCACAGAGAGTGAGGTAGTGCAGAAAATTACCCATCGATTCCCATCTGGCGACTTCGGGAATCTCACCAAGGCGTCGATTCCTGTTTCGTGGAATGGTGCTGTTGCATGCGGGTTTAGTACCAGTTGCCTTGCAGATAATTTCAGCACGTACGTCCATCATTGGCATTATTTACAGTGGCTCACAGTGTCTAACGAATCGGTAGAGATTTGGTCGGTGAGATCTTCAGCTGATTCTCTTTAGACTCTTCATGAATACAATATCACCAGATGCTGGAACAGAGTACAAATACTTCAGGGTAGCGGGCCGTAGATGAGATGGGATGATGCGCAACGAGTTCCGCCCCAATGGATCATAGTTCCCCCTACAAAATGATCATTTTATTAACTGCAATTCTCCTCTCGCCGGTTCCTTCTCCTTCAAAGCTTCTATGGTTTTCAGCAGTGCTGTATCTTCCCTCCGTTCAGCAGCAGTTTCATTCACTTTGCTACGTTTCCCCAAAGGATTGCTTGAAAAGCAATCGGCGTCCTTCCGTCCGTTTTTATATACCTCTGCGACATCGTGTTCCGAAGTATCAGTGTCTATCTCGCGAGTCGACCCAACTGATACTTAACGCTAGTCAGCAAATACAGAGAATGGTGATTCGCCACAATGGTAAATCGTATGCCAAATAAATACGGCCAAAACTTGTTGATGGTTCAAACAACAGTAAGCCAGTATTTCTCGGTTACACAGTAGTTCATCCAGACTTTATCAATCGCCAGTAGCATGACCATATTTCCAGAAAACGTTTCACGTCACAAACATACAAACATGTAGAAGAGTCAGAAAATCTGTTACTGCTCTTGTTTCCTCTGGATCGGGACGGATTCCATGATCATTAACTTGGTGTTCCAAGATTTGTATTTTTTGAGTGGTGAAGAGGCACTCTTTCGGTTTCAAGCAGAGGTCTGCAGTCTTAACATACTTCAGCACGGCTGTCAGGTGCCTTACATGATCTTCAAATGCCTTAGACGAAAGCACAGTGTCATCCAGATATCAAAGACACGTCATCCATTTAAGGTGTCAAAGCAAGTTATCCATCATATGTTTAAAGGTGGTCGGGGAATTACGTAGTCCAAACCCCATAACTTCGAACTTAAACAGGGCATCATATGTTACGTAGGTACTCCTTTCCCGGTCAGCATCGTGATTATCGATTTTCCAGTTGTCTGACTGCATGTCCATAGTTGAAAAATATTTTGCTCCTTTGAAGCAATCTATGGCGTCATCAATGTACAGCAATGGGTAGACGTCATTCTTCGTGATTTTTTGAAGTCGTTGGTAGTTGACTCAGAAACACCATGTGCCAAACTCTTTCTTCAAAAGGACCACAGGAGAGGAACAAGGACTTCATAAAGGTTCAGTGAGGTAATCTTGGTAAATCTTCTTCACTACCTCCAAAATTAAGCATGGCTCAGCCGACGGTACACTATACGAGCGCTGACTAATTGGTGGATGACCACCAGTTGTTACGGTGTTTCACTATGGGCTGCTTGGTCTGTCTCTTCTCCACTTCGGATTTGAAAGCATCCGAAAATGTAGAGAAAGGCTAACCCTCACCAAGGTTGTTAGTAGTAAGGTAAAGTACTATCTAGCTCACTTTGTTTACACTTCATGTCCTGCCCCACTCTGACAAATTGCCAGTATGCTTCTGTCTCGGGTTCTTCGGCTGGTGTTTGTTCGACGGTTTTTCTGACGTTTCGCCAGCACGAGTGGCTGACATTGTCAAAGCTTCACCCTCCACTGTTGATGGGGGAGCCATCGTGAGGGGAGAAATTGTAAAACGTACCTCTGTCGAAGAACCTGAGACAGAAGGCAAGATGCTTTTTTCAACTACTGGCCAAGAAAGCCATAGAAATTTTGTACTGCTTCACCCTATTTACATCACGTGACTTAGACCAATGACATTTCGAAGACATAATCATTAGGAATTCCCAAACTAAATGAAGTACCTGAATCGCATAAAATGACGAAAATATTTCCAACTATGTTTTTCATACTGACCGTAAACATCGTTTATGGACTGGCTCACCAATTGCATCGTGAAATTTCATTGGAAGATACATATCATTCGCTGTGTAATATTAGAAAGCATATAGGACATATTCGTAATTAATAGTTAAAAACCATCATTTGCGTATTCAATGTAATTAACGCATTAGTAATATACAGTTGTCAAACATGAGTTACACTTTAAGCACTATTCCGCAAAACTACAAAAACACGAAATATAATCAACTGCTGTTTTTATACTCCTACTGTCCGTCTTCATCAACAGATGGCTGCGCTGGTATACATTCAAAGTTAGACAGGTGTACCGTAGGGCTAGACACAATAAAGCCTCTAGTTAATTACTTACCGCATCTATAATGCTTGTCAAACGTCGCAATATTCTTTCTAAGTCTGCAACACTGAATCAATAACGCAAAGAAATGCAATGTTTCTGTCAAACTGGTATCATAAACATGATTCCGAAGTCTGAAGTAAGTACTCCAGTGCTACTTCCGTGCGTAAATAGTTACAACAACATGATAAACTAACTGTTGACATTATAAGAGCAGGCCGGGGTGGCAGAGCGGTTCTAGGCGCTTCAGTCTGAAACCGCGGGACCGCTGCGGTCGCAGGTTCGAATCCTGCCTCGGGCATGGATGTGTGTGTTGTCCTTCGGTTAGTTAGGTTTAAGTAGTTCTAAGTTCTAGGGGACTGATGACCACAGCTGTTAAGTCCCATAGTGCTCAGAGCAATTTGAACCATTATGAGTTAGATCTAAGAGATCGATGTTGTGAAAGTAATCTGACCAGGCTTCTAACTGCAGAACGTACATATTAGTTGAGGAACTACGTTTAGCAGGTAAGCACACAAACAAGTCGGCAGTCTGAGTTCTGGAAGAATGCAACTAATTAGGCCTACTCTTGATGTAAATCACAATACACTAAAATTACGTATTTCCTCATCTAATCGGTTCTCAAGCATGAATTTAGGAGGGAAAAACAGTGCATCATACTATACACTAGAAAGTATAATCCATGCTAGTGATTGAAAGTTATGGCTTTTATTATAAATGACTGAGACTTTCGGCGAAAGTTGTAATGCTTACAAAATGGAAATACGCTGACAAAGCACCCTAAATGGTTACAGTTTATACTTCCAATTATCAACTACTAACACCACCAACATCGACGATTTTATAGTAATGTGGCATTTAAACTGCACATTTTTTCGTAATAGACATCTGTCGGGAATGGGTCACATGAGGTAGTAGCTGTGAGTAGCTAGAGTTATAACATTACACATAGTGTGTAGGTGAAAGAGTAATCTAACATCAGCAATGACGTTAGGAATCAGGGGAGACTGTGATTTTGTTGTTAGGTTAGTGAGGGCTACGTGATCGGTTGTAGAGAAGCTTCTGGAAGGAACAGAGATCAGGAAGACAGCTAATGATCGCGAGGGAGTCGTGTCATGTAAGGATTTATAAGCAGCGCCACCAGCCCTGCTGGTGATTCTGGGCTCAGACTACCTCATACGCTGGACCTGCGTTACTCTGCCTCAGGGACTGCTTGACAAGTGCTAAGAAACAGATGCATTCTTGGGCAGTAATAATTACAGGCATGACGGACGACATAAAAGATAGTACATACGTAACAGGGGCGCAGTCGTATGTTTGTAACAAAAAATTGTGCAGATTTCACCTCATGGGTAAGCAGGGTAAGAGACATAAATAACGTTCAGGTTTGACACAGATCAGACTCCTAACATAAAGGTCGACTGGAGTCTCAGTAAGGTATATACCTTCATCGGGTATTAATGCACATTCTGCACCTGTTATTCATGCTGGCTACCAGACTTTTGTGGAGTCTTTGGGGGGATATTTTCCCACTCCTCTCTCAAAGTGACTTTCACTTCTTGCACGGTTCGTAAAGGGGGTGTTCTTTGACAAACACGTCTGCCAAGAGCGTCCCGACGTGGTCTATAGTGTTTAGGTCCAGAGAGTACGCAGGCCATTCCATACTTTAGTATCTTCACTTTCCAGTATGTCCTACACCTCAGCGGTCCAGTGTGAGCGGCCACTGTCGTCCATAAACCGAAAGCACAAATCGATGTGTTAAAGGGAAATCAAAAACATCTGTTAAGGTTAACAAGGGACAAGTCACAATAGTAAGACCCAGGTTAACGAGCTTTAACCAGGCTATACGTTCCATAGCAAGAAACGAAGATATTATTATACAAGGAATGAAAACGCTACGTCAGCATATGCTCCAATTCGAAAATAGCATTGGTAGAAGGCTACAGATAGCTGTTACATTGACAACCATTAATGAGCAGCTAGTTCAGCTAACATATATCATTAATGACCCTAAACAGGAATATGATTTGCTAATAAAGTAGATTTAAATGCGCGGAAAAGTGTTTTACTACCGACATAATTAATCCTGTGCGATTAGTCAAATACACTGATCAGCCAGAACATTAGGACCACCGACCTACAATAGATACAAACCCGTCAAGGGGACAGCAGCGTCACCTGGCGAGAAAAATTTGGAAATTAGTGGTGAGTTCCAACGGGACCGGACTGCAGAGGTCATCGGTCCCTGGGCTTAAAAACTACTTAATCTAACTTACGCTAAGGACAACACACACACACACGCCCGAGGGAGGACACCTGGCGAGGAATGACTGCTAGTCAGAACCACGCACTGTGCATGCCGTATCAGTCAGCATGCTGTCCGTGTATAGAATGGAGAAGGCGCGCGACCTATCTGAGTTTGACCGAGGGCAGATTGTGATGGCCCGGAGGCACAGAACGAGCATTTCGGAAATTGCACGACCTGTCTGGTGTTCGAGGAGTGCTGCGGTGAGTGCCTTCAATACGCGGCGAAACAACGTGAAACCATGTCAAGACGTCGTGGGATTGGGCGGCCACCGCTCATTACGGATGTCGATCGTCGTAGGCTGGGCAGACTGGTAGAACAGGACAGGTGGCGAACTACGGCGCAACTAACATCAGACTTTAATGCTAGACAGAGTACAAGTGCACCGAAAACTCCTAACGATGGGCCTCCACAGCCGACGATGCATGCATGTGCCAATGTTAACACCACGACATCGGAAACTAAGACGGAAATGGGCACGTGATTATCGGCACCAGATTTTGGTGCAGTGGCAGAGCGTTGCGTGGTCTGATGAATCCCGATATCTTCTTCATTATGCCGACGGGAGGGAGCGAATCCATTTTCTTCCCGGGAAACAGCTTCTTGGCACCTGCCCTGCGAGACGGAGACAAGCTGGTGGCAGCTCTATTACGCTCAGGGGCATATTCACGTGGGCATCCATGGGTCCAGTGGAGGTCATGCAAGGTGCCATGAGGACCAAGGAGTATTTTACACTGGTTGTAGACCACGTACACTTCTCCATGACGATTATGTTTCCCGACGGCAGTGGCATTTTTCAACAAGGTAATGTGCCATGTCACAAGGCCAGAAGTGTGATGGAGTGGTTCGAAGAACACAATGGCGAGTTCCAATTGATGTACTGGCCCCACGAAAAACCAAACATGAACCCGATCGAACACTAATTGGATGTGATTGAACGTGGCGTCAAAGCTCATCGCCACCCTACCCGGAATTTACGGGAATTAGTTGCCTTGTGCGTGCAGACGTGCTGCCAACACCCTCCAGCGACCTACCATGGCCTCACTGCTTTTAGACAGCAGCGTATTCGATATGCATAAAATTTGGCCACTTTATGCTGAATTAGAGGCAAAGAAAACCGTATGTACATATACACATGATGAAATGATGAAATGAATGATGAAATTAATGATGAAATCATTCATATACCGGCCCAGAGAAGAAAGTACTGTTAACACATGATGCTAAAAGACGGTATGTACAGCTGAATAAGGATCAGTTATTATGCAAAAAGTAGATCAAAGTCACAATCTGTGTAAGAAGACGTTTGTTCTTTGTTGATGTGTGAAGCAAAGATGTTACAATCTGTTACCAAGATACCTAAAGATTGTACTGAAAATACATAGCATAAAATGAAAGTGTTTATACACAGATAAGGGATAATGATTTGTTATTTATAGCACTTTAAGAGTAAGGCGTTACAGTGTCACGCTGTGATAATGAACCCATCGATGTAGTTGTTCGTGGTACAAGCAAATTGAAATTTCTGGGTAAATTTATGGGATATTGTGCTTAAATAGTGATACAATCAGAACATATTATTAGAAATTAACGAATAACGATGTAATTTCGAACTTGAATGTTAATACAGTGTGTTGTATTGTTAATCAAGAAAAAAGAAACTTCCTTTGTATTTCCTGTTAAGCCTGTGGTAAGACAAAATATTTAAACGCAACAGGTAGTAAATTTCTTAATGAACACACCGCCATTTGACTGTATTGTTGTTTATTTAATTACAACCCAGGTTTCGTTCTATTATGCCATTTTCAAGTGATTGAGTTTATGTCATTGACATATATTGCAAGACATCAAGCTCAAAATTGGCCTACAACATATGTTAATGGCATAAACTCAATCACTTGAAAGCGATATAAAAAGACGAAACCTGGGTCGTAATTAAATTAATTAAATAAACAACAGTACAGGCAAATGGTGGTGTGTTCATTTAAAAATTACTCTATGACTGTTGCTCAGCAACATCAAAAACTTATTAGGTAATAAGTTGGACAACAAAAGTTTGTATCAACAAAGGACTGCTTTTAGTTGATTTTCAGTAAGTAGTATACCCATTTGGAGCTATGTGGCGTCACGTACTGCAATTGTGATACTGATTTTATGTATTTGTCGACACTGTAAATGTTGTACAGATTGTTTTTCTGTTCAGGTGTAGAAGCATGGGTGACGACTGCTGCAAGAAAATGTGTGTGAAGAGTAAGATGGTAAATCAGTATCCCAGTAAAGAATTCGTCATATCCCAGCCTGCTCAAAGAGGCTTAGGAGAAAATGAAGAAACTGTATTTGAGAGTATGCCCTTCAGATATGAGGCTAGAGATAGTGGTAATATAACGCATGAAAGAAGCGTTGTACCTACAAAAATGTGGAAGATGTAGAGAGAAGGCAGACCTTCATGCTATTGTCAAGAACAGAAAAAAGTTAATCTAAAGAGTTAAAGTAGCAACAAAACGGAAATGTATAGTTGCAATCGTAATGAGAGTATAGCCAAAATGGTACTGTTGTGCTTCCTTGGCAAGGAAAAGTACATGATGTGTTGATGGTAAGAGCTGATGGGTACAAATGTTTGGATTAAAAGAAATGGAGATCATAACGTGTTTTATAATAAAAGAATTGCTCTACCCAAGTATAGGTACTATAAAATGTGTATTCGTAATGTGTTTATGATAAAATGTTATTGCATGTTGCCCTTGATAAGTAATAGATTAAGAAGTGAGTATGGTAAACGAGTCGATCTGTCAAATGTATACACTGTAAGGAAATCGTGCAATTCAGGATGAAGAATTATTACCGCTTTCTGAAGATATAAGATTTGTAAAAGAATATATGTTATTCAAATTCTGTGTAGTACATACTGGAAGAGAGAGGATTAATAGTGCCTATAGGAAAAATGTGAGTCTTAAGATTCATGATGAATTGAGAAAATAAATCTGTGTAGTGAAATATATATGTGTAAATGAAGAGAGATAACTGCTTGTAAAAGAAAAATGTATGGGAAAATATAAATAAAGAAACGAATTCGAGGTACATACTAACATAGCTCACAGAAAAATTTTGCAGTTTCTAAGGGTACAGAATACAAAATTTTCCTTCGGTGAGGGAGGTGTCGCAAATGATTCGGAGAAAGCTGTAAGAGCAAGTAGCCCGAGTTCTAACGATGAACAATGTGTGTCGGTAAAAAGAGTAGCATAATGTCAGCAGGGACGTTAGGAAGCAGGAGAAACTGTGCTTCTATAGTCAGGGTACAGTGGGCTACACGACCAGTGGTACGGAAGCTTCTGGAAGGAACAGAAGTCAGGAAGACAGCAAGTGATGGCGCGGGAAGCGCTTCCTGCGAGCCTTTGTAACAGCGCCGCCGGCGATGCTGGAGATTTCAAACTCAGGTCTGTCTCAGGTGTTTTACCTGCGTTACTACGCCCCTGGGGCGGGACATACTCTGCTTGACAAGTGCTAAGGTACAGGTACATTGTTGGGCAGGAATGATCACAAGCAATAATGGACGATGCACTTAGCTGCACAGGGTACATGCAGGACTGTTCTTATCATACATAGTTGGTCAGTCTCAGAGTTCCTCAAATGGTTCAAATGGCTCTGAGCACTATGGGACTTAACATCTATGGTCATCAGTCCCCTAGAACTTAGAACTACTTAAACCTAACTAACCTAAGGACATCACACACATCCATGCCCGAGGCAGGATTCGAACCTGCGACCGTAGCAGTCGCGCGGCTCCGGACTGAGCGCCTAGAACCGCTAGACCACCGCGGCCGGCCTCAGAGTTCCTCGTCCTTTTCCCACCGAGTTAATTTATCTGCAAGTATTTCCAACTTGTGTTCTCAGGCTTCATGACTACGAGTTGGACGAGCCATTTCAGAACTGGAAAATAACGTCAGCTCTGATCCTGATCCATCCACAGGACACTGCAGAAAAGACACAATGAGAACTGCTTTTATGTTTAGACACATCACAACCAAAGACGATGACAGAGATGAAACATCTCCAAAGAAGACTGTGGAACCAGACAGAGCCGATATTTCAAGGGTAAACAATTTGATAAAATTATCATTTATCGAGTACAAAAACACACATCCACATGCAGATTGTTTATCGAAAAACGAAAATTCTAACTTTGCAGCAACATAAAATTTCATTATTTCTCGAAGTGTGTAAGATTTCGCATACTTTGCAACCACAATGAGGCTTCAGATTAAATATTTACAGATCTAAATTGTCTGTATTACTTATCAAAATACACGCAACTTGCTTATTGGGACCAGTTAAACAATCAACCCCATAAGCCAGAACTCGTGACCCATACCCCATAAACCGACACCGGACATCCGGAACCTGTAACCTATATATTTTGTTCGATTTTCTGGTTGCAGTGCAACCTCACCAAGACGACTGTAGCGCAACGGGTAACGGTATTTAAGCGTTGGCAATAAGCGAGCTGCGTATATTTTAATAAGTAGGTGTGGAAATATTTTATTTGAAACTTCACTGTGCTTGCTAAGAGCGCAAAATTCTACATAATTTCTATCATTTCTCCATTTTATTTTGCTGCAAAGTTCGAATTTTGCTCAGAGCCATTTGAACCATTCCTTTTCTCTATATTTTCTCTACAGCGTTCCTCGAAAAGAACCGCCTCCCCTCCAGGTATTCCCATTTGAGTTCGCAAAGCATCTTCGTAACACTTGCGTGTTTTTCAAACCTACCGGTAACTAATCTAGCTACCCGCCTTTGAATTACTTCGATGTCTTTCTTTGATCCGATATGGTACGGATCCCAAACACTCCAGCAAATCTCAAGAATTGGTCGCACTAGTGTCCTATATGCGATCTTCTTTACAGAGCACTCACACATTCCTAAAATTGTACCAATTAACCGAAGCCGACCACTGTCATTCCCTACCACTATCCTCGCATGCTCGTTCCATTTCATACAGCTTTGCACCATTACACCCAAATATTTAAACTACGTAACGGTGTCAAGCAGTACACTACTAATGCTTTACCAAACATTATGGGTTTGTTTTTCCTATTCATCCGCATTAACTTACATTTTTTCTATTTTTTGAGCTAGCTGCCATTCATAACACCAACTAGAAATTTCGTCTAAGCCATCTTGTATCCTCTTACAGTCACTCAACTTCAGCGCCTTCCTGTATGTCACAACACTATCAGCTAACAACCGCAGACATCTGCCCACCCTGTCCGCCAGATCGTTTATGTATACAGAAAATAATAACGGTCCTATGACCCTTCCCCTGGGACACTCCTGACGATACCCTTGTCTCTGATGAACATTCGCCGTCGAGGACAACATAGTGGGTTCTATTACTTAGGAAGTCTTCCAGTCAGTCACATATCTTGGAACCTATTCCATATGTTCACGCCTTCCTTAAAAGTCTGCAATGTGCCACCGTGTCAAATGCTTTCCGGAAATCTAGAAATATGGAAGCTGTCTGTTGCCCTTCATCCATAGTTTGCAGTATATTATGGTATACCATGTGAGAGAAGGGCAGTCTGAGTTTCGCACGAACGTTGCCTTCTAAAACCGTTCTAATTCATGGTCATAAGCTTCTGGGTCTCTCGAAAATTTATTATATTCGAATTTAGAATATATTCAAGGATTCTGTAGTAAACAGATGTTTGGGATATTGATCTCTAATTTTGCGGGTCCGTTCTTTTACCTTTCTAAAACATAGGAGTCATCTGCGCTATTTTCAGGTCGCCTGGGACTTCAAGCTGGGCGAGAGACTTGCGATAATGAAAGCTAAGTAAGTGGCCTATGCCGTAGATTACTGTTTGTAAAACTGAACTGGGATTCCATTAGTACCTGCGACTTATTTGTTTTCTACTGTTTCAGCGGACCATCCCCTCTTGCTCTCGTTGCAGACGTCTGTGGTAACTCACTTTAGGCAAAGAATGACTACCTGAATCGTAGCAATATGGTGTGGTCACAAACATGTAGTGACATCTGAATACCACACGCCTACAGCATTAACAACAGATGGGCATAACACTGTATTCGAAAACTGACATACACACTGTTAACTCCTGCCTATCCGTCGAATGTGAGGTGTCTAGCCAGCCGAAGTGGCCGTGCGGTTCTAGGCCCTGAGGTCTGGAACCGCGAGACCGATACGGTCGCAGGTTCGAATCCTGCCACGGGCATGGATGTGTGTGATGTCTTTAGGTTAGTTAGGTTTAACTAGTTCTACGTTCTAGGGGACTAATGACCTCAGAAGTTGAGTTCCATAGTGCTCAGAGCCATTTGAACCATTTTTTGAGGTGTCTAGGAAACCTGCTTTCTCGTACGGCTAGACAACAACAATGAGTTTTATTACAAAAAAGTAAATGACAATACCGAACTTTGAATATTACACAGCTGTGTCGCAAGCAAAGGACTACAGGCTAAATAATCGAGTTTCTTCAGTACAACAGTTCTAAGTTTGAGCTACATAGAACGTGCGAGCGAGGTAATGAACTTGACACTTCTATTCAGGTCGCTAGTCTTGAAGCCTCTCTTCGAATGGGCCGCGGCCAGTCAGGCGCGTCGCTTACGTTATCTTCACATAGAGGCCGCTGCTTTCGCGGTGTCGTCCTGGAGAGGCGTCGGTCAGCGTGCAATTGGCTGACGTCTTGTCACAGCCCTCTCTGCTCTATCATTCCCGATTGGCGTGCCAGCGCTCGACTTTACGATGTGTGCGCCTCATGTGATAAGCTCATCAGTGTTCAAGCGACTCAGGTGAAATATAAATACAGGGAAGTGAACGTAGAAGGGAAAATCAAGCCGATGAAATGGTCGTTAGAGACTGAGCGTGAGTTTGGATAGAGGTAAGAGAGAATTAATCGGCTGTCACCTCAAAAAAGCCATCGCACGTTTCAAGTTAAACGATCTAGAACAGGGCTTCACAACATACGTGCTCGCGGAGCAAGCTGTGAGCAGCAAGGCGCGAGCACGGAGCAGCGCGAGCACGCTACCCCCACTACCGGACCAGAGCGGAGAGCGGGGAAAGTCACGTGGGGCACACAACAGCTGCCGCCAGTCAATGTAAATCCGCGGCCACCTGCATGGACACCACTCACGAATTATTACTGCGACAAATGAAACAAAGGGGAATGTACACGTGCCACATAATTTTATTAGCTTAGTGTATGCCTCTACATTCGCATTAATTTGTGAACTGTTACACAATAAAAGGTGTCACTGAAGTGTGGGATTCTCAGTTATCTTGTACTTTTTGCCCTTTACAATTGCGTCTATGTTCGGAGTAATTGTTCTTGTGCATTTTAGGCGCAGCGTGCAGTTTAAATTTCGATCAGACAATGCGTTTCTCAGGCGCGTCTTGTTACATTTCATTGCAGAGAACAGTTGTTCACAAACATACGTGGAACCGAACATTGATATTATTGTAGCCACCAGTTTGTGCAAACGAGGAAATCCATCCTGAGGGAAGTGCCTGTAGAATTCCAAAATGTTTTTCTTGTTCTGAAATTTGTCTCTGTATTCTCTGTCACACTGCAGATCAATAATTTCTTGCTGCAGCTCAGGACGAATCTCTTAAATATTCGCTAAATACGGAGAGAACAGATCAAAATCACTGTCTAGTGCTGTCAGATCTTGAAAGCGCTGATCAACTAAACTATGTGAATAACGTTCACAGTCTTTGTGAACATCTTGCATGGATGGTAATTTAGGAAAATGAGCTAGGTTTCCTGTTTCCAGCTGACTCACCCAAAGTGTCAATTTCATTTTAAAAGCTCGTATTCGATCTATGAAATGAGTAATTAGCAAATCTTTACCTTGTAGTAAAATGTTCAAAGCATTCAGATGGCTAGTTAAATATGCTAACAAGGGAACCTCCCCATCACACCCACCTCAGATTTAGTTATAAGTTGGCACAGTGGATAGCCCTTGAAAAACTGAACACAGATCAATCGAGAAAACAGGAAGAAGTTGTGTGGAACTATGAAAAAATTAATAAAATATACAAACTGAGTAGTCCATTCGAAGATAAGCAACAACAAGGACAATGGGAGTTAAGGAGCGCCGTGGTCCCGTGGTTATCGAGAGCAACTGCGAAACGAGAGGACCTAGGTTCAAGTCTTCCCTCAAGTGAAAAATTTAATTTTTTACTTTCAGTTTATGTGACAAACTCTTATGTTTTCATCACTTTTTTGGGAGTGATTATCACATCCACAAGAAAACCTAAATCGGGCAAGGTAGAAGAATCTTATTACCCATTCGCTAAGTGTACAAGTTAGGTGGGCCGACAACATATTCCTGTCATGTGACGCACATGCCGTTACCAGTCTCGTATAGAATACATCGGAAGCGTTTTCCTGTGGAGGAATCGGTTGACCTATGACCTTGCGATCAAATGTTTTCGGTTCCCATTGGAGAGGCACGTCCTTTCGTCTACTGATCGCACGATTTTGCGGTGCGGTCGTAAAACACAGACACTAAACTTATTACAGTGAACAGAGACGTCAATGAACGAACGGACAGATCATAACTTTGCAAAAATAAAGAAAGTAAAATTTTGAGTCGAGGGAAGACTTGAACCAAGGACCTCCCGTGCCGCAGCTACTGACGCTAACCACGGGACCACTGCGCTCCTGTGCTCACGTTCTCCTTGATGTTGCTTATGTTGCGCATGGACTACTCAGTTTGTATATTTTATTAATTTTTTTCGTAGCTCCACACAACTTCTTCCTGTTTTCTCGATTGATCTGTGTTCAGTTTTTCAAGGCCTATCCACTGTGCCAACTTATAACTAAATCTGAGGGGGGTGCAATGGGGAGGTTCCCTTGTAAGAACGCGAGGTCACATTCAAACGTGCGCGCGCATTTCCCCTCCCTCCCCTCCCTCCCTACTCCGCGACCTTGCACCTGCTCGCGAGCACGTGCCTGAGCAGACGCGAGTACTCGCGCTCAAAACCGGCGAGTTGTTAAGCCCTGAGCTAGAAGAACCACGGAAAATCTAAATCAAGTTGGCAGGGAGGTATTCGAAGCCAGATGCTCCCAAACGCGAGTCAAGTGTCTTAACCATTGCGCCTCCTAGCTAGATATTAAACAAAGATCGTGTGGCAAGAGAAAACTGAGGTCGTCCCTGTAACAATTGGTTACACGGAATCAATATCGCACATCTGCAACACAGACCTATCTCATACTCCAGAATACAGCAAAAGAAAACAAAAAGAAAAAATAAATAAAAAGAAAAAAATAGAAACAAAACAGTTTAACTCTAGGCATATCATTGTACGTAAAGGCACAACACAAATCATCTTAAATACTATAACATTACTCGTATTACACTATGGAAATTTGAAGCGACTTGAAATGATCCTCTAACCCAAGAATTGGAAATGTCTGATATGAAAGTAAAGACATTGACAGTTATAATTTTATACGTTTTATTTGTCTTTGCTACAACCCCTCGTTACGAATTTACATCGAGATCCGATAGAGTTACCATGTGTCGACATACATCAGATGCTATAATCTAAAGATACATTGTATAAAGGGTGTCAAAAATCAACGCTTGGTATGTTGTGCGAGAAGGCACGCTGATCGGTTTTCAAGAAGGAACCCATATCCGGAAACGCACAGCTTGGGCGCTAGACAGAGTTGAAGTCTGAGAAGGGAGCGCGTTCCACATTACGCCAATAAACCCAACATGAGCGGCACATCGCACTGTCTACATTATCTGCATGTCGTGGTCTCGCGGTTCGATTCCCGGCGCGGTCAGGGATTTTCAGCTGCCTCGAGATCACTGGGTGTTTGTGTTGTCCTCATCATTTCATCATCATTCAAGCAAGTGGCGAGATGGGACTGAACAAAGGTTGGGAATTTGTACGGGCACTGATAACCGCGCAGTTGAGCGCCCCCCCCCCCCCCCCCACAATCCAATCACCATCATCATCATCATCTATCCACATTATAAACGGGCTTCGAACTGAGTACTTCCAACGTCAATACAGAGCCTACTTCGGCGATACTGAGCCTTATGCACATGACCCAATACGTGCGGTTGTCTTTGAAGTATTTCAGTCGCTCCGTGGACTCGAGCAATACGATCCTCGGCTTAAGTTAAAAATGTGCCATACACCATACACTTCATACTTTCCCACAGAAAACAGTCGAGAGGTGTCACATCTGGCGACTGTGCTGGCCACGGAACTGGTCCACCTCTACCAATCCATCAATTGGGATATGTGAGCTGAGTTGATTCCGCACATCCATATCAAAATGTGCTAGAGCTCCGTCGTGTTGCAGCCACATATCCATCCGAACATTTAGTGGTACTACATCCGACAGGGTAAGCAAAATATCTTTAATGAATGTGAGGTAGATCGATCCTGCTACTTTGTTTGGCAGTAGATATAGCCCAATGATATGGTCACGAACTGTCCCGGCTGAGATGTTCATACCGACCAAGTGTTTGTGATTTTGAACCACCTGCATACGCGGATTTTCGTCCGCCCAAACATGCATGGTGTGCAAATTTAATATGCCTTCTCTGGTGAACGTGCATTCTTCCGTGAATAGCACCAAGCTCGGGGTTTGCGGCTGGTGTAACCATTGTTGTAAATACCACGTCCATAACTCTACCCGTGGCGGGTAGTACTCGTTCCGTAATTTCGTGTACTTTCTGAAGATGGTATGGATACAGTCGAGCCCGCATCTCGTGGTCGTGCGGTAGCGTTCTCGCTTCCCACGCCCGGGTTCCCGGGTTCGATTCCCGGCGGGGTCAGGGATTTTCTCTGCCTCGTGATGGCTGGGTGTTGTGTGATGTCCTTAGGTTAGTTAGGTTTAAGTAGTTCTAAGTTCTAGGGGACTGGTGACCATAGACGTTAAGTCCCATAGTGCTCAGAGCCATTTGAACCATTTGATACAGTCGATATTCATAGACAACACGCCATACCCTCCTCCAACTGTGGTATTCGAGCCGAACGTGGGCGACCCGCATCACGTTTCGGCACCTGGCAGAGGGCAAACAGTAGACTGGTCAACGTGGAAAACGTTCCGCTCACAGTCTTGCAGCAGCTCTCCCACTGCTATACGCTTTGCCATATGCAGACATCAAGTCGGTCATTTTCGCATCTGTGTACCGATACACGTCGCCCTGCTGTCAACATTACTACACTGGCAGACCACACAAGAGCCACAGCAGGATGTGTACAGGTGCTGTGTGATAGAACGTAGCACATGCGCAGGAATGTTATCAGGCTCAGGTCGTCCATCCGCAGTACAAAGATGGCTACAGGGTTGCATACCTTCCGTATTGACATCAAAACGAATCGGAGCAAACCGTCACAACGGTTCGTTCTTGGCTAGGCGCAAATTGAGACGCGTATAGCACGTGTGGCATGACACGACACCACAGCGCGAAACGCACCTTCCGCGCATGTCGTGCGGGTCCAACGCATATTGCGACGCGTACACCATATTCCGCACGCGCCGACTGGCGACGCTCTGCGCTGACAGAACCGAAGCGCGCGCAACCTGTTATCTTTCTCAAACGATTTTGCAGAAACTATTCACTGAAAATATTTGATTTTTGCTTTACTTGTAGCGTTGTATGACAGCTGCGTGGCGAAGTGCCCATAATCTCGCTAATGACCGTTCTTATTGTGATGTACACGTTTTAGTAAGACGCTACGCAAAATTCGAAAATTTGCAATGAAAAATAGGGGCCGCTATGCTTTTGCGTTTGGTGTATATTACACCGTGTGTTGCTGCGTATGAAATTTAGATAACATGTTGAACTTTTCTTTAGACTTGGGAGGAGGTCTCTATCTGCCTCCGACCTCGAGAAAATGGAGCCTATGTAGCGCGCTAACTTCCGATCTCACGCCCGCGAGAATGAAATACCAGCAACATCTCTCATATCTCCTAAACCGCTCGAGACATAGTATCGAAAGTTTGGAGAATGATAGCACACAAGGAGGAGAGTGTTTTGTCAATTCTTATCTATGGCGATATATCAGTACTTCCCCTGATTTTTATTTCATTCCAGGGACTAGTTTTTTAAGAGTTATCGACAGCTAGCGAAATAAGAGCTTCCTAGTATGAAAATAAACATGAAATTTCTTCTTTTATGTTACTACAAACAGACACAATGAGGTTTTTCGTAAGCTATTGAGCTCTGTGATTGCCAATTACTTATTTAATGAGGCACTCCATTTCGGAATTCTGTCGCTATAGCTGCTGTGAGATGAGTTTGGCAAATTACACTGTGACAAAGGAAGCACAATTCAACCAGTCACCAAGAGAAATGTGGCCGTTACTCATAAACGGTGATGCTTTTTCGAATAAGAAAAGGTTAACAACTCACACAAAAATAGATTGCCAATTCTGTTGGAATTTTGGTGGAATCCCCGTAACCCATCGTATTTTTAACACTGAGCGACTGGAATGGAAACTTACCAAAGGATTTTATTCCTTCATCTGATCTGAGCAATATTAAAATAATGACGAGCGTTCTTTCAGGCGGAATGATAGGCACATGCCAGATACTGGTTACTCATCTACGGCTTGTCAGACTGACAAAGTGTGATCGCGAATAAAATGGTTGTTATTGAGAAAAATAAACAATTGATCTGTCGCAAAACACAATGGTCAGTGCATTGTCAGCAGCGGAGGATAATGCGCGTGGCAGGAATGCGCAAGCTAGCCATGTGTGCCTTGTGAGCTGGAGTTCGAAAAACACTGTCATGAAAGTAGATCTGCCTTTGTTAGCAGTACATTTCAACAAATTAAATATATCTAATCACGACACTCTTTTAGGATATTCCTACTTTCGTAATAATACCGACCATTTTCTTCATTTGTGTATCCTGTAGTATAATTAGTTTATTAATGCTGATAATGTGCATGCAACAATTGAAATGCTTTTTCTCATCACGGCGAACCAATTACAACATAGTTATTTGTGGCTGTTTTTCGACTGTTTCTAGCTTGCAGTGGAAATGTGATGTTCACATGCATGTAGTACAGTGTGTCGTATTACATTATTACATCCGTATCCAAGCAATCACATTGAGACCTCTATACTTCAGATTTTGGACGCTTTTTACCAGGAGCACAAAGGCATCACACCAGTGGAAATGATCCCTTTCCAAATTTTTGTAACAGACCGTACAAATACGCCAACATACTAGGCATCGAGAAGATAACCTTGTTTTACTTTCCTGCCTTGCTTCTTAATCACATAATTATATATTATTCGTTGCTTCCTTATTCATTACCCTCTGTCCCTTCTTGCGATCTGAAATCATCGCGGAGGCATACGATACAATTCCAGCGGACAATGGCTCACCAGTTACTGAAGTATGCATTTTTCGGACAGAAGAAAACAAAACAGAACAAAACAATACAGATATAAATAACAGAAAAGTACAATATACTAACGAAGAAAGCTGGAGCGTTTAAATGGCGAAAAACGAAACACTATCCAAAGGCAATAAAATTTAGTATACAGTAAGGCAATATTTATCGTATAGGCCAATACTACCACTGCTCATATGCGTCGTGCCGATGTGAGCATATGGCCGGGCTACTTTTCCTCTCCCCGCCTCAAATTTCCCACGGTGCTGGCGAGACACGCGCGACGCGAGAAACTGTGCCACAACCACAACGCCGCGCGACCCGGCGCAGGCGCGTGTCGCGTCCCAGTCGCGTCGCGTCCCAATTTGCGCGGTCCCATTTGAACCTGTGAAGTTACAAAAACGCGCGCTGCGCTGCGTCGCGCCACACGCGCTATCGCGTCTCAATTTGCGTCTAGCCTAGTCTGTTGCCTTGCCGCACAAGCGGTGACTTTTTTTTTTGGGGGGGGGGGGGCGCGAAATAATACAGTAAACTAATTTATTATATCGTTCAGTGGTAGGAGTCAACAGAGAGACGAAGTACAATATATCTACCGGTGCACATGAAAGTCCTGAGGCCGGAGTGCGCTAGTATGACGTTGTGTCTCAACCAGTGAGCTCTTAATCTGCAGTCGACATTTACTGGGCTGGCCGTTATTTAGGCAGGCGAAAAGCGTTATTTGCCAAGTAGAACGCCGACCCACTGCCACAATACCTTGCAATTGCTGTCATTAGCGAGTGATGCCTCTGCTTATTTTCCCTTTGCTATTTGCACACGAAGCAGAGGCCGAAACGCGAGAACAGTTTTCGCCTTGGCCCCACTTCATTTTTACGTGTACTTGAGGCGCTGCCGCCCACCTGCCCCAGGTGTTGGAAAACGCTCGTGACACGCGTCCGCCGGTGCCAAGTTTCGTGATGGCGGCATCACAGGCTGGTCGACGCGACAGATTCAGGTAATTGCCCCGATGAAACGTACGCCATTTCGTTCAAAACGTTTCAATTCACTAAAAGCAGCCGGTATGCTACTTTTAGTTACGAGGTCGCAGGAGCTGTCAGTAATGTTTCTCCTGGCGAAAAGCTCTCCAGTTGTGGGAAACGTATCTCTCTTCTTTCCATTAGGGCGGCCCGGATGTCTCTACCCTTACTATGTAGAAGGGGGCAGAAGAAAAACAACGAAGATTATGGTTTAATGTCCCGTCGACAAAGAGGTCATTACAGGCGGAGCACAAGCTCGAACAAGGGAAGGAATCGGTCGTGCTCTTTCAAAGGAATCATCGTGGCATTCGCCTTGTGTGCTTTAGGGATATCAGGGAAACTTAAATCTGAATGCCGGACGGGGATATGAATCGGCGTCCTTCCGACTGCGAGTCCAGTCTCTCACCGCTGTGCCACCTTTCTCGGTGTATACAAAACCGACGGGCTAATGCTGATATCAATTTGACGAACATGGATTTTCCGTATAGAAATTAGTGGCCAGACATTTGATGTTTGGCCAGAGCCACCAAGAGAATTTGGACTCAAGATAAAAACGACGGAACGGTGTTGCGAAGGCGTGGACGGCCGGCTTTACCCACTTTGTCAGAAGAGTAACAGCTCATGATGACTAAAAATTTGAAATAACGGCGAAATATTGTACCAGCATAAGGTTCTCCTCTTGAATTCACAAACTGTGTCACTGTTAGTGAAACATAAACTCCGTCCGAACAAGCCTCGGAAGGGCCAACAGTACCGACCGACCGCCGTGTCATTCTCAGTTAATAGGCGTCACTGGATTCGGGTACGGAGGACCATGTGGTCAGCACACCGCTCTCCTGGCAGCTGTCAGTTTTCGTGACCGGAGCCGCTGCTTCTCAATGAAACTTCTGAAGGCCTGAGTGCACGCAGCTTGCCAACAGCGCTCGGCAGACCTGGACGGTCATCCCTCCAAGGTCAAGCCAAGCCCGACAGTGATTGGTTTCGTTTATCTGACACAACCCGGTGTTACCACTGTGGCAGGGCCGTTGACGAAAGGATCTACACTGTATTGAAAATCATTTTTGTAACACGAAAGTATCAGTTAAGTGTAAACAAGTCATCTGTCACACATATTTCATCCCAATGTCGACATCCACCGAGATGATGCACTGTCTAAGAAACTGGAATCCTGCCTGGGAGGAGCTGTTTCGAAAACCCGTCCGACCATCCAGATGTAAATCTTACCATGGTTTCCCTAGATCATTTACGCAGTGGCGGGATGGTTTCTTGGAGTAAGCAAGAGCCTATGTACTTTCCCCGCTTTCTACTGTCCAACTGACCAAGGTTTGGCTACCTATATTATGGCCTTTCCGTCGATGGGAAGTCAAATTCTAATTTTATTTCCTTCTTTGTGGAACATGGATCATGGATCTGGAAGATGGAAATAGAATCCAAGCAGCTGAGATGAACGTTGTTGGTAGCACGACTGATAAGACAAAATTCTGGAAAAAACAATGCGTAAATTGCTCAAATCAACGAACAAAATGATACTCTATCTGTACATTGAGACGCACAGGGCAGAAAAACAAGGTGAATGAATGTTGACCAAACTGGGGAACATATTTATGAGATATAGTTGAAAGCTGTAGACCCAGGGGAGAAACACGATTACAATTGATAGAAGTGAAGGATAAAGTCTTACAGACAGGAAAGGTCTGGTGTGGACAACAAAAGGAAGTTTAAAGATAAACACAGCTGAAAGGGCAACGTTTGGTTACATACCTAACAGAGCGAACGACGGAAGATATTCACGTATGACTCTAAGAGTGTATTCTTACACCAGGTAGCACACCGACTATAAAGCATAGGCAGGTTTTGCGATGTGAGGCTGCACGTGGGCAATCGCAACCTACTTTTGGACGTGTTTACAGCTTGCACTGTAGCTCAAAACTTGAGCTCTTCTTACACATTTGCCGTGGAATTTAAGCAGTCAGCATCAAGATATGTTCACAAAAGTCAAGAGGAGTTGGAGAATATATCTCTAGTCGTTAGCAAAGATTGACTACGTGAATCAAATAGAAAGAGATCCAAATGGCGATTCCCACTCAGGCGGACCTCCCTCATCGGTCACTGCAAAGAAAGTTATTGTAGAGTGGAAACTAGTGGTTTAAGCCACGTGCTTTTTTCAGACCACGAGATGGGTGAAATCATTCAGAATGTATGGATCTATAACTCGCACATGTTTCAAGGACCCATTCGAGTGAGGTCGATTTCTTGTTTGTGAACAACATACTCTGAGGAAGGAACCAAAGGAAAATTACTAAGTCGAAATACGGCGGAATACTTAGCAGCAATTTACAAACTCTTTTGGCAATAGGGTGACTGTCTGCAACGAAGTTATGAATAACTGTCATTTACTAAAGTGCTACACTCGAGTTTGCTTCGGATGTCAGATTGAAGAAGCCAACAAATTTGGGTCACACATTATGTATGCATGGTTATTTGGAATCCGTAATCGTCTTAACTATCTTATGAATTGGAAATAAGTAATGGAGGATTATCAAAGTCACGTGATTTTCAAGACTTGAATATAGAAAGACGTGGCCGGACGAGAAAGAATATGTGTCGAGACCCCAGAGTGTAGACCAAAGTATACACTTGTCGCTACTAGGAAAGGAAAAGAAACGGTTGAATCTACACCACGCTTCAGGGTGAGAGACGCTTCCACCAGGGCTACTAATGCAACGTAAGACCCAAGAACAATACATTGCCATTCTTTCATACCCATACAATAACAAAGGCGTCTTTCACTAAAACTATTTGCCAGAGAGAATTCTGTTTCTATCCATTTCATTTTTATAGCCATGAGTGCCGATTTTCTTTTGCACGGTATATTGATGATGCATTCTATAATGACAATAATTCCCCTGAACAAGTTTGTTTACTGTCAACAACACAGACCTATCTAGCAATAGAAATCGAAAATTTACTTCGCGTTAATTATTCATATTGTGTAATTTGCCCATGTAATCTTCCTATAATATGCGAAATATCTAAATACAGAGTGGCGTGTTAATGTCCAGTGAAAAACTAACGTTTCATTCTTCGTAAAGGGAAGGAAAAATACAAACAATAATCACGAAAAACACTAACTCTGCAATATTCATTGTTCAGACAGCGTTTTTATTCGCTTACTTTCACCGACTTGTGAAGTAAGTCAAAACAATTAGGAGATATGAGGAAATGCCACATAAATATCAGTTGTTAATCCATTATTATATGACACATGCACACATGTACGTTATAGGAACAGAAAGCTGGCTGAAGCCGGAGATAAATTCTGCGGAAATTTTTACAGAGGCGCAAACCGTGCTTAGAAAGGTTGGATTAAATAAAGTAGGTGGTGGTGTGTTTGTGTCTGTTGGTAGTAGTTTATCTTGTTGTGAAGTTGAAAAAGTTCCTGCGAATTACTGTGGGTAGAGGTTATATTCAACAGCCGTACCACAACAATAATTGGGTCCTTCTACCGACCCCCCCACCCCCTCCCGATTCAGATGATATGGAAGCTGAACGGTTCAAAGAAAACTTTACTCTCTTTACAAATAAGTACCCCACTCATACAGTTATAATTGGTGGAGACTTCAATCTACCCTCGATTTGTTTGCGAAAATACAAGTTCAAAGCCGATGGTAGACAGAAAACATCTTCCGAAATTTTATTAAATGCTTTCTCTGAGAATTACTTTGAACAGTTACTTCATGAGCCCACACGAATTGTAAATGGTTGCGAAAACACACTTGACCTCTTAGCCACAAATACTCCTGTTCTAATAGAGAGCGTCATGACGGATACAGGGATTAATGAACACAGGGTCATTGTAGCGAGGCTCAGAACCACATCAACCAAACCCACTAAAAATAAACGCAATACACATCTATTTAAAGCAGCAGATAAAAACTCGCTTGATGCCTTCCTAAGAGTGAGTCTCCATTCCTTCCAAGCTAATTATGTAAGTGTAGACCAGATATGGCTCAAAATCAAAGGTACAGTATCGACAGCAATAGATAGATTCATACCGCGTAAGTTAATAAGAGACGGGACTGATCCACCATGGTACACAAAACATGTCAGAACACTGTGGCAGAAGCAACGAAAAAAGCATGCCAAATTCAGAAGAGCGCAAAATCCCCAAGACTGGCTATTCGAGATTTAGTACGGACGTCAATGCGAGAGGCTTTTAATAGTTTCCACAATGAAACATTGCCTCAAAATATGATAAAAAAACCCAAAGAGATTCTGGTCGTATGTAAA
This sequence comes from Schistocerca serialis cubense, assembly GCF_023864345.2. NCBI lineage: Eukaryota > Metazoa > Arthropoda > Insecta > Orthoptera > Acrididae > Schistocerca > Schistocerca serialis. The sequence continues at coordinate 518,746,142 of NC_064640.1, forward strand.
GTACACCAGTGGTAACAAACAGTCAATACCGTCACTACGCGACAGCGATGGAAATGTAACCGATGATGGTGCCAGTAAAGAGGAGTTACTAAATACAATTTTCCGTAATTCCTTCACGAAAGAAGACGAAGTAAATATTCCAGAATTCGAAACCAGAACAGCTGTTACCATGAGTGACAAAAGTAGATATCTTAAGTTTTGCGAAACAACTCAAATCATTAAAAAAAGGCAAGTCTTCCGGTCCAGATGGTATACCAATTAAGTTCCTCTCAGAGTATGCAGACACAATAGCGCCTTTCTTAGCCATCATACACATTGACGAAAGGTCTGTTCCTAAAGACTGGAAAGTAGCACAGGTCACACCAATATTCAAGAAAGGAAATAGGAGTAACCCACTGAATTACAGACCCATATCACTGTCCTCAATTTGCAGTAGGATTTTGGAGCATATGCTGTACTCGAACATTATGAATCACCTTGAAGAAAACGACTTATTGATACATAACCAACACGGATTCAGAAAATATCGTTCCTGTGCAGCACAGCTAGCTCTTTATTCCCATGAAGTAATGCGTGTTGTCGACAAGGGATCTGTGAACGATTCCATATTCCTAGATTTCCAGAAGGCTTTTGATACCGTTCCTCACATGCCACTATTAATCAAATCGGAGTATCGTCTCAGTTGTGTGACTGTATTCGTGATTTCCTCTCAGAGAGGTCACAGTTGGTAGTGATAGACGGTAAATTATCGAGTAGAACAGAAGTGATATCTGGCGTTCCGCAAGGTAGTGTGATAGGCCCTCTGCTGTTCCCGATTGATATAAATGATCTAGGTGATAATCTGAGCAGCCCCCTTAGATTGTTTGCAGATGACGTTGTAATTTACTGTCTAGTAAAATCATCAGACAATCAATTCCAATTACAAAATTATCTAGAGAGAATTTGTGTATAGTGCGATAAGTGGAAATTAGCACTAAACAAAGAAAAATGCGAGGTCATCCACATAGGTACTAAAAGAAATCCGATAAATTTTGGGTATACGATAAATCGTACAAATCTAAGGGCTGTCAATTCCAGGAAATACCTAGGAATTACAATTACGAACAACTTAAATTGGGAAGACCACATAAATAATACTGTGGGGAAGGCGAAACAATGACTGCACTTTGTTGGCAGGACACTTAGAATATGCGACAAACCCACTAAAGAGACAGTCTACATTACACTTGTCTGTCCTCTGCTGGAATATTGCTGCACGGTATGGGATCCTCAACAGGTAAGATTGACAGAGGACATCGAAAAAGTGCAAAGAAGGGCAGCTCGTTTTGTATCACGCAATAGGGGTGAGAGTGTCACTGGTATGATACGCGAGTTGGGGTGGCAGTCACTGAAACAAAGGCGGTTTTCTTTGGGACGAGATCTATTTACGAAATTTCAATCACCAACTTTCTCTTCCGAATGCGTAAATATTTTGTTGACACCCATTTACGTGGGGAAAAATGATCATCATAATAAAATAAGAGAAATCAGAGCTCGAACGGAAAGATTTAGGTGTTCCTTTTTCCCATGCCATTCGAGAGTGAAATGGTAGAGAAGTAGTATGAAAATGGTTCGATGAACCCTCTGCCAGGCACTTCAAGTATGAATTACAGAGTAACCATGTAGACGTAGACGTGGACTACTGAGTACAATGTACTTACGTTTTATGGCCTGTATGACTCAAGACCTGAGAGGGCCCTCTTTAAATTTTTATTTATTTATTCTTTTAACCAAGAAAACCGTCGTACATTCAGCATATTACAGATAAGAGCGAGCAGCCTCAGTCGAGAACTAGGCGATGAAATGCAGTCATTATTTGCCTTCGTCTTCATTGTTATCCTGTTTGTTACATCCTTCCTTCGGTCACAAGGAATATCTTTCATATAATTCGTGAACACTTCTATGGTGGGTGTGTGACACGCCCACCGGATGAGCACTGATTTTCACTTCGTGCAGAAAGATCGTGGAGGACTGCCTCTGCACAATGGGCCTGACAACTGCACATGCGTAGACGCGTTGTAGAATTGTGGATTGCGGATAGCATGCATGCAAACAGCGGTCAGGTCAAAGCTGTTCTACTCGCTGCGGTGAGACTACATCTTACCTTCGACTGTGATTTGAAACATACAACTTAAGAAACTTTAACAATGAGAAGTTCAGCGACATGGTTGTACATTCTCTCTTTTTCTTAGATACCTCCAAATACGTGCAATAATCGTCGGAGAAAGCCAGTGGTTGATTTAATTCCTTGTCTTCTAGTGGGTGGTGGATAGTTACAGAGCCAACACGTTCCGTCTTTTAATTAGAGACAGAAACTCAATTCGGCATCTGTCACAACTTTATACAATTCCTTCGAATAAAAGTTCACTTAAACACGAGTAACAAGCAGAGGTGTCTGGAATACACACACTCATCCACAAGCTGGATTACTCAGAGGTGTGTGTCCGCTGGATAGCTTGCCTCCTAACAGAAGACCATAACAAGCAACGAAGGACAATCTGTGAGGAACTGCTTCCGCATTGCGCGGCTAATAGTAGCAATTTTTTGTGGAGTACCTTCACAGGTGATGAAACATGGGTTCTTCACTTCCAATCGGAAACAAAACGGTAATCCATGGAGTGGTGCCACATCACCTCTCCTCCGAAGAAAAAGTTCAAAGCCGCATCCTTAGCCGCTACAGTCATGGCGCCGGCCTTCTGGGACTCTGACGAGGTTATTCTGTGTGATGTCCTACACTCAGTGGCTCAACGATCAACTCTGATATGTACCCTCAGGAAATTGAAGAAATGACTTCAGCGTGTTGGTCGCCACAAAAATGCCAACGAACTTTCACTTCTCCATGACAATGCAAGGCTTCACACAAGTCTGAGCAGCCAAGAGGAGTTCGCAAAACCTTATTGGACTACTCTTCCTCATCCATCCTATAGCCCGTCCAATGAAGGATGTGCTCCGTAGGAAGCAGTACGTGAATGATGGGGCGGTTATTGATGCAACAATACGTTGGCTCCGACGTCGAATAGTAGAGTGGTACAATGCGGGCTACATGACCTCCAAGTAACGAGGCGTAAGGCCGTCGCATTGAACGGAGTCTAAGTCGAAAAATAAATCAAAAATGTGCTGTATCATTACTGATCGCTCCTCGTACATTGATGAAGTAGCAATATTTTCCGTCGCGCTCAGCAGTGTTAAATCTGCACTTTACTGGAGACACAGGCACGATTAACAAGCACAGAAGATTAAATTATTTTGCAGCGTCAAAGTAAAACTAAAAATATTAACCGATAGAAAATACCTGTTTGACACACTTTCCACGCAGTACACAGATTCGAATTTAGTGGAAATAAACAAGTATTTCATAAGTGACTGGTCGCAGGTATCTGTATTTGTATTCAGTTAATGTACAGCCGCGGTGCTGTACATTATCAATAATGAAAAAAATTTAAACAGAAATGTGCCGTTTCTATAAACCATAAAAATATTGAACCTACTGGTCGACGTCGGAGCCAACGCCTTGTTGCATCAACAACCTCTCCATCATCCACGTAATGCTTCCCGCGGAGCGCATCCTTCATTGGGCCAAGCAGATGGAAAACAGAAGGGTCGAGACCGGGGATTTAGGATGGATGAGGAAGAAGAGTCCAATGACGTTTTGTGAACTACTCTTGGTTGCGCAGACTTGTGTGAAGACTTGCGTTGTCATGGAAAAGGAGAAGTTCGTTAGCGTTTTTGTGGCTACGAACACGATGAAGTCGTTTCCTCACTCTCCTGAGGGTAAATTTCAGAGTTCATCATTGAACACGAGATAGAAGTTCATCATTAAATACGAGATGGGGCATCAAACAGAACAATCCCCTCAGAGTACCAGAAGGCCGCTTTGGAGATTTTCTTCGGAGGCGAGGTGGTGTGGAGCCACCCCATGGATTACCGTGTTGTTTCCGGCTCGAAGTGATGAATCCTTGTTTCTCTCGCCTGTGACGATGTTCGACAAAAAGTTCTCACGATCAGCCTCGCAACGTGCAAGCAATTCCTCGCAGATGGTCCTTCGTTGCTCTTTATGGTGAACTGTTACGGTGGGAGGAACCCAGCCGGGACACACCTTTGAGAACCTAAACTGGAGGACGAGTATGTCAGGACTACCGACAGAGACATCCGCCCCCGGTAGCTGAGTGGTCAGCGCGACAGAATGTTAATCCTAAAGGGCCGGGTTCGAAGCCGGCTGGGTCGGAGATTTTCTCCGCTCAGGGACTGGGTGTTAGATTGTTCTAATCATCAACATTTCATCTCCATCGACGCGTAAGTCACCGAAGTCGCGTCAAATCGAAAGACTTGCACCAGGCGAACGGTCTACCTGACGGGAGGTGCTAGTCACACGACAATTACCAACATAGACATATGAGAGTGTATGTCCGTTCCAACAGTGCAGGATTCCCATCTATTTGTAGCCGGCCGGCACGCTGGAGATCAAACAATTTTCGCGACTTTGTTGCGATGATGACAGATGTCTCGACCAACAACTCAACGTTCTTTTGTTCACTACCAGGACTCCGTAGATTTTCTGCAAGCGCCTAAGAATAAATACGATGCTCTGGTTTTCCGTATAAGAAACTTAGTAATAGGTCTCCTCTTGGAGCGCACCAACGTTACAGACGCCACTTTCAAGGTTATGTAGAGCGCCGCCACCTATCGGAATTTCATGAAATTACAGTGGCTGAATGAGGAATTTTTTCCTTCATGTACTACAACAAATTCCGCACTTTTTCATCCCAAATTGGCCAAGAAAAAAATGTGCTGCTTTACTTACTGAATGCCCCTTATGTAGGCTTACACGTAGAAAAATATCTCTTATATAATAGCACTAAATGTGGTACCTTCTTTTCCTCGGTGTTTATTTACCTCGATGGTCCGGAGCAGACATCATCGTCTACCTCCAGTAACTTCTTTCATGGTCTTTTTGCTTCCAGTGTTCCTGTGTCTCAAATATGGTACGTGTTTTTCGACATTAGACATCCATCGTTTCTGGGGTTCCGAAGGCACTGCTACCATCAAAGCTTCTGCTCCTCGTTATTCAGGTATCTGAGTGGCATGTTCTAACCACAGAAGCAGAAGGTAGATGGAAGGAAGATTACGGTTACTACCCCGTCGACGACGAGACCACAAGACACGGAGCAAGGTTCACTGGAATGTAGGGAAGGAAATCGGCCGCGCCTTTTCAAAGGAGAAGTCGCGGCATTAGCATTTTGTGATTTAGGAAAATGACGGAAAACATGAATCTGGGCGGTAGGACCGGAATTTGAAATATGAGTCCGACTGCAACAGCCCTCTCATATTTTGATACTAACACTGTTAATGAGAAGCACAAGCTTCGCCTGTGCGGAAGTGGACCAGGTGGATACCTCGGGCAGAGCCACGTCACTAAGGAAGGCGAGGCGAGGTTAGTTTGCCACTGAATTAACTTCCTGAGTAAACCTTTGGTCTCTGTCCCATCTGTTCCGTGTAACACTTCTTCTTGTAATATCACTGGCAGGCGGTAGCACAGCTGTGGCTTCTGGTAGGAATGCGGGTAGCTAACATTAATAAATGTAAAATACGGTTGCCATCACAGTGGGAGTATTAAGAATAATGGCCTTGAACTTTACAGAACTAATTAACTCAAAAATGGAAAATATTAAGATTATGGTCTAGAGTAGGCCACGACAGGACTGTGTCTAAGTGCCTAATGGCTAACTTGGCGCACTACAAAATCTGCTATACAACACTGTTCTGTTTTGTACTTCTCCGTACTCTCTCAGAGGACTCTGTCATGTGTTCCGCAAATGGCTGATAGACTTCCCCGAACAGTTTCTACATCTACATTTATACTCCGCAAGCCACCCAACGGTGTGTGGCGCAAGGCACTTTACGTGCCACTGTCACCTCCCTTTCCTGTTCCAGTCGCGTATGGTTCGCGGGAAGAACGACTGTCTGAAAGCCTCCGTGCGCGCTCTAATCTCTCTAATTTTACATTCGTGATCTCCTCGGGAGGTATAAGTAGGGGGAAGCAATATATTCGATACCTCATCCAGAAACGCACCCTCTCGAAACCTGGCGAGCAAGCTACACCGCGATGCAGAGCGCCTCTCTTGCAGAGTCTGCCACTTGAGTTTATTAAACATCTCCGTAACGCTATCACGGCTACCAAATAACCCTGTGAAGAAACGCGCCGCTCTTCTTTGGATCTTCTCTATCTCCTCCGTCAACCCGATCTGGTACGGATCCCACACTGATGAGCAATACTCAAGTATAGGTCGAACGAGTGTTTTGTAAGCCACCTCCTTTGTTGATGGACTACATTTTCTAAGGACTCTCCCAATGAATCTCAACCCGGTACCCGCCTTACCAACAATTAATTTTATATGATCATTCCACTTCAAATCGTTCCGCACGCATACTCCCAGATATTTTACAGAAGTAACTGCTACCAGTGTTTGTTCTGCTATCATATAATCATACAATAAAGGATCCTTCTTTCTATGTATTCGCAATACATTACATTTGTCTATGTTAAGGGTCAGTTGCCACTCCCTGCACCAAGTGCCTATCCGCTGTAGATCTTCCTGCATTTCGCTACAATTTTCTAATGCTGCAACTTCTCTGTATACTACGGCATCATCCGCGAAAAGCCGCATGGGACTTCCGACACTATCTACTAGGTCATTTATATATATTGTGAAAAGCAATGGTTCCATAACACTCCCCTGTGGCACGCCAGAGGTTACTTTAACGTCTGTAGACGTCCCTCCATTGATAACAACATGCTGTGTTCTGTTTGCTAAAAACTCTTCAATCCAGCCACACAGCTGGTCTGATATTCCGTAGGCTCTTACTTTGTTTATCAGGCGACAGTGCGGAACTGTATCGAACGCCTTCCGGAAGTCAAGAAAAATAGCATCTACCTGGGAGCCTGTATCTAATATTTTCTGGGTCTCATGAACAAATAAAGCGAGTTGGGTCTCACACGATCGCTGTTTCCGGAATCCATGTTGATTCCTACATAGTAGATTCTGGGTTTCCAGAAATGACATGATACGCGAGCAAAAAACATGTTCTAAAATTCTACAACAGATCGATGTCAGAGATATAGGTCTATCGTTTTGCGCATCTGCTCAACGACCCTTCTTGAAAACTGGGACTACCTGTGCTCTTTTCCAATCATTTGGAACCTTCCGTTCCTCTAGAGACTTGCGGTACACGGCTGTTAGAAGGGGGGCAAGTTCTTTCGCGTACTCTGTGTAGAATCAAATTGGTGTCCCGTCAGGTCCAGTGGACTTTAATCCGTTGAGTGATTTCAGTTGCTTTTCTATTCCTTGGACACTTATTTCGATGTCAGACATTTTTTCGTTCGCGCGAGGATTTAGAGAAGGAACTGCAGTGCGTTCTTCCTCTGTGAAACAGCTTTGGAAAAAGGTGTTTAGTATTTCATCTTTACGCGTGTCATCCTCTGTTTCAATGCCATCATCATCCCAGAGTGTCTGGATATGCTGTTTCGAGCCACTTACTGATTGTACGTAAGACCAGAACTTCCTAGGATTTTCTGTCAAGTCGGTACATAGAATTTTACTTTCGAATTCACTGAACGCTTCACGCATAGCCCTCCTTACGCTAACTTTGACATCGTTTAGCTTCTGTTTGTCTGAGAGGTTTTGGCTGCGTTTAAACTTGCAGTGAAGCTCTCCTTGCTTTCGCAGTAGTTTCCTAACTTTGTTGTTGTACCACGGTGGGTTTTTCCCGTCCCTCACAGTTTTACTTGGCACGTACCTGTCTAAAACGCATTTTACGATTGCCTTGAACTTTTTCCATAAACACTCAACATTGTCAGCGTCGGAACAGAAATTTTCGTTTTGATCTGTTAGGTAGTCTGAAATCTGCCTTCTATTACTCTTGCTAAACAGATAAACATTCCTCCCTTTTTTTATATTCCTACTAACTTCCATATTCAGGGATGCTGCAACGGCCCCATGATCACTGATTCCCTGTTCTGTACATACAGAGTCGAAAAGTTCGGGTCTGTTTGGTATCAGTAGGTCCAAGATGTTATCTGTATATGACAAAATTTATTATTACAAATATTTGTATTTAAAGTTATTACTATGTCACACGCATTTTCCGCATCATCCCCCATCTGTATGCCAGTATGTTAAATATCCTAAATTAGCGTTCAGCTTCTCGCACCTCTGGAATGTTGTACGCGCCATAAAATTACGTCGTGGCATACAAGAATGACCCAAAACATTATGATAACATGCTTAACACCTCGTTGGTATACTACTGAAACGCAATACTGCAGCGATTCTGTCCTTGTGACACGGACAGTTAAGTTGTTGGAAGATACCGTTGCTACGGTAAAGACATCAAGCACGAAGAGATGTAGGTCGCTCGGCACAATTTTCATGTAATCTACAGCTGTCATGGGGTCTTCGATTACGACTGCAGGACCCATGGAAACCTAGGTGAATGGGTCCCACTGCATAATACTGGCCTCACCAACCAGTGTCTGTAGCGCGGTTATTGTTTCCAGCAGCCGTTCGCCTGGATGACGGCGTATACGGACACGACAATCGACCTTACGTAACAAGCAACTTGATTCATTCGGCCAGGCTACACGTTTCAGATGACGAAAGGAGCGACCTCGATGATGCCGTGCCCAATGCAGTAGAAATTTACAAAGTCATTGGGTTAACGTGCGAATAAGTAGGGATGGTCTGCTGCGGTTCCCCACGTTGAACAACGTCCGTTGACGTGCGTGATCCGAAACACTTGCCTGCGCCAGCATTGTACTCTCTCGTCAGATTGCCACCTACCCACCCTGCTTTACAGAGCGTGCATGCCTATGGCCTCAAAGCTCCGTGATGAGAGGTGGACGTCCAACACCTCATCGCCTACTCGTGGTTTCACCGTCCGTCAACATCTACAGCTACGTGATCACTCTGCTATTCACAATAAAGTGCCTGGCATAGGGTTCAATGAACCACCTTCAAGCTGTCTCTCAACCGTTCCACTCACGAACGGCGGAGGAGAAAACTGGTGATAGAAATTTCATGAGAAGATCCCGTCGCAACGAAAAACGCCTTTGTTTTAATGACTGCCACTCCAATTCACGTATCATGTCTGTGGCACTATTTCGGCTATTTTGAGATGAAACAAGCCGCCTTTCTTTGAACTACTTCTATGTCATCCCTCAGTCCTACCTCATGCGGATCCCACACCACACAGCAATACTCCAGAATGGGACGGAGAAGCGTGGTGTAAGCAGTCTCTCTAGTGGACTTGTTGGACCTTCTAAGTGTTCAGCCAACGAATCGCAGTCTCTGGTTTGCTCTACCCAAAACACTATCTATGTGATCGTTCCAATTTGAGTTATTTATAATTGTAGTCCCTAAGTATTTAGTTGAATTTACAGCCTTAAGGTTTGTGTGACTTATCGCGTAATCGAGATTTAGCAGATTTCTTTTAGTACTCATGTGAATAACTTCACACTTTTCTTTATTCAGGGTCAATTGCCACTATTTGCATCATACAGATATCTAAATCATTTTGCAATTCGTTTTGGTCCTATGTTCCTCATCTTGGCAGTTGTTCTTGATTGGAATTCAGAAATATTTACTTCGTCTTCTTTGGTCAAGGATTTTCGGAAAACCGTGTTTAATAACTCTGCGCCGCGCGGTCTAAGGCGCTGGCGGCTGGTCCCGGCGGAGGTTCGAGTCCTCCCTCGGGCATGGGTGTGTATGTTTGCCATAGGATAATTTAGGTTAAGTAGTGTGTAAGCTTAGGGACTGATGACCTTAGCAGTTAAGTCCCATAAGATTTCACACACATTTGAACATTTTTTTGAACAATAATTCTGCTTTAGTGGCACTGTCATCAGTGACTTCACCGTTGTTATCGAGCAGTGAAGGATTGATTGTGTCTTGCCACTGGTGTGCTATGTGTATGACCATAATCTCTCTGGGTTTTCTGCCAGATTTCGAGACAAGAGTTTCGTTGTAGAAATTATTAAAAGCATCTCGCATTGAAGCACGCTCTATGTTTCGAACTTCTGCGAAACACGGCCTATCTTGGGGATTTTGCTTTCTTCTAAATTTGGCATGCTCTTTTCGTTGCTTTTGCAACAGCCATTTGACCCGTTTTGTGTACCATGGGGGATCAGTACAATCACTTATTAATTTATGTGGTATATATCTCTCAATTGCCGTCGATACTATCTCTCTGAGATCATTCCACATCTTTTCTACGCTTATATGATCAGATCGGAAGGAGTGGAGACTCTCTCTTAAAAAGGCGTTAACATCGTTTTTATCAGCTTTTTTAAATAGATGTACTTTGCGTTTCTTTCTGATGGCTGTAAGTGTTACGGTATTCAGCCTAGCAACATCTCCCTTGTGGTCGCTAATCCCGGTATTCGTCATGATACTCCTTATTTGTCCAGGATTATTTGTTGCTAAGAGGTAAAGTATGCTTTCGCAACTATTTATGCTTCGAATGGGCTCATGAACTAATTGTTCAAAATAATTTTCTGAGTAAATATTCAGTACAATTTCTGACGACGTTTTATGCCTGCCGCCGGCTTCAAAAGTATAATTTTTCCAGCATATCGAGGGTAGATTGAAGTCATCACCGACTATAATTGTATGAGTGGGGTACCTATTTGAAATGAGATTCAAGTTTTCTTTGAACTCTTCATCAACTGTATCTTCTGAGTCTGGGGGTCGGCAAAACGGTCCAATTAACAGTTTAGCCCGATAGTCAAGTATAACATCTACCCGTACTACTTCGCAGGAACTATCTACTTTAATTTCACTACAAGGTAAACTACTTCTAACAGCAATGCATACTCCCCCACCAACTGTATTTAATTTATCCTTTCTGAACACCGTTAGGTCGTTTAAAAAAAATTCGGTTGAACTTATTTCCGGTTTTATCCAGATATCTGTACATATAACTATTTGAGCTTCAGTGCTTTCTATCAGGGCTTGGAGCTCTGGTTCTTTCCCAACACAGCTACGACAATTTACAACTACAGTACCGATCGTTTCTACAACTATCTTACTGTGTTTTCTCTGCCCCCCTTTTAGATGGACGCCCTTTCTGTGGTTTCCTGAGACTGCCCAATCCCTCCCCCACAGCCCCCGTTACCCATGTAGCCGCTTCCTGTGTGTAGTGGAATCCTGACAAATTAGGCGGAACCCGGAAACGCACCACCCGATGGCGCAAGTCAAGGAAACTGCAGTCTTCATGGTCACAGAACCACCTGAGCCTCTGATTCAGAGCCTCCATTCGGCTCTGCACCAAAGGACCACAGTCGGCTCTGTCGACGATGTTGCAGATGGTGAGCTCCGTCTTAATCTCGCAAGCAAGACTGGCAGTCTTTACGATTCCCACTAACCGCCTGAAAAGAGAAAATCTCCTCCAATCTAAAGAGACACATGTCATTGGTACCGACATGGGCCACCACCTCAGTCGGCTGCACCCTGCACTCTTCATGGCATCAGGAAGCACCCTTTCCACATCCTGAATGACTCCCCCCGGTAAGGACACAGAGTGAACACTTGCCTCCTTCCTCTCCTTGGCAGCCGTGTTCCTAATGGGCCCACACTGGACTCGCATTCGGGAGGACGACGGTTCAATCCCGTCTCCGGCCATCCTGATTTAGGTTTTCCGTGATTTCCCTAAATCGCTTCAGGCAAATACCGGGATGGTTCCTTTGAAAGGGCACGGCCGATTTCCTTCCCCATCCTTCCCTCACCCGAGCTTGCGCTCCGTCTCTAATGACCTCGTTGTCGACGGCACGTTAAACACTAATCTCCTCCTCCTCCTCCTCCTCCTCCTAACGGGCCCCATTACGCACTTAATGTTGGAGCTCCCAACTATCAGCAAACCCACGCTCTGTAAACGCCCAGACCTTGTGGGCCGAGAAGCTTCCTCTGGAACAGGGTGGACGAATGCATCCGGCTCAGAGACTTCGTCAGCCAGAGACTAAGCCCGAAACCTGTTCGTAAAGCGAAACGAGATGCCCTAGATCGGCCCCTAGGAAAATCTTTCGCTGCCTGCCACACTTTGGAATGATATCCCACTCAACCACGGGTGAGAGATCAACCTCAGTCCAGGCAGCACTCACGGCGGCCACAGCAGTGGAGTGATCGGGGGACACGTGGGACGTGGTCGACGTCCCGCGCATACCCGCGTCCGACCCCCACAGTGATGTCCCTTGGCAGCAGCCTCAAACTGTGTGACGGAAGCCAACACAGCCTGGAGCTGTAAGCGAAGAGTCAATAACTCAGCTTGCTTCTCTACACAGCAATCACAGTTCCTATCCAGCACTAAAGCCGCTCCTGTTTGAAGCTCGTAAAAATATGTAATAAACTAAAGATGAACTCGCCTTATTAGCATCAAGAACTCGCGGTGCACTCTCTCTGATGGTCTAACCGACACTGAGCTGCCCTAACCAAAACAAACAAAAGCCGGTATGATATGAGTGTCAATACAAGGGTCGATAACAACGGCGGTGCTCTAGGTTACACTGTTATTAAAATAAAAGATTGTGCCTAGAAATCAGTCAAACACGCAAGAAATTACAAAATAAACTAATAACTACACAGATAACTGAAAGTAAGTCACTCCTGTTTGAAGCTCGTAAAAATATGTAATACACGAACGATGTACTTGCCTTATTAGCAGCAAGAATTAGCGGTGCACTCTCACTGACAGCCTAACCGACACTTTCTATAGATGCTCACTACAGTAGCACCTGAAGTCAACCAGTTTACGAATTGCACATTGCTGGGCCATAACAATATGCTCTCATTAAATTCCTTTATGTCAGTAAGTTACTCCAAATGCTGCCCATATAGTCGCTAGAATGATTTCTCTATCGTCTCTTCCCCACTTATATACACTATATCATGGGATAGCGATATGCACATATATATATGACGGTAGTGTCGCCTACACGAGGTATAAAAGAGCAGTGCGCTGCCGCAGCTGTCATTTGTACACAGGTGATTCATGTGAGAAGGTTGCGGTTATGGCGCTCGGCGGGAATTAACAGATTTTGAACCCGGAACGGCAATTGGAGCAAGATACATAAGACATTTCATTTCAGAAGTCGTTAATGACTTCAATATTCCGGGTTATACAATATCAAGAGTGTGCCGAGAATACCATATTTCAGGCATTATCTCTCACCACAGACAACGCGGTGGTCGACTTCCTTCACTTAACGACCTAGAGCAGAGGCTTTGAGTAGAATTTTCAGTGCTAACAGACAAGCAACACTGGGTGAAATAACCGCAGGATTCAATGTGGGACGTGCGACAAACGTATCCAAAGGACAGTGCTGCAAAATTTGGCGTTAATGGGCTATGGCAGCATACGACCGAATTGAGTGCTTTCGTTAACAGAACGACATCGCCTGCAGCGCATCTCCTCTCTCGTGACTATATTGGTTGGGAACTACATGACTGGAAAAATGTTGCCTCGTCAGATGAATCCGGATTTCAGATGGTAAGAGCTGATGGTAGTGTTAGAGTGTGGTGCAGACCCAACGAAGCCATGAGCCCAAGTTGTCAACAAGGCACTGTGCAAGCTGGTAGTGGCTCCACAATGGTTTAGGCTGTGTTTACATGGAATGGACTAATCTTCTGCTCCAACTGGACAGATTATTGACTGGAAATGGTTATGTTCGGCTACTTGGCAACCATATGCAGCCATTCATGGACCTTGTGTCCCCAAAGAAAGATGGAACTTTTATGGATGATAGTGCGACATGTCAGAACATTGTGAACAATTGGAGCAAATGATTTGGCCACCCAGATCGCCCGACATGAATCCCATCGAATATTCATGGAACTTAATCGAGAGGTGAGTTCTTGCACAAAATCCTGCACCAGTAACACTTTCGCTATTTTGGACGGCTATAGAGGCAGCATAGCACAATATTTCTCTTGGGGACTTCCAATGGGTTGTTGAGCCCCTGCCACGTCGAGTTGCTGCACTACACCAGGCAAAAGGAGGTTCGACACAATATTAGGAGGTACCCCAGGACTTTAGTCACCTCATTGTACTCCTCTTACATCATCACATGCTCCCAATGCTACCAAGCCGGTTCAATCTCTCACTGGGCAGTGATCATAATGTTTTGACTGATCAGGGTATGCGCCGCTCAGTCCAAATCCTCTCGTTATAATCCTGTAGCTCTATATGGGATAAGCTCCTCGACATGTTTCAGTGCGAATGCACAAATATCGCCCGAACTCTTACGGGAATTAGAATTTGCGAGTAGTGAGTTTAATGGTCGACAGACGCTCTACTGCCGCGTGCGATAGGTTGAAAATTTGAATCTCTCAGGGACCGAGTCCGGATGGCCAAAACAGTTGAGGCAACCGCTCATGGAAAAGTGGTAAATCCGGATTCGAGTCCTGGTCGAGCACAAATTTTCAGCTTTCCCCACTACATTACCCACAGTGCCCTGTGCGGCTTAAGTCCCAAGTTCCCACCCATCCGCTCTCTTTCCTTTCCCTTCCCCCATTACATGTTCTAATGGAGTCAATACCGTAATGTAAAAGTCTTAGTACTAATTAAAAAAGCGAATTCAGGAACAAATAAAAGCGCCCGATTATGTTACGGAACGTGGCAATGTGTCTTACAACTACGATACTTCGCTCGATAACTGCAGTAGAATTCTCTTCTTTATTTCCGGAAAAATATCTGGCTATCTCATTATTTCAAGACAGCCATCATCATACCTATACACATAATACCCAAGAGCGCAATAAAATGCGTGAGGAACGGCCCGTGCAGCGCTAGTCTCACTTAATGGCGGTGCGCGCCAGGCTGTTTGCGTCCGATACTTCTCGACGGCCGCGATGACGCAACTGACGTGCGTGGGCGAGAATAAAAGCGCCAGACGGACCGCCGCTGACACACACAGCGCCGCCACACGCTCTTATACTCCGGACGAATCCAACTTCAAGGACTATTAACCAATTGGTATACAATTCATCACCTATTTTTAAGCTAAGAACACAACAAATTCATCAGTAACAGTAGATACACGCAAGTATTACACAGTGTGTCACATAGGTAATATTGGGAACTATCCATCTCCGTGGTTGAAGTCGCCCTCTACCTTCTCTGATAATCACACAACACAAACGGAAGGACACACTCTTTACGCATCCATTACACTCACCTACACGGTACAAACACACACGACGCAATTCTCTCATATCCTCAAAGAAAGTGGGCCAATCTGTACCCTTTGCGACAGGTGGCTATACCCACCTCATGGGAACACGACATTTACATTTTACAACGGTGAAAACGGACACACGTGAATATATTCGTAAAAAATTTGTAGTAAACATGGGTCTGCAACCGAAGCGTTAGCCAGATAATTGAGAATTTGTGGTTTCGAGGCTACACCGACTTCTTCAGTTTTCTTTGTAAACATTTTCATTATATAGGGGAGTGTGAGCTGTTTTGAACTTCCCTGGCAGGCGAAAACTGTGTACGGCATCGGGGCTCGAACCCGCACATTGACAACTCAGTCATTACATCAACTGCTGCAAAAGGCAGAGGTTCCGACTTCGAGTTCCGGTGCGACACACGGTTTTAATCTGGCAAGATTTTTTGAAATCATAATGGTTTGGTCGGAACACACAATAAATGGTCCGCAGTGTGATGATGCTCACAAAACTAAACACTGCTGATAGGTAAAGTTGACATGCTACTACACACTAGGCAGCCAGGCTGCGGTAGACTAGCTGAGACAGCCGAAACATTGAGCAGCCAGTTTCGTCAGCCAGCTGTAGCTGCCAGCTGATGGTCAGTCCAGTCATGACCGATCAACCGAGCAAGACACAAGCGGAAGATGTTATAGTTGTTTATCGCTTGTCTCGTAAGAAAAGCTAAGCCGTGTTGTTCGGGCTCATTTTACCACAATTATAAAAATTATTTTTCCATTATTTTCTTGCTTTATTCGGCGTGTTTTATAAGTGCACATACACAAATGTTGGAACATACCGAAAATTTAGTGACTGATCTACTAAAATCAATTAATAAAAATTTAGGAATATCGGAGAAAATCTCCATTTCAAACAACGAAGTAACAATACCGCACGTTATCGTCTAAGATGAGACACTGGGTATATTTGAATGTTTAACGTGCCCGTATGGAGCAGAGAGTTTAACAAACAACAAAAGAATCTTTAACTACCGACTGTCTTAGGCCAGCCGTTGTGGCCGGGCGGTTCTAGGCACTTCAGTCTGGAACCGCGCGACCGCTACGGACGCAGGTTCGAACCCTGCCTCGGGCATGGATGTGTGTGACGTCCTTAGGTTCGTTAGGTTTAAGTAGTTGTAAGTTATAGGGGACTGATGACCTCAGATGTTAAGTCCAATAGTGCTCAGAGCCATTTGAACCATTTTTGACTGTCTCAGCTAGGTGGTTTAGCGTGCACATTTGGCATTCTGGCAAATACACTGAAGGAAAAAAGCCGCTACACCAAAAAATAATTAATGTAGGGTAATGTAATTTCGGGAATACATTTCTCTAGGAAACATATTTAAGTGATTAACATTGCAAGATCGCAGGTTAATGTAAGCGCGAGAAAAGCCAATGCAAATTTGGAATGCTGTTACATTAACAACCGGTGTAAGCGCCAGAATGTTGAATGCAAGCTTGCAAACGTGCATGCACTGTGTTGTGCAGGTGAAGGATATCAGTTTGTGGAGTAGAGTTCTATGCCTGTTGCACTAGATCGATCGATATAGGGACGGTTAATGATGTTAGTGGATGACGCTGGAATTTTTGTCCGATGAAGTCCCATATGTGCTCTATTGGAGGCAGCTCTGGTGATCGACCACGCCAAGGCAACATGTCGACACTGTAGAGCATGGTGGGTCACAACAGCGGTTTGTGCCAGTGTGCACTCGGTGTGCTTGCCGGGGGGTCTCGTCCGTAATGTGGAGGAGGCCCTTCCGGCAGCTATTGAACGCACTGGGTGTGACCGGCTGCAGATAGTAGCACATGTCGGAACGAATGACGCCTGCCGCTTGGGTTCTGAGGCCATCCTTGGTTCCTTCCGGCGGCTGGCTGATTTGGTGAAGACAACCAGCATCGCACGCGGAGTGCAAGCTGAGCTTAATATCTGCAGCATAGTGCCCAGAGTCGATCGCGGTCCTCTGGTTTGGAGCCGTGTGGAGGGTCTAAACCAGAGGCTCAGACGACTCTGCGACTATAATGGTTGCAAATTCATCGACCTCCGTTATTGGGTGGAGAACTGTAGGGCCCCCCTAGACAGGTCAGGCGTGCACTACACACCGGAAGCAGCTACTAGGGTAGCAGAGTACGTGTGGCGTGCACACGGGGGTTTTTTAGGTTAGAGGGACCCCCCCTTGGGCGAAACGATAAAATACCTGACGGCTTACCAGAGAGGACATTATCATCGTTGATAAAGAACGTCCGTCCTCAGAGACCAAAAACAGGAAAAGTTAACGTAATATTGGTAAACTGCAGGAGTATCCAGGGCAAGGTTCCTGAATTAGTATCTCTTATTGAAGGAAATAGTGCGCATATAGTATTAGGAACGGAAAGTTGGTTAAAACCGGAAGTGAACAGTAACGAAAACCTAGACACAGAATGGAATATATACCGCAAGGATAGGATAAACGCCAATGGTGGAGGAGTATTTATAGCAGTAAAGAATTCAATAATATCCAGTGAAGTTATTAGCGAATGCGAATGTGAAATAATCTGGGTTAAGTTAAGTATCAAAGGTGGGTCAGATATGATAGTCGGATGCTTCTATAGACCACCTGCATCAGCAACCGTAGTAGTTGAGCGCCTCAGAGAGAACCTGCAGAACGTCGTGAAGAAGTTTCGTGATCATACTATTGTAATAGGGGGAGACTTCAATCTACCAGGTATAGAATGGGATAGTCACACAATCAGAACTGGAGCCAGGGACAGAGACTCTTGTGACATTATCCTGACTGCCTTGTCCGAGAATTACTTCGAGCAGATAGTTAGAGAACCAACTCGTGAAGCTAACGTTTTAGACCTCATAGCAACAAATAGACCGGAACTTTTCGACTCCGTGAATGTAGAAGAGGGTATCAGTGATCATAAGTCAGTGGTTGCATCAATGACTACAAGTGTAATAAGAAATGCCAAGAAAGGAAGGAAAATATATTTGCTTAACAAGAGTGATAGGGCACAAATCGCAGAATATCTGAGTGACCACCATCAAACGTTCATTTCTGAGGAAGAGGATGTGGAACAAAAATGGAAAAAATTCAGAAACATCGTCCAGTACGCCTTAGATAAGTTCGTACCGACTAAGGTCCAAAGCGAGGGGAAAGATCCACCGTGGTATAACAATCATGTACGAAAGGTACTACGGAAACAAAGAAAGCTTCATCATAGGTTTAAGAGTAGTCGAATCATAGCTGATAAGGAAAAGCTGAACGAAGCGAAAAAGAGCGTAAAGAGAGCAATGAGAGAAGCATTCAACGAATTCGAACATAAAACATTGGCAAACAATCTAAACAAGAACCCTAAAAAGTTTTGGTCATATGTAAAATCGGTAAGCGGATCTAAATCCCCTATTCAGTCACTCGTTGACCACGATGGCACCGAAACAGAGGACGACCGAAGAAAGGCAGAAATACTGAATTCAGTGTTCCGAAACTGTTTCACTGCGGAAAATCGTAACACGGTCCCTGACTTCAGCCGTCGCACGGACGCCAAAATGGAAAATATTGAAATAAACGATATCGGAATTGAAAAACAACTGCTATCACTTAGTAGCGGAAAAGCATCCGGACCAGACGAGATACCCTTAAGATTCTACAGTGATTATGCTAAAGAACTTGCCCCCTTTCTATCAGCAATTTATCGTAGATCGCTGGAAGAACGTAAAGTACCTAGCGACTGGAAGAAAGCGCAGGTCGTTCCCATTTTCAAGAAGGGTCATAAATCAGATGCGAATAATTATAGGCCTATTTCGCTTACATCAATCTGTTGTAGAATAATGGAACATGTTTTGTGTTCTCGTATTATGACGTTCTTAGATAATACAAATCTCCTTCATCATAACCAACATGGATTCCGCAAACAGAGATCATGTGAAACTCAGCTCGCCCTATTTGCCCAAGAAATTCACAGTGCCGTAGACACTGGCGAGCAGATTGATGCCGTATTCCTGGACTTCAGGAAGGCATTTGATACGGTTCCGCACTTACGTTTAGTGAAAAAAATACGAGCTTACGGAATATCGGACCAGGTTTGTGATTGGATTCAGGATTTCCTAGAAGAAAGAACACAACATGTCATTCTTAACGGTTCAAAATCTGCAGATGTAGAGGTAATTTCGGGAGTACCGCAGGGAAGCGTGATAGGACCTTTATTGTTTACAATATACATAAATGACTTAGTTGACAACATCGGTAGCTCCGTGAGGCTATTTGCAGATGACACGGTTGTCTACAAGAAAGTAGCAACATCAGAAGACTCGTACGTACTCCAGGAGGACCTGCAGAGGATTAATGCATGGTACGACAGCTGGCAGCTTTCCCTAAACGTAGATAAATGTAATATAATGCGCATACATAGGGGCAGAAATCCATTCCAGTACGATTATGCCATAGGTGGTAAATCATTGGAAGCGGTAACGACCGTAAAATACTTAGGAGTTACTATCCGGAGCGATCTGAAGTGGAATGATCACATAAAACAAATAGTGGGAAAAGCAGGCGCCAGGTTGAGATTCATAGGAAGAATTCTAAGAAAATGTGACTCATCGACGAAAGAAGTAGCTTACAAAACGCTTGTTCGTCCGATTCTTGAGTATTGCTCATCAGTATGGGACCCTTACCAGGTTGGATTAATAGAAGAGATAGACATGATCCAGCGAAAAGCAGCGCGATTCGTCATGGGGACATTTAGTCAGCGCGAGAGCGTTACGGAGATGCTGAACAAGCTCCAGTGGCGGACACTTCAAGAAAGGCGTTACGCAATACGGAGAGGTTTATTATCGAAATTACGAGAGAGCACATTCCGGGAAGAGATGGGCAACATATTACTACCGCCCACATATATCTCGCGTAATGATCACAACGAAAAGATCCGAGAAATTAGAGCAAATACGGAGACTTACAAGCAGTCGTTCTTCCCACGCACAATTCGTGAATGGAACAGGGAAGGGGAAATCAGATAGTGGTACAATAAGTACCCTCCGCCACACACCGTAAGGTGGCTCGCGGAGTATAGATGTAGATGTAGATGTAGATGTATGCGAGGTTTATCCTGTTGGAAAACGCCTCCTGGAATGCTGTTCATGAATGGTAGCACAAAAGGTTGAATCAACAGACTGATGTTCAAATTTACCGTCAGGATGCGTGGGATAACGAAGAGAGTGCTCCTACTATCATGCGAAATCGCACCCCAGACCGTAACTCCAGGTGTACGTTCAGTGTGTGTAGGCTGCAGACAAGTTGGTTGCAGGTGCTCACCTGGCCGCCTCCTAACCACCACACGGACATCACTGACACAGATGCAGAACCAGCTTCCAACAGAGAACACAACATACCTCCACCCTGCCCTCCAAAGAGCTCTCGCTTGACACTACTGAAGCGGCACATGGCGGTGGCTTGGGGTCACGCTCTGCGGCCCCCTTGCTGCTATTCGAGAGGAGTAGGCAATATGCCAGCTGCGGGTTTCACCTCTCCCTTCTCTCAATCACCACCATTCTGCACAAACTCAACACAACACTATACATGCATCCATCACACTCGACTATATACTACTACAAATACACGTATGGCACCCCTCTCACAAACCCGTGAGGGAAGGGACCAGCGCGCGTGGAGGAAGAACTCCCTCTCCGACCCACCCCTTGGGATATCCCATCCAAAAACGACACACGAAAGTTACATTTTTACTCCAAGATATTTTGCGAAAGTTACTGATTTCAGCGCCTGCTCGCAAGGGTACATTCAGGGTTCGGTTCTGCATGCAGTCACAATTTGTTACTGTCTCCCACTCCCCCAAGAACATAAATTGCTGCCACCCTAACTCTTAATATGCCTCATGTGTGTACAATATTAATAACGAAAAAATAACAGAGCGAGGTGGCGCAGTGGTTAGCACACAGGCCTGCCTTCGAGAGGACGAAGGTTCAGAGCCACGACCGGCCATCCTGATTCAGGTTTTCCTACATCGCTTCAGGCAAATCCTGGGATGGTTCCTTTGAAAGGGCGCGGTCGTCTTCCTTCCCCAACCTTTCATAATACGATGGGACCGATGACCTCGCTGTTTGGTCCCCCTTCCTAAAATCAATCACCCAACAGTAAAATATATAAAACGTTTAACTATAATAATAATAATAATAATAATAATAATAATAATAATAGTTTACATCGATGAATAGCGCAATATTTTAGCATAATGTTCAAGAAATTGAAATACAGAAAAGATTTGCCTTTGAGGAGTGTATGTCCCCACATTTGAGAATTACAAGCATCGAGTAATTAATTTAACAAGAATAAAAGCAAAAACTACCACAAATCAGATAACGTCATAATTTTCCTAATATGGAATCTCATTGTGTACTCGCTATTAACACTATATGACTTAGCGTTACGACTGTGGACACTGGTCAGCAAATTATGGCTAGGAATACATGTGAATGAGGGGAATGCTGTTTATTTTAAACTTTTCTACCTACGTTCTGGAAGTCTGTTTTCTTCTTCTTCGTCTTCTTCTTAGTGGAGGGTCTTGCCCTTTCTATCTTCCCTTATGCAATATTTTGTGGTTTACCTGATCGACTTGTAGCTTCATCAACAGTGTTTGATTTGTTGTTGGCAGCAGGTAGGTAGCCTGAGCATGGCCACCTTTACCTGTCACTTACCGGTCATGCCCCAAGCCCATCCACATGAGCCACGCGGGGTAACCGCGCGGTCTGAGAGCTTTTCACGGTCCGCGCGGCTACCCCCGTCGGAGGTTCGAGTCCTCCCTCGGGCATGGGTGAGTGTGTTGTCCTTAGCGCAAGTTAGTTTAAGTTAGATTAAGTAGTTCGTAAGCTTAGGGATCGACCACCTCAGCAGTTTGGTCCCGTAAGACCTTACCACAAATTTCCAAAAAAATTTCCATCCACATGAGCAGGCCCTTCCACAAGCAACTAAAAGGTGTTCTGTGTTAAACGTAACTTGTAAGTTCTAGAATCCCTTGTCAAGTTCGAGAGTCTTAGTTTGCTTGCTACTTTTTTCTCTGAAAGTTTGCTCTGATGTTTAGGAATTGATAATCGCAAGGTATTCCCAAAATCTAACGGGAATTTTGTAATTTGGGGTGTTGTATTTAATTCGTGCGATTATTTCGTTGTTGTGGGAGATATCTGTGTGTATTAGCCTCATCGGCAATTTATTCCATTTTCAGTTGCCAAAAAGTTTAAATGTGTTTTGGTAATATCGTCGATTACTTGTTTTGTGCAGCAAAGTTTTAGAAATGTTAAATATTGATTATGGTGAATCTTCTGTGAGTGAATCAAGAACTTAAAAAGTGGTGTAAGTATTTCAAAGAAGTCTCTTACGATGCTGAATACGATGAGCGTCCTGGACGCCTAGCACATCATCAAACAATGAAATCGTGGAAAAACTGAGAGAAGATTATGAACAATCGCCGAATCGTAATCAGCGAAGTCGCTGCTGAGATTCCACATCAGTTGGTTCATGCCATAACTTTTTTGGGTGTTTTGGCTATGAAAAATGTGACACAAAATTTCTTCCAAAATTGTTGTATCTCTAACAAAATCAATGGCGAATGCTCAGGAGTCGCTAGATGCATTCAACAACGATATGAAACTAGTGAAGCGTGTCATAACAGGCAAAGAAACATGGATTTATGGATGTGACGTCAAAAATGAGGCTCAATCGCCCCAGTGGAAGTATTCGGGATTGCAAAGACAGAAGCACGTTCAGTAAATGCTGTGAAATGTAAAGGTTATATTCACTGTTTACTTCCATTGTAACGGCATTGTGCACCACGAGTTCCTTCCACAAGATCGAACCATTAGTTAGGAGTCCTATTTAGAAGTTTTGACAATAACGGTGGTTTTTACACAACGATAATGCAACCGCTCATTCTTCGTAGCGTGTTCGTGAATTTTGGGTCAAAAAATATACCATAAGGACACCCCAGCCTCCATTTGTGCCGGACCGGGACTCGAACCCGGATTTCCCGCTTATCGCTGGCAGCCGCCTAACCATTAGCTTCTGTCAGCACGACTCACTGCCAGACCCCAACTTCCACATGTCGTCAACCATGTGTCTAAGACCTGTACTCATACAGCCATACGTATATTCACGTGCAGGGGAGACATTTTTATTGAAAGACGTTCGCCTGGTGTTGGAGAATAAATACGATACTGCAGTGCCTGTGGTGTTCAGAAGTTCGATGCAAAGGTTCCTTCCGTCACGCACGCATGCATGCATGTCCGAAGGAACATTGCATCATACTTTGGGATAAACAATTGAAAATGGAACGGTAGTGAGGACTGAACGAAATTCACAGGCCGAGAAGTCTCGGGTGCTGCCATCTACGCTATGAAAACAAGTGACACAATATGTGACTGGCGGGCCGCATGAATTTTCGCGCGCACCGATCTGATTGGCTAACTTCAATGCTAATTAACTCAGAAAAGGCACAACGTATCGAAATTTTTCTTAACACCTGTTTCCCAGCACAGCCTAACCTGCAACACCATTATTATTATTGGCATGGCAACAAGTAAGTTTTTTTGCTACCAGAAATACAGAGAGCGTTATAGGATCGTCGTTCTAAAAGCATATACGTGACTACAAACGCATCGCGGAGAGAGCGAAAACTACCCCGAAGTAAGAGTCCCCGAGGAGTTTAGGTGAATGAAAAAAGCTCTGGCAGACGTATATAATAATTAATGACGAATCTTTTTAAGGGCATTACATTGAAGGACACGAATATATAAATTTTAAAAAGTTCCAGTTTTTTTTACACAGCTCGTAGGTTAAAACATAACGGACTCTACTAAATTTTGGGGGGGGGGGTGAGTCAAGATGCCCACGTTTCTTCCCCCTCCCCCCCCCCCCCCCAGCCCAATTCACACGTCCCATGAAGCCGCGCCTGCCCATTCGGCAGTCCTTTAATCATATTTTCACAACCATCATCGTCATCATCATCATCATCATCATCATCATCATCACAACCATCATCATCAGAACCACTACCACGACCACCACCACCACCACCACCACCACCACCACCACCACCACCACCATCAGCGAACAGCATCACGGAGCTACAGGCATTATCAACTAAGAGATTTATATAGGATATCAGAAACAGTCTGAAAAGCTTATAAGGGTGATGCAGAAATAGCAGATAAAGTAGGACTTAGAATATCATTTGAAAAAACGGAGATTATGCTAACTGATCCACCACTTGCAAACAAAATTACAATAGGAGAACAGGAAATCAAAATTGTTGATAAATTTAAATATTTAACCGAAATAATAACATACAATCTAAATGAGAAGCCATCATGGCAGAATAGAATTAAAAAACTGAACTACGCAAATTACATTACCAAAACTACATACAACAAAATAAGCCTATCTATATATGCAAAATTAAAACACTATAGAACAGTTACACAACCAGAAATAACGTATGCAGCTGAAACTATCTTCAAAACAACTAATACAGCAGAAATTGACAGAATACTAAAAATAGAAAGAAAAATAATTAGGACATGTATAAATAAACAGTATAAAATAAATGGACATTGGAGAATAGCATCAAATGAAACAGTATATAATAAAATAGAACCAGTCATGAGCACGATCAGGAAGAAACGCATCTCATTCGTTGGACATCTGATGAGAACTATAGAAAACAGAATTAGTAAAAAAATACAAAAATTGTGGAATAGCAAGAGCGACATTAAATGCATCACAGAAATTAAGGAAGATATAAAAGAACTCCAAATTACAGTAGACGACATAAGAAACAAGACAGGGAATACCAGAATACTCCAAGACCCGCAAACCAGAAAATCAATAAAAGGAGTACAGGAAGAGTGGTCTCAGATGAAGAAAGAAGGAAAATATCTGAAATAATGAAGAAATGTTGGGCAGACAGAAGAGCAAAACATGTTGAGCCAAATTGTATCCCTGTGTAACAACTTGTTTACAACTTTGTATTTTTGACTAGAGTGGTCCAATGAAGGCCATAAAATAAATAATAATAAAATAATAATAATAATAATAATGGTGTTGCAGGTTAGGCTGTGCTGGGAAACAGGTGTTAAGAAAAATTTCGATACGTTGTGCCTTTTCTGAGTTAATTAGTATTGAAGTTAGCCGCCGGCAGGAGTGGCCGAGCGGTTAAAGGCGCTACAGTCTGGAACCGCACGACCGCTACGGTCGCAGGTTCGAATCCTGCCTCGGGCATGGATGTGTGTGATGTCCTTAGGTTAGTTAGGTTTAACTAGTTCTAAGTTCTAGGGGACTTATGACCACAGCAGTTGAGTCCCATAGTGCTCAGAGCCATTTGAACCATTTTTTGAAGTTAGCCAATCAGATCGCTGCGCGCGAAAATTCATGCGGCCCGCCAGTCACATATTGTGTCACTTGTTTTCATAGCGTAGATGGCAGCACCCGAGACTTCTCGGCCTGAGAATTTCGTTCAGACCTCACTACCGTTCCATTTTCAATTGTTTATCCCAAAGTATGATGCAATGTTCCTTCGGACATGCATGCATGCGTGCGTGACGGAAGGAACCTTTGCATCGAACTTCTGAACACCACAGGCACTGCAGTATCGTATTTATTCTCCAACACCAGGCGAACGTCTTTCAATAAAAATGTCTCCCCTGCACGTGAATATACGTATGGCTGTATGAGTACAGGTTTTAGACACATGGTTGACGACATGTGGAAGTTGGGGTCTGGCAGTGAGTCGTGCTGAGAGAAGCTAATGGTTAGGCGGCTGCCAGCGATAAGCGGGAAATCCGGGTTCGAGTTCCGATCCGGCACAAATTTTCATTGTCGTCATTTCATTATACAGCTGATGGTTGTCCATATCCGCAACCACGAATACATTTCACGTATTTCATAACGGCTGTAGTTGCCGGAGTATCTGTTCCTTCGGGCGCGCATACATGTCCGAAGGAACTTTTCGTCCTAATTTGGAATAACACAGACACGGCAATATGATACATATCGATTGCTCCAGAAAGATCATATAACATGATTGTAAAATGTCATCTAAAATTTTACAACGGTCTGGTGTCAGTTACGTAGGTCTATATTGTTGTACTTCTATTAGAAATCCCGTATTGAAAACTGGAATAACATACTTTTTTCCAGTCAATAGGAATGCTTTGTTCCTCCACTAACCTACCGGTAGACCGCTGCTAGAAGAGGATAAATTTCTTTCACACACTCTACGTAGAATCTTATGTGTATCCCATTACGTCCAATATCCGTATTCTTGTTAAGCGATTTTAGTGATTTTTTTATCCTGTGTCCATTTATTTCGGTAAGACATTTTGACGTTCGTGTGACGATCAAAATGAGGAACCGCAAAATAAATATCCCCAATACAGGACAACTCAAGCGCGCTCACAACTAACGGAGATTAATTGGAACCGAGTCCAACACGCGCTCATCCATCATGATAGCGCAGACGCGAGCCTAGTTCGTTTCCTTTGACCCGCAGGTTGGGATCAGTAACTTCGTCACATCCGTGCAATGTTATTCAAACCATTTTGACGCATACCTACATTTACAGTCTTTGCAGTCATCCGGCCCAAACTATAATCGTTTTGAAGAATTTAATTCACCGAGCCCACACCATCTCAGATGCCGATAACCCGCCAGCGGAATTGGAACACCTGCAACTGCGTTCCTGGAAAATGGATATTCACCTGAGCAGATACAGGAGTGCTAACAGCAAAACAAGGCAGAGGATGAGGCATGCAAGTGGAAAGCCTTACTGCCATGTACACTATGAGATCAAAAGTATCTGGACACATACAGTATTACTGGACATTAATATGGGGTGTGTCCACACTTCGGCTTATAACGGCTTGAACTCTGCTGAGGACACTCTCAATGAGGTATCCGATGTCTATGGAGGAATGGCAGCTCAGTCTTCCTTAGCCTTCTGAAAACCAGTAGTTTCTGCCTGAAACCACGGATTTATTGATTTTTTAAGTGCCATTGGCTTTGGCATAGAATTACCGACGATATTGCAAGGCATAAACTTCTAATAGTACACCGAGATACTTCTACAAACGTACTGTATTGTAGCAGTCACCTATCGCGTTCAAAGCAACAGTGGCCGCGGAGATTCTGCTACGTGATCGCAGGAGATTTCGACCTTTTTTTTCGAGATATCTAAAAGTTCATTAACCGTGAAACTAAATATATATAAGTTACCGTAACTTAAATCTGATTTTGTACTACTGCTATCATGAGTATTATCGAAATGAAACCGCTGGAGAAGTATGTATTTTCGATGCAAAATTTATTAAATTTCTGGTCAATTTTTGCTTGTTATTTACAACTATAATCTGTCTAAGGTGTTATGACTTCATGAAAGTTGGAAGACGTCGGATTTCGTCTCAAAAAATTGCGTATTTCTGATTGTTTACTTTTTGCCAATTTCTTCCTCTATTCGTTGCTCATTGTGATATTAAAGGACAATTAAAACCTTGAAAATATTCTTGGGACTCAAACGGTTAAGAGCCGAACCCGGAGTAGATAGTGACATTGGACGCTGAAGTCTGGAGCGATTTCGACTTTCGAACTCATCCCAAAGATGTTCCATTGAGTTCAGATCAGGACTCAGAGCAGGTCAGTCCATCTCAGGAATGTTTTTGTCCACAAACCATTTCCTCACACATGCTGCTTTATCACAGTCGGCATTCTCAGACTGGCACAAGCAATCGCCGTCTCCGAAGTGTTCTTCTACTATGCAATAAATTAACTTCATAATCATCCGCATTTAGCATTTTCCTGAGAGTAATAAGGCGACCACACTCTAACCACGGAAAACATTCCCATACCCTAACATCACATCCTTCACACTTCAGTGTTGGCACTATACATGATGGCATATAACGTTTTGCAGGCACTCCTCAAACCCAAACCCTTACATCGGATAGCCGCAGGGCACAGCATGATTCATCGCTCCAGGTCACTCCTTCCAGTTATCCACGGTCCAATGATGTCGCTCTTTAGAACCACATCAAGTGTCGCTAAGTAATGACTACAGAAATGTATGGCTTATCAGGAGCTGCTCAACAACTGTATCCCATTTTTTTAACTCCCTACTTATGGTCAATGTGCTAGATGAACTGGTGATAGTACTTTGAAACTCACGAGATATTCCTTCCGCTGATTTCGTGCAATTTTGTACAACCATCCTCTGCAATGCTCCACGGACCCTGTCCGTTAGTACATGTGGGGTGTCGGGTCTTACTTTAGCTTCTGGTTTCCACTTCACAGTCGTATCATCAACAGCTAACTTAGGCGGCTTCAGATCCGTTCTGCTGTTATTACTTCTACATTGGCAACACAACACTCCCCGCCTCCCTTTCGACAGTCTGGTCCGCCTCTCGAGGTAAATTCCGCATGACGTACAAGTAGCCCGATACTTCTGGACATGTTTCTGCAAAAATACGCAGAGCACTAAGAATACAAAGTTAAAGTGATCAATCTCCCTCCATCAAAATTTTGGTGTTTCTGGGAACGGTCAAAGGTGACTAAGAGCTGGTAAGTTAAGTGTTTATAAGATTCCTTGCGAGTGCAAAAAATCATACATAGGGCAAACAACGCACACCGTTCAGGAGCACATCGAGCAACACTACCGGCATACTCTCCTCCTCCTCCTCCTCCTCCTCCTCCAGGCCAGCAAAACCGCTACCGCATAGCGCTATTTCTACTGTCAATTCGATTACGTACAACGACAGAATAATTTTAAACCATTCTTCAAAATCTTGGAACTCCATTATCAATGAATCGGTGGATATACGACAGTCCGACGTCCTTATCAGTGGGGACGGCTGCTTCCAGTTAGATAATGAATCGAATCCTGTTGTAGCAAAACTTTGTTTGTACTTCTTGCGTCATTCTGCGATTTTGCATTGTGAAGACGATCGATCTCATATCGATGAGAGCAGCTATCACCACGGAGAGCACTCACAGCAGTCCACAGACTTCCAGCAAAAGCGCATGCGCTTAAGCTACACACGTTCAAATGGCTCTGAGCACTATGGGACTCAACTGCTGAGGTCATTAGTCCCCTAGAACTTAGAACTAGTTAAACCTAACTAACCTAAGGACATCACAAACATCCATGCCCGAGGCAGGATTCGAACCTGCGACCGTAGCGGTCTTGCGGTTCCAGACTGCAGCGCCTTTAACCGCACGGCCACTTCGGCCGGCGCTATACGCGTAATGACAGTTTAGTACACCCGAATGTGCCGGTGGGGTCTTAAGTACGGGAGTCCAGTATACAACTGTAGTTGGCCGGAAGACTCTGCGTCGAAAAATTATGGGAGGAAGTTAATGGCGTCTAAAATTCGACCGGAATTTCGTTGAATACATTATTTCTTCATAGTAGCAGTCTATTGCTCCAGCTTAATGAGTGTAATATCTGTTCTCAAAACAAAATCCACTTGCCTCAGAAGCTACATGTTACAATTCTTCTAGTATTACTGCGACTTACTGGAGACAAGTGTAGAGAAATTTATAGGAGACAATGACAGACTTCTCAGCAAAGAGTCCCAATCTAAAATAAAGCAACTGGATTTAATATCACTGGGGACACTTTGTCTACGAAAAAATTAATATAATTGACCTGCTAATGCGAAAAATTAAAAACGTTGTGGATAAAGGGACGTCCACCGAATTAGCGAAATAAGTTGACAAAGATGATGGAATCAAAATGCACAGTAAAATAACACGGGAACTACCGAATCCGACATGTCGAAACCTGCCCTGAAATTTTTTATACCGAAAGAAACACAATGTCAAAATTTTAGCTACAAAGACACTGCAAATATTTTTAAAACTATATTAAAAACTGTCAAATTCGTCGCTCGCCAGGCAGCTGGAGGAATGCGCACCCCTGCCGTAGTTGTAGAAGACAGTTCACACGCAACATGGCGGGTACGTGTCCTTGGTTGACGGCACAGCGATAAACACGTAATATGAAACAATGCGATCGCAATTTGGAAAGCGATTTTCAGTGTCCGCTGGTAGTTTCTCTGACGTAATTGTTCACAGTTACTATTCGCTAGAACCCGCAGGTCATAATACACTGAAGAGCCAAAAAAACTGGTACAACTGCCTAATATAGTGTAGGGCCCCCGCAACCATGCAGAAGTGCCGTAACACGACGTGGCATTGATTCGCCTATTGTCTGAAGTAGTGCTGGAGGGAATTGACACCAGGAATCATGCAGGGCTGTCCATAAATCCGTAAGTGTACGAGGGGATTGAGATCTCTTCTCAACAGCACGTTGCAAGGCTTCCCAGATATACTTAATAATGTTCGTTTCTGGGGAGTTTAGTGGCCAACGGAACTGTTTAAACTCAGGAGAGTGTTCCTGGAGCCACTCTGTACCAATTATGGATGTGTGGAGTGTCGCATTGTCCTGCTGGGTTGAGTAAGTCCGTCGGTATGCACAATGGACATGAATGGATGCAGGTGATCAGACAGGATGCTTACATACGTGTCACCTGTCAGTCGTATCCAGACATATCAGGGGCCCCATATCACTCCAACTACACACGCCTCACACCATTACTACTCTCCACCAGTTTAAACAGTCCCCTGCTGACATGCAGGATTCATAGATTCATAAGGTTGTCTCCATAACCGTACACGTACATCTGCTCGATGCAATCTGAAACGAGATTCTATAGACTAGGCAACATGTTTCCAGTCATCAGCAGTCCAACGTCGGTGTTGACTGGCCCAGGTGAGGCGAAAAGCTTTGTGTCATGTAGTCATCAAGCGTACATGAGTGGGCCTTCGGCTCCGAGAGCCCATATCGATGATGTTTCGTTGAATGGTTCGCACGCTGACACTTGATCATGGCCCATAATTGAAATCTGCAGCAATCTGCGGGAAGGTTGCAGTTTGGTCACGTTGAACGATTTTCTTCAGTCGTCGTGGGTCCCGTTCTTGGAGAATCTTTTTCCGGCCGCAGCGGTGTTGAGATCTGAAGTTTTACCGGATTCCTGATATTCAGGGTACACTCGTGAAACGGTCGTACGGGAAAATCCCCACTTCATCGCTGCCTCGGATATGTTGTCCCCCATCGCTCATGCGCCGACTGTAACACCACTTTCAAACTAACTTAAATCTTGATAACTTGCCATTGTAGCAGCAGTAACCGATCTAACAACAGCGCCAGACACTCATTGTCTTATATAGGCGTTGCCGACCCCAGTGCCGTATTCTGCCTGTTCACACATCTCTGTATTTGAATACGCATGCCTATACCAGTTTGTTTGAGGCTTCAGTGTAATTATCAGTTGCCTTTGCGGTATTGCTAAGTGTTAACGATTTAGATAAAACGGAATTAATTTTCTTTGTAATTACTTGGTATATGTTTGCTATTGTCATCTGTCATTGTGTAGGTTCTAGAGTTTGACAGTAATGGGGAATCCAGCGAACGTTTTTAGTGTTATTTATTACTTAATTTCTTGGACATTCTTTCGAATAATGTCGATATTTCGTTAGAAATTGTGGAAACTTTAGAGCGAACATGAAATAACTTGAATGATTCCTTGAATTGTGGTTGGAGCGATTATTTTTGACCTAATTAAAGTCCAGAACAAAAATGGAGTACCTTCAGAGCCCAAACAAAACATGTTGTTGTTGTTGTGGTCTTCAGTCCTGAGACTGGTTTGATGCAGCTCTCCATGCTACTCTATCCTGTGCAAGCTTTTTCATCTCCCAGTACCTACTGCAACCTACATCCTTCTGAATCTGCTTAGTGTATTCATCTCTTGGTCTCCCTCTACGATTTTTACCCTCCACGCTGCCCTCCAATACTAAATTGGTGATCCCTTGATGCCTCAGAACATGTCCCACCAACCGATCCCTTCTTCTGGTCAAGTTGTGCCACAAACTTCTCTTCTCCCCAATCCTATTCAACACTTCCTCATTAGTTATGTGATCTACCCATCTAATCTTCAGCATTCTTCTGTAGCACCACATTTCGAAAGCTTCTATTCTCTTCTTGTCCAAACTATTTACTGTACAAAACATGTACAGTAATAGCTTTCAGCGGGTAAGAAAGGGCTGTAATTATTTTGGCTTAACGAAGGGGGCAGAATACGTTTAAACTTATGCAGTGTGCAAAGCTATTTTCGCATTGTAAATTCTGAACATGAATGGAATACATGGAAGAAAGGTTTCCACGAAGTACGAAATATACATCATAGTGAAACCCATAAAAGTGTGAAACCATAAACTACCTGAAAGATTCATAACTGCTCATGAGAGTCCGTGCATCTTTACAGAGGGAGATCTATGAGACCGGGCGCGCTGTGCTGCAAGTAAGATGAACATTACTGATTTTCAGGCTTGTTCGACTTGGTTAAACAGATTCAGGAAATAATATGGAAAATGACGCAAAATTATTATGTTTTCCTCAAGTAAACGTACAGAGGAGATGTCATTAATAGGTAATACTATAGAGACATTCATAGCTGACGCGAAGATGAACTTATTGTTCTCCCATAAAAACTGCGCATAAAGGCAGGCAGGCAGGCAGGCAGGCAGGCAGGCAGGCAGGTTTCAAGCATATCGCAAATTATCATTTCGAGCGAAAAAAAAAGAGGATAGAGTCCCTTGTACAGTCAATGAATACGATGACATATTCATATACAAAAATGCCAGTGATTCTTGTCAGTGGGTTGCGTTTCTGCAGCTTTATCTCTGTCTTCAAGAATATCATGGCTAGTTAGGACCAATAATTTAAAGAAAGGGGCCTTTTGCATGTAAAAGTCTTGTAATCGACGTAGCAAAATCTGGAAAAGTGGGAGAGAATAATTTTCAGTGTTACATCTGAAACATCATCTCACAATTTACAGACTATAATTCATTGCTTTTTTGGACTCTTAGCCTAGATGTAACGGCACTTCTGTCTTTGAGAGGACGACGAAGAGACTATTAAGGCGGTTCGTATTCCACCCAGAACTAATACTGCGATTCAGCCTATCGATAAAAAAATTTCAACAGTGTAAAGCAGTTTTCAGAAAATTGTCGGATAACAATTTCCAATAGCTCTGTTATTTACCGTTTATCAGTGGAACACTATGTTTAAACTTCAGTCATTTCTACATCATCAGTTTGCATCACGTTTTAGGAATTTAATGAAGTATGCCTTGTACGCAGCACAATATGCAGAACTACGACCACGACCATTTCTTATTGCACTCCAGTTCTGTCTAAATATAACTATTAATTCCTGTGAAGTACCTGAAGGCATTAATTTCTCTGTTATGAGGTGTTCCTGGTGCAAGGAAAACTTTTGTTTTCGTCATCTAATGGACACTTCTCATTTTGTGATGACTACATGGAATAAAAAGGAACTGTTCCACTGTTTGCAAAATATATATTATCCCAAAAATACCGCAAGAACCGTGTTACACTAATCATTGTAACATTTTAATATCAACAAATTAGAATCCCGAGTGATGGAAGCAATGTGTAATGTACTGTAAAGTATACTGCCTTGATTGTCTTTCCTCTGCTAGTCACTCGTGTAACAAATGCATCGCATCTGCTACAGTTTGGCTGTCGATAAGAACTTCAAATTATTCAAAAATTTAATGATTCGAGACATTCTGGTATGGTGCAAGTGCTTAAAATTCACGTGTGTGCAGTTTGGACTTCACGCTACGTGGCGCTATGTCGTCTTGTCACGGCTGCGTCTGCTGATTCGCTGATTCACGCGCTAGGAAGAAATGGCTGAAACAAGCGCTGTTATAAGTGGCAATAATGAGTAACTTAAATATTTAAAAAAATACTTGCATTTCGTCTTAACATCTAAAATTTTGGCGTGCATTTCTTTTGGTGCAGTCTTCCTGAGTAAGAAATTTCAGGTTAGGTTTCAACACATCGGACTGGACCATTCCCTTGCAAACACAACAGTTAGGAACCTTTGTATCAGTGCGTAAGGCCTGGAATTATAGAATAAGTTGATTATGTTATTGAGGTTCAAATGGCTCTGAGCACTATGGGACTTAACTTCTGAGGTCATCAGTCCCCTAGAACTTAGAACTACTTAAACCTAACAAACCTAAGGACATCACACACATCCATGCCCGAGGCAGGATTCGAACCTGCGATGTAGCGGTCGTGTGGTTCCAAACTGTAGCGCCTAGAACCGCTCGGCTACTCCGGCCGGCTTGTTATTGAGGTTCTCCAGAAACATCTTATATACAGCGTTATAACATCTCGTCAGAAATAAAATGAAATGAGCAATATCAGAAGCACGATGGTTGAACTGTGGAAGAAATCTTTTTGCAGGTAAACAGTAGCGGAACTGGAGTGGCAAAATCTAGTCACTCTGACAGACGTATCCTTAATGAGATAGTAAGACAATATGCCAAAAGTTACATGGCAGATCAGACAGTAACGTGATGGTGAATGCACGTTGTAGAAAGAATGCGAAAACTGTTGCAGTGTAAGGAGAAATTGACTGCGGCAGATGAGTCAGTGAAGGGATCAACACAACACCGGAAAAGACTCACGTCCCTGTTAGTACTTATTCTTTTCCACAATTTGTTACCAAAATGCCGCGCGGGATTAGCCGAGCAATCTACGGCGCTGCAGTCATGGACTGTGCCGTTGATCCCGGCGGAGGTTCGAGTCCTCCCTCGGGCATGGGTGTGTGTGTTTGTCCTTAGGATAATTTAGGTTAAGTAGTGTGTAAGCTTAGGGACTGATGACCTTATCAGTTAAGTCCCATAAGATTTCACACACATTTGAACATTTTCGTTACCAAAATATTCTCAGAACTATCTGTATTAACTATCAATAAATAAAGGGTAGTGTGGCTATAATTAACCGTTTTTCGGCTGCTTCATCTCTCATCTATACTAAATTATTCTTGTCCGATCATATATAACACGAAGACTTCCGTTCCATTGGTCGAAAGCAGCAAGTAAGACGAATAGAATATGAAAAGGGCGCAGCAGCGATCTCTTCGTGCATGACGAACACTTAATCGCGTGCAGAGGCTGAGAGGAACCACATGGGCAACAACTTACTGAAAGTCTCAGCTAAGCCGCTGCACGCTGTAAAGATGAACGACGTTGACAGTGCCCCTGGGAGAAAATACGCTGGCCACAGTTCACAGAGTCAAACGGCGGACGGTCACTGCGCGCCACACGAATACATTTTCGTTTAGGAAGCACAGTTATTTACGGTGAGCGCTAGTCCGGCGCGTTCCCGTAAATCAGGCCAGCGATGGGAGCAATTTGCAATACTTGCGTAGGCGTCGCACACGGAGCTTTCAACTTCGGTCTGGCGCGCGCCCAACCAGCCGCTTTCCTCGCATTAAGGTGTCGACAATCCTCCCACGCCCCGCCAGCCGATAACGACTCCCGACAAGAAGTGATCAGTAGCACCTTTCGTATCTTCATACCTCCCTGGAACGAAACAACCTTTCCACTGGAACGAGCAAGGATTCCGAAAACATCAATCATGTGAAGCCCAGCATGCGTTCTTCACACAAGGCATGCTTAGTGCCATTGATCAAGGTAACCAGGTGGATATCTTATTTCTAACCTCTCTATAAGCTTTCAGTTCATTGCAACACCAATGACTACAAAAGTTCGTCAATTGATATATGATATAAAGTCAGATTAGCGATAAAAAATTTCTTGACGGCATGTTACCTGGAACGAAGAGTTGTCTACAGATATAGGCATTAAATGTGGTGTATCCCAGGGAAATGTAAGGGAACTATTACTGTTCATGTAATACATAAGTGACAGCGGATACTATCATTTGCTATCTCAGAATTTTGGCCGATGATCCCTTATCTATGAGACTTTAATCTGTAAAAATTTTTGTAATATCCGGGTAGACCTCGATCAGTGTGTCGCAGGTATTGACAATGAACTCTTATTGTTGATATATTTCAGCAATTTACGGAACGTAAGAATGAATAAGCCCTTGACTACACAATGAATGTGTTCATGCTGCAAAATACAATCTAAGACAAAAAAAAAGGACACACAAACAAGGAATTATCCGAATGGGACGAAAATCGGTAGATGTGATATATAGTACAGACAAACAAACAAATGATTACAATTTCAGAAAAATGGGCAGAGCCTTGAGTTGGAATCTACATCGGTGATGGAGGCATACTAGGGTTCTTCGTGCACAGTTGTGGCATCCTTAGTGCCAGAGTGACGTAACACTGTCATCTGTATGGTCTTCCGCGATACAGAAAGGCACGGTGCAACAGTAAAGCAGTGGGTCAGCATACAGGTGCAATAGAAATCCCTGTCCGCTTACCCCAATTTAGGATTTCCCTGAATACCTCCACATTAATGCCGGTAAGGTTCTTTCAACGATGTCACATATGTTTCCTCCTTCACGCTCTCCCTAATACCATCATCGAGTGAGATGGTGCTATGTTTAGTACCCTCGACATTTATTCGAGAGGAGTGGGGTACAAATCTTCCTCCAACTATCCGCTTTGTGATATCCATAATCAGTTTAAAGATCTTTTCAGAAATATTTAACGTGCCAATAGTAATCGTCTGCTTTGGCCCACGAATTCATCAAAATGGCGTCCATAAACCATTCATTGAAATGTAAAATGCGTGATATATGCGCCAGAACAAATTTATTGTCATGATATCCCATTTGTTGCGTTCCTCTGCTATCAACGAAGCCATCATATTCCAACGTAACGTACAAAACGATGAGCCACCACAACCTACATTCCACAAATGTTTTCAGTGTATGATGATGTACGCAACACCCTCACCCCCAAATCATTTAGACGCGCATACATCCGAGTAGATTAAGGATGGTTCCACCGCCAAATAGGCTGACATGTAAGCCAATGTCACTCTGGATGCTGATTTACACACGAAAACACAGAAAAGAGTGTACACGATACACAGGTAGCTGGCGACCAAGAATTCCCCTAATAGACATAAATTACACAGCAATTCATCTGGTAAAAATATCTATAACAGAACCAAGATATAATGGAAAACAGTGGACACAAAGTTAATACGTTATTAGAAACACGCAAACGACCTCAGTCAATGTCACGTCGACTTGCATGCAGAAAGTGAAGGACTTTTGATAACGAGACAAGACCGTTGCGACGAGGAACTAACGGAAGTACATCCCAAAAGAGTGAGGAATGGATTAATCTGAAACAAATAAAGAGATCAGAAGGACATCGTATCACACATCTTAATGTGATATTCTGGCGCTCTCAGAATATTTGAAAAGGTATGATGACATTTTCTCTGACCCCATAGTTGACTTGGTGATAACTGGTTATTTAAACCATTATAATCGTCACTGTATCAATGGGTTGTGGTAGCTTGTTTCGTCTCCGGTAGCGGAGTGCTACGGTATTGCGGCGTGCGAATTTCAATGTATACCACGACTGCACACACGTAACTGTAAACAAACAATAAACTAATTACGTAACCTTATTTTTTCAATGTGACAGTTAAAACGTTATGTATAACCCCATAATTACAATCATTTCGTATGGAACTGATAATCACTATCCTCAGAGCCCTAAAAGTTGCAGTATGTTTTGCGTTATGTCCACTTAACACACCTATTGATACATAGTCGAAGTTCGAAAATAAATTCACTGTATCGAACTGTTGTCGACTTATAAATATGCTATGTGTTATATTCCATACATTGACTTAATTTCATCACACTAGATTTCGTTTTTGGGGTATTCGTTATTTGCGCCACTTTTCCACGATTTATAGAGCCCAGTATACTCTAAACCCGCAAGTGCCTTAATTCCCATCATATTGTGGATTTCTGTCAAAGGGATTTCTACGAGGGAAAATAAAGTGTCAGCATACCGACATTCATCAGTCTGCTACTGTTTTCTCATTCTGTATACTCACAGGCAAATTCTGCATTAACAAAAGCAAACAAGAAAAGGGAACGAAGTGTACTCGTATACACACAAAATCTCACTAGACATGTATTTTGCAAGCCACTGCAAAGCCTGTTGCACACAGTTGTTTTTCCTGCACGATACATTTCCATGTATTAAGATAGCTTTTCGGTCACTTCACGGATGAATCATGGCAATAAAGACTACATCATCCTGCAACCTGCTGTTAGTTTTTACAGCACAGACGCGTAGCGGGCTAACGACTATTTATTTTATCTCTGAAGCCACTGAAATTTTCCGTCCTTATTTTTGCCACATGTATTACGTCTTTCCTCGAGTACTTTCACTTACAGTTTTTATAGCACATTTGTCACATTACGCCTCAAGCTATCAACCCCGTTGCCATGCATCGCACTCTTTTATATACGTTTAATTTCCCCTGCGAGCCCCATCAATGGGGATCCAAAACACTTCAGCAATATTAGGTTATGATCTGCAAAATTGTTTTGTAAGTGATCCACTTCGTAGTTGAACTACAGTTTCTCAAAGACCTACTAGTAAATCGGAATTTATTTTACGCAAAACTGAGCTTATATGATCTTTCCACTTCATATTTATACATTTCACCACCAAGTACAATGTAAGAGAAAAAAATAGCAATAATAAAAAAACAACGTGCCACGGAGGAATTATCCGAATGGGAGGGAAATCGATAGATGTCATGCACATGCACAGATAAACAAATGATTACAGTTTTAGAAAAATTGCATGATTTATTCAAGAGAAAGAGCTTCACAAATTGTGCAAGTCAATAACGCGTTGGTTCATTTCTGGCCCTTACGCAAGCAGTTACTCGGCTTGGCATTGATTTATAGAGTTGTTGCACGTCCTCCTGAAGGATATAGTGCCAAATTCTGTACAACTGGTACATTACATCGTCAAAATCCCGAGATGGTAGATGGGCCCTGCCCAAAATTCTCCAAACGTTCTCAGTTGGGGAGAGATCTGGCGACCATACTGGCCAATGTACGGTCTGACAAGCACGAAGACAAGCAGTAGAAGCTCCCTCCGTGTGCGGGCGTGCATTATCTTGCTGAAATGCCAGGACGGCTTTCCATGAAAAGCAACAAAGTGGGGCGCAGAATTTCGTCGACGTACCACTGTGCTGGGTGCCGCGGGTAACAACCAAAGGGGTCCCGCTATGACAATAAATGGCACAATAAATGTGCGAGGGTCAGTTCGGTATCTCATAGTTCGGCGGAGAGACTCCAGACACGTCTTCGTTGGTCACCGGGGCTCAGTTCGAAGTAAGACTCATCACTGAAGACAATTCTACTCCACCCAATGAGATTCCAGGCGGAAGACGTGTCTGGCGACGCCTCAGACAGCGGCGGGATACTAACCTGACCCGCCAATGGCTCGACAAATACGAGTGATGGTCCCGGATGCCATTTCTTTTCACAGCAGAGCCCCTTTGTCATCCGCGGCACCCTTGCAATAGAGCGTCACGTAGACTATATTCTACGCCCGTTTTGTTGCCCTTCATGGCAAGGTTTGTCTCCGTGTTTGTCTAACCCTACCTTGGTCAGCAAGTTCGCCGGACCTCTCCCAAGTTGACAAAGCTCGGAGTATTATGGGCAGAGCCCTCCTACCAGCTTGGGATTTTGATAATCCACCCTCAAGAAGACACCCAACAACTCCAGCAATCAATGAAAAACCGAATAACTGCTCGCATACGAGCCAGAGGTGGACCAACGCGTTAGTCACTTGCTCAATTTATGAAGCTCTCTCTCTCTCTCTCTCTCTCTCTCTCTCTCTCTCTCTTTCAATAAATTATCCAATTTTTCAGAAACTTTTTTTTGTCTGTACATGTATGTTTTCCCTCCCATTCGGATAATTCCTTCGTCGCTCGTGTTTTTTCCCCCTTAGAGTGCATTTGTGTCACATGAATATATCCATCGTATAGTCAAAGGCGGCTTCATTTTTACATTTCCTAAATTGCACAACTTTATCAACATTAAGAGCTTATTGCCAGTATCTGCGACACACTTATTACGCTCTAGCCAGGTATAAATAAAATTTTTATAAATCTCCTCATAGATAACAGAGCATATGTCAAAATTCCGAAATAGCAAGTAATACTGTCCGCTATCATTTTGTAATACATGAACAGTAATGGTACTATAACATTTCCCCAGTACACATCTGATTTAATATCTTTACTGCAGACAACTCTTCCGCAGATCAGACTGCATATGCTATATCAATTTACGTACTTTGTTTGTCGTTGGTGTGGTATTGAGAATTAAGATATCCGCTTGATTGGCTCTATCAGTGGCACTGAGCATGCTGTATGTGATGAACACAAGCCGGGCCCCACATAACCGATGTTTCCTGAATCCATACCAGTTTCCAGTGGAGAGGTTGTTTTGTTCAAGGGAGATCACTGTATGCAAGCAGAGTAAGTGATACAAATCTTTTGACTGTGAATTAGAGAACAGAAATGTTTTTACGAAAAACAGAACTGTGTTAACATGGCATATGAATTTAAACGTTAGGAAGTGTTTTCTGAAAAAAAAAAATCAGTAGTGTAGCCTTATTTGGAAATGAAATGTGAACTATAAGCAGTTCAGACAAGAACAGAATGGAAGCTTTTTGAATCTGGTGCTACAGAAGAATGCTGAAGGTTAGATGTTTGGATACGATACTAATGAGGAGATACTCGATCCAGTTAGGGAGAACACAAATTTGACTTGACTAAAAGAAGAGATGAGTTGGGGAGGCCAAGTTCTGGATACAGTAAGCCGATTCGAATGGTTGCAGAGTACAGTGGCCATGCAGATATGAAGTGACTGGCACAAGATGAACTAGCTTGGAGAGCTGCTACAAACCAATTATCGGACTGATGGGACGACGACGACAACAACAACAACAACAAAAATAATAGTAACAACATGCTCTAGAATTCAACTGGAGATACTTTATATTAATACTTGCTCCATAAATAATGAATACGGCATTTCGTAGTGATGTGGAAAGTGTCAGTTTGACATTAGTTTTCATTACACAATAATATTTATTTTTCATTTTTAATTTTTTTATTTTTAGTTATTTCTTTATTTTCCATAGTTACTATTCATTTCTATTAAAATCATCTATTGAGTAGAAGGATTTGTCATTCAAAAATTCTTTTAGTTTGTTTTTAAATGCTGGTTGCCAATCTGTGAGACTTTTCATGCTATTTGGCAAATGACCCAAGATTTTTATGGCAGCATAATTCACCCGTTTCTGTACCAAAGTCAGATTTAACACGGGGTAATGAAGACCATCCTTCCTTCTAGTGTTGTAGCTATGCACTTCTCTATTATTTTTGAACTGGAATGGGTTATCAATAACAAATTTCATAAGTGAATATATGTATTACGAAGGTACTGTGAAAATCCCGAGTTCCTTAAACAAATGTCTGCAAAGTGATCTTGGGCGGGCTCCAGTTATTATTCTGATTACACCCTTTTGTAGAATGAATAACTGTTCTCTTAGTAATGCCATTTGAAAGCAGTGAATGAAAATAGTCATAGTAGGCTAATTTACTGATGTGCTTGTCGTCAAAATTTACAACAACCCTAATAGCATAAGCAACTGACCCTATCGGTTTCAGCAGATCTTCAATGTGTTCCTTCCAATACAATTTCACACCAATGCACACACCCAAAAATTTTGAATATTTTGCCTAAGCAACGAACAACGTCTGTGTTTATCAACGGTGTTATGCCATTTACTGTACAGAACTGTATATACCGTGTTTTCTCAAAATTTAGTGAGAGTCCATTTGCAATAAACCATTAATAATTTTGTGAAAGACATTTACAATTTCTTCAGCTGATTCTAGTTTGTTGGGTGTAATTACTATACTTGTATCATGATCAAAAAGATCTAGCATTGCATCTTCATGAATACAGAGTGGCAAGTCATCGATATATATACTAAGATAAATAAGGGACCCAAGGCTGAATCCTATGGGACACCACTCTTGATACCTCCCCAATTCGAAGTTTCTACTGATTTTTGCACACTGTCTGTACTATTAATTTCAAGCTTCTGCATTATTCCAGTTAAATATGAATTAAACCATTTGTGCACTGTCGCACCCATACCACAATATTTAAACCTACATATAAGAATTTCACGATTCTCACTGTCAAAAGCTTTTGGGAGATCTCAAAATATCCCAATGGTTGATGTTCGGTTCTTCAGAGCATTGATCAGTGATAGCATATATAGCATTTTCTATTGAAAAACTTTCTGAAATACGAACTGACATTTTGTTAGTACTTCATTTTTACAAATATGTGAAGCTACTCTTTAATACATTTGTTTTTCAAGAATTTTAGGTAAAGCTGCCAGAACTGAGTGGTAGTTATTAGCATCAGACCTACCCCCTTTTTTACGCAATGGTTTAACAACAGCATATTTCAGTCTACCCAGAAGAATGCCCTGTTTCAGTGAGCTACTATGTATGTGGCTGAGAATCCTACTTAACCGTTGGGAATGAGCTTTTAGTATTCCTTTGGAAATGCCATCAATTTTATATGAGCTTTTACTTTTGAGTGAATTTATTATTTTCCTGTTTTCAATAGGAGAGGTCAGTTGAATTTCAATTTTATCAAACTGCACAGGTATTTACCCTTCCATATACAGTATTGCATTTTCTAATGAATGGCTGGATCCTATTTTCTCTACAACACATAAAAATGATTATTAAAATATTTTGTACTTCTATGTTAACAAAGTTTTCACTGAGTTTGACAGAAAAACAGTATGTCTGTGCTCTCAGTATCCCTGTTTCTCTCAGTTGCCCTGTTTCCTTTTTAACCATATTCTAAATTTTTTTAATTTTATCATCAGAGCTTGTAATCTCACACATAATGCCTGTACATCTGGACTTTTTAACAACCTTTACTAACACAGTGCAGTTCTGGATCATTATTCCTTCTAGCTATAAGATACATTCCCCTTTTCTGTCTGCAAGATACTTTTACCCTTTAATAAGCCATGGTTTTTAGACAGTTTAATATACTTTTGTTTCACTGTTTTCTTAGGTAAACTGTTTTTAAATATGGTCACAAAGGTATCATGAAAAGGCTAAAATTTTTATTAAGATCAGGTTCCCTGTACACCTCATCCCAGTCTAACTGTTGCAAGGTTTCCCTAAAATTTGGAATTGATCATTAATCGAACATACTATTTTGGAGGACTGTTCTGCATTATTGTATGGCGCTGTCATATACTGTGCATCATGATCAAACAGATCATTATTAACAGAAATTTTTTTATTTGATTCAATTTATCTTTGTCTGTAAAAACATTATGGTTTCCTGTACTGAAACGAAATGAAATGGAACGAGCGTATGGCATCGTTGGCCAGGAGGGCCCATCCGGGGAAGTTTGGCCGCCAAGTGCAAGTCTTATTTCAGTCGACGCCACATTGGGTGATTTGCGCGCGAGTTATGAAGATGAGATAATGATG
The DNA here is from genome assembly GCF_023864345.2 of Schistocerca serialis cubense. Classification (NCBI taxonomy): domain Eukaryota; kingdom Metazoa; phylum Arthropoda; class Insecta; order Orthoptera; family Acrididae; genus Schistocerca; species Schistocerca serialis. Next base: position 518,789,932 of record NC_064640.1, read on the forward strand.
TGGCCAACACAACACCAAGTACACGAGCGAAGAAAATCTCCAACCCAGCCGGGAATCTAACCCAGGCCCACTGCACGGGAGGCAACCACGTTACCACCCAGCTAAGCAAGTAAATCAATAACTGACGTCAAGCTGAAAGAACCAAGTACGACTTTGAGGTTTAGCTTTCTATCAGACTCTTTCAGGAAATATACATTGAAATCCGCATAAACAACAAAGAATCCAAATATTTCAAAAATAACTGAAAACTTTCCAGTGGGGACGTGCACACAGCTACAATTATAAAAGTACCATTACTTAGTCTAAGCTCTCTCTCTCTCTCTCTCTCTCTCTCTCTCACACACACACACACACACACACACACACACACACACACACACACACACACACACACACACTTATATATGTTGCTCTACATAAAACTGTTTAGTTTCTAAATGTTTCACAGTATGATAAACATTGAGATTATGGCAACTCCTCCTCTCTCCATAGTGCCTGTACCTGCTTATATCCACCTATATTTACATTTTCCATTTCTGTGACGATAAGATGTTCAGACAAGCATAGTATATGTATTCCACTGTCAGTTTATAAATCTTCTAAACGAACAAGAAGTTAATCTACTTAATTTTTTAATCCACTGGTATTCTGATGCAGTATACTAACATGTTTCACTGTGCTTTGATGAGACTCTTGTGAAAAACTCGTAACATTATTTAACTATAACAATAGCATCAACAGGAACCAAACCTATGCCTGAGAAAGTAGCCGCCTGAAGCAGCTCATCTAACTGCATATTGACTGTCTTGACAGATCTGTTCAACTGAAAGCGGGAACTAAGCCAACTTTTGTATGGTTAGTTGGTGAAGCTATTTTTACCAGGTCATACTCAATATTGTAGCCCTGATTCCTATAATAATTGTTTCCTGCTCTACCCACTATCAAAACCTGATCCTGCTTTGTAAAACTGTTGCACAATGATCCTAAATCCTCTATCACTTCGCTAAGACATGTGCTGGGCTTGGAAAAACTTGTGACCTGGCACTGGTCACCTGATTTTTCCTGCAGGATTTGGCCCACACCTCTTCCATGACTACTACCTAACAACAGAACTTACCTCCTACTGTACAGAGCGAGGTGTAGCAGTGGTTAGCACACTGGACTCGCATTCGGGAGGACGACGGTTCGATCCCGCCTCCGGCCATCCTGATTTAGGTTTCCCATGATTTTCCTTAATCGCTTCAGGCAAATGCTGGGATGGATCCTTCGACAGGGCACTGCCAACCTCCTTCCCTAATCCGATTAGACCGATGACCTCGCTGTTTGGTCTCTTCCTCCAAATCAACCCAACCACTCCTCCTACTGTCTAGTTGTTTTTTTCTAACAGTTGGTTTCCTGATGAAAGTCTGTTGAGTGCTGACTAACTTACATCTACCGGAGCCTCTTCCTTAGTTAACTGAGGCAGGTAGGCAAATCTACTGTTTGCGCCAATGATGAAACTATCAGATACTGTTCTCTTTCTGTGGCCGTTCCTTGCTACCACTTCCCACCTGCTTTCTCCCTTCTCCCTACTTAACCTCATCATTTTCGCCCTAGGACTATCCAGTTCAGCGTTAGGGCTCTAAGAGAGTCGTACAGGACGATTACTTTCTCGACCAGTTCTGCTGTCTTTTTTGTAGATAGACGCGATATGTGCGCCTTATGCTACCAGTTAAAAGTGAACTGAACACTAGCACTGATAAGTCAATGTAAGATGATAAAGCTAAAAAATTTGCCGTGACGTAGTCATGAGTTATGTTTTGGTTAGCCTTTGTAATCGGCGCACCAAACAGTTCAGCAGTGTACTGGAACGACAGCTGTGGCGGAGGTGCTGACAGGATTGTCACGCCCGAAGCACACTGAAACATTTATGACCTATATGTGAGTCGCATTTATGCAGCTGTAACGTAACTTACCACACGCATAGCCCTGTATTTAATTCATGTAACACCCAAGAGCGACAAGTCCTGTGGCATAGGGCTTGCATCCACGCGAAAAATTGCCTCGAGTGACAGACAACAGGAAACAGATGTGCACAAAATGATAAGTGGTATGCGTAAATTTGTTAGCTGCGAAGTAGTCACCGAGCACTCTTAATTTCCTGGCGACAGTTTGTGGTAACTACTTCACAGCTGCTCTCCAGAACTTTTGTTGGCGATGTTCCAGTCGCTCTTCGGACGGGCATCGGTTGCGCTAAGTGTTAAAAGCATTGCCATTTTTTTCGCAGGAACGCCTGAACAGTTAGTTTTGTTCATATTGCTCAGGTTAGATATTTTCCATTTAGCCCAACCTTGCGCAAGGATTTCTACTCGTGATGAGATTTGGACAGTGCTCTCGATTTGCTCCTACATCACTCACCTCTGTAATTGTAGCCCACGGTATTCCTCTCTTTCTCTTGCACTTAGGGGGATGGTGCGGTGGTTTATCTACATCTACATACATCCTCCGTAAGCCACCACGAGGTGCAAGGCAGAGGGTACCTTGTGACACTACTAGTCTTTCCCTTAGCTGTTGAACTCCCAACTGGAGCAAGAGAAAAACGACTATCTATGTGTATCCGCAAGAACCCTCATTTCTCTTGTCTTTACGGTCCTTCCGCGAGATGTACGTTGATAGTAGTAGAACCGTTCTGCAGTCAGCTGCTTATTCCAGGACTCTAAATTTTCTCAACAGTGTTCCAAGGAAACATTCATCTTCCATCCAGAGTTCACATTTAAGTTCACAGAGTATTTCTGTAATATCCGCATGTTGATCAAACCTATCGGTTTAAATTTAGCAGCATGCCTCTGCACTGCAGAAGTCAGACGCAGTTTCTACCTCGACAGACATATTATTTTTGTGGACAGCAATAAACACCTCACCTCCTATGGTGTCTAATCTATCCTTTAGATATATATTCCACGCCTCATCAGATATTTCGGAGCTTTTTACTTCGGGTTTCAGGCAGATCTCCGTTGCACATACAATTTGAGCGCGACAGCTTTCCTGGGGGCCATAAATTCAGAGACTCTTGTTACGAATGCTTCGGTGGCTCACTGTTAAAAATTTTGACACTGGAAATGTCTTTACTTTGCACGCGATTTGATTTCAGTCTCTGCATACTGTCTGCCGCGCATTCATAAAAGGACCTAACGATATCTCACAGGCTATAAAGCCCCATGTGCACTCCCGAAATGCTCTGATAAATGAGTAGCTGCTTCCTCTGTGCAGTGCATATCCGATCTTCAAGAGCAATCCCATAATTCTCCACCTCAAAAGGTACGTCCAGAACTCTACAGCCAAGACGGCCACGGGACTGATTTAGAAACTGGGTTGTTTTGGAAATCGGTCTTCTGTTAACACAATTTATTTTTATATTTACCCAGACATCTTTCTACACCTATGTGTCATCTTCTGTAGGTCAAATTTTTATTTCTGTAAAGTACAATATCAAATTTATAATAATTTGTCTATTGAAGGCCTAGGGGTTACAATATGTGCATTTTGCTTTGTTTTGGTTTGACGCTCACCTTAAAATTACATCGCTAAATGAACTGCATTATACATCGGTTTTTGTGTACTTTTTCGTCGTTTTTGTGACACCATGTCATCTGCAAAGTACCCATTAAGAAAATTATTGTGTATTTGTGAAGAACTGTTTCGCGGGTAGAGGATTTCGCTCTCGGCATTCTCTCTGCCGTGCATTCTGTACTTACACTTTTTGTCCTGCTGTGTGTGTCTGTTTGATGTCTCGGTTAACTGTTACTCAGTGTACTGTTTCCATACAATTTTTCACAAAATTTTTTAGCACACTAGTTCACCTCCCATGTACTTTTACATGTGGCGAAAGGTGATCTGCGCAGACACTTCTGACTCCATACTCAGTGAGAGGTATTATGTTATTATCGCTGCTCACTTGTTCATCGTTTGTCTTGTGTTTGTTGAGGCGCTAATTTTGTATATTTCGTCAGACCTAGTTTGGTGCTGCTGCGGGTAGAGGCCATTGTGTGTGTAATGTGTAGCCTCTAGCGGAGACCTTCCACTCGGTTCAAAATCAAAGAACCTCATTCAGTGCTGGTTACAATACTGCAAACTGTAAGCTCTGCAGTACAATTATTTGTCAAAATGAATAAAGATTTCGAGCACAACACACAAACGAGTCGTTTATGGAAAAATACGCAAGTACAACAAAAGATGTCTGATCCAGAACGTAAATTTGATAAGCTGCCTTTTGACTTGTGTCACGGGTTCTGTGAACGATGTTAGTTTGATGTTTATCTGACGTTTCGTCAGCACGAGTGGCTGGCGTTGTTGAAGCTTCACCCTCCATTGCTGGTGGTGGCATGGAGTCGAGCTCCCAGCTGCAGAATATATGTACTATATCTGCCGCACCAAAAATCTGAGGGCTTTTCTGTGGTCATTACAACTGTCGTTCTCCACTTGCTACCTACAATGGTCGTTCACTGCATCACGAGAGTCCAGGACTCTTTCAGTTTGAGGCTTTTCTCTTTCTTGTTAAAGTAACTACCACGTTTGTCGATTTTTATAGCTTCTCTGAACAAGTGGGCGTGGTAGCTCTCCTCCACAGTAAGAGCTTTCATGTTTGTGAATTTTATGACGTGCTGGGTCACACACAGCGAATGCTCTGCCATACTTAGTTTCTCCCTCTGTCCCAACCTGAAGTGACGGTTACGTTCGGTGTTCCTGGTGTTGGTTGATCGTCCAGTCATTCTAAAATAGACTTTTAAACATATACGGGCTATGTCGTTTATTACATTCGTCCTTTACCAACCTGAAACACACTTTGATCTTCTTCGTCAGTTTGTAAACAGTCTTTACGCCATGTTTTCATAGCATATCGCCAATTCTGTCCGTCATCCAGAGGATCTAAGGTAGAAAGTCTACACCCCACATTTCTTCTACCATTGTGTTAACTTCGTGATTGTTCGATATAATGACACTTCTTATGTAGCTGGTGGTGTACCCGTTGCTATTCAGAACGCTTTACAGTTGTTGCGCATTGTGTTGACTAGCACATCTAGAAAGGGTAGCAGTTAGTCCTTATCAAATACCGCTACCAGGCGCAACAGTTGTTTACTACTAAATTATTTATTTAGCGACATGGTTCAAATGGCTCTGAGCACTATGTGGCTTAACAGCTGTGGTCATCAGTCCCCTAGAACTTAGAACTACTTAAACCTAACTAACCTAAGGACATCACACACATCCATGCCCGAGGCAGGATTCGAACCTGCGACCGTAGCAGTCGCGCTATTTAGCGACATGTTTCGAGGTGATACCTCACCAGCAGGCTATAGTGGCATTAAAGAAACATTCAACGTAATTGTATATAGACATTAAAGTTTCTTTACATGACTGCTGTGATCATCTTTTGTTCTTGAGGTGTGGCAGTCTTCTTATGATGTGCTGCGGTATCGCTGTATCAGTGGTTCTCTTCGACTTTTTCACCACTGTTTACAAACTTCACAAGGTTGACTTTAAAACATGCTATCGCAAAACAAATTTTATATTGGTGTGGCGACTATTCAAATGTCTTAGTAGGTGACTGAGCTCTTCCTCGTAATAGCTCCACACAATGAAAGTGTCGTCGATGTATGTGCCACACCTCAGGTTTCCAAGGTGCTAAATCCAGTACCGTGTTTCAAAATGTTCCTTGCAGAAGTTACCATTCCACATAAATAGCTTATGGTAATACATGCATGAAAGAGCTTGGTGCTCTGATGAAGGGAAAAAGGAACTAATATACTCCAGAGCATCAACAAGTGGCACTTTTTGTGAACAAAGAAACAACATCAAAGCAGACCATAATACTTCTTTTCTGGAAGTGTTGGTTTCTTCAGCTTCTGAATGAAATTTCCCAAGTTGTTTATGTATGTTTTAGTCTTTCCCATATGTAGCTGAAGTAGAGGGGCCAAGCGTTTCGCCAATTTACATTTTGGCGAGCAGTTATGAGCGGTCTTAGTCGAACATCATCCTTATGGATTTTTGGTAACCCATACAGCCATGGTGGTAGGACTCTGTATTGCACAGGTTCCTCAGTTCATTTTCCAAGAGAGAAGACACCTTGATTAACCGACTCATATTCCATGTCATCCACTGCATTATAGTTGCACTTAGCTTTTCGTACATTGTCAGTTCTAACAGGCCCCGAATCTTCTGCTCATAACATTCAGGATGCGCTGTGAGATACCAGCTACGTAATGAAATTCGACGACGAGAAAGTTCTTGCTGTGGACAAGAGCTATGATGTCTGCTTGTTCAGGGAATCTAAAGAAATTCATGAACATAGCTTCAACAAGAGAGAGAGAAGCCTCAAGATGAATGAATTCTCGATTCCTGTAGTGCAGTAAACGACTGCTATAGATAGCAAGGAGATAACCACAGGTGTTATGACCACGGAATGGCTCTCAGACATTGTCGTGACGGGTTCATATAGTCCGCAGCTGTAAAATCGACGTCTGTCCATCTTTAGCCATGGAGGGTGTAACTCTGACAATAGCAGCCACTCGTGCTGGCAAAACATCACAAAAATCGTCCAACACACGTCGGCCGAAGAACATGAGACACAAGGTAACAGGCAAAAAGTGGCCATGAAAAAATTTGATCTTGCACCCAAAATAAAATTTTCTGTGCTATATATCAAAATAAATAAATCTGTTCTACAACATTACGAAAAGCACGTGGCACTACTGATCTAACCTACACATTAAAGTACACTTGACAAAGACTGACTACATGGTCGATGAAATAGCATTCTGAACAGCAGCAATATACATTCAAATAGATAACGAAATAGGGTTGCTATACTTTCAGCTACACAGTGACTCTAGCCACAGTAAAATACTATCTTGCATTACAAAACGTTTGTCATCTTCTGCTGATACTGCTAACTTCTGGTTCCTCACAGTGCAAACTCCAATTCCAAGCAGACAAGGCAGTGACACAAACAAATAGGCATGTAGAAATGAAATAGTATTCTAACACCGGAAGCTGACAGTGTATGCATCGTATTTTGACAGTGAGTGTTAGATATTGAATCACAAATAGTATCCCCACTGAAACGTAAGCATCAAAAAACATTGTAACAAAATGCTCCACACATCACCCAATGTTACAGCAAAATTTTGACTAACTACCCAATACATCACCATTTTTAACAAATAACTCCGTAAGTTGCGAGTGTGTGTTGCAGCCTATTGGAGCCATCATGGTCAGATGACATAGTGACTGCCATTACCTCAATCACAGTGACTACCACTATCCCAAATGCATAATGTTATTCAAAAATTAAGAAAAATCATATTCACAATATGAAGTTATTGCTATCAATGTAGTAATACGCCCTTCTTAATCAGATCAATGCCTGGTTCATAATAACTAAGACAATGAATCCTCCAATTCGGGAACAGTGGTATTTACGGTCACGTACCTAATTTCACTTGCTTGTTTGTCATCCAGCACCCAAGCAAGATTCACAAAAACAGCAACAGGACAATTCCGTGTGCCAAGAGGTATGACTAAAAGTTTTCACACTGAAATTCCAGATCGCGCTACTTATTCAATGTAGATGCCTGGCTTCATTTTGCTTTCTAGTCCTCTGATGCTCTGTTCAAATACTAAATGAATAATGAGAATAACATTTTTCCACGACTACGCAGTACCGTGGCTGACAATGACGTACAATGAATGTGGGAACTGCAACATTGCTTCTCTATAGTCAATAGTTGGTCGGCAGCTATATACCTTTCTTGTTCTTTCAGTGTCTAGATATTGGTTGTCGTGTACATACCATGGATGACTACACACGCACCACATGGCTCTGAGCACTATGTGACTTAACATCTAAGGTCATGAGTCGCCCGGAACTTAGAACTACTTAAACCTAACTAACCTAAGGACATCACACACATCCATGTCCGAGGCAGGATTCGAACCTGCGGCCGTAGCGGTCGCGCGGTTCCAAGCTGTAGCGCCTAGAACCGCTCGGCCACCCCGGCCGGCTCGTAGTTGGTACGTGGAAAGAAAGTTAGTTTGTGTCCCTCTCTACAGGAGTGAATTATTTTACAAGAGTATCCAGTAAGCGAGGTGCATGATAAAAAAGTAATGTGTTTCTTCACTCGCAACCCAATACTAGCTCTCGGATTTTCTGAGTGAGGTTCTCCACACTGCACGATTTTTATGGTCTCCCATAGTAGATTGAGAATTTCTGTGATGAATAAAAAGTCATTCATCTGAATATTCTCTGTTTAAGTCGTTAATGCAACTCGGTAAACGTCCTGGACTGACGAGTGGTACTCAAACAATTACCAATCGTTGGTGGTAGTATATTTCCTTCAGTAATCTTCCAAAAAATCTGTCTGGAATTTTCCTTTCCCATGGTTAGATTTATGGTGTCATGCCCCCCTTACATATCTCCGTAATGATACTCCTCGATACCTAACAATTGTGGCCGATTCTGGTATCTGGTAATCGTGCGTGTAGTGAAAATGATATCGGGGACTTACGAGTATTTATACACATCATATTATATTTATTTTTATTTAGTGCCAGGCACTATTTTTCATGCCAGGTTCATGTCATTATAATTCTGGATTGGTGCCGCAGATCCTCCCCATTCTTCTCCCCAAAGCAGAATATTTGCCTCTGGGTGGTCACGTAGCTTCTATCATCAACTTGTCTCCCTCGCTGAGCTCAAATTTCTTATTAGCTTTCTTAACTTTTTGTTGAAGAGATGCATGGTGCTAAAATACCCTTGTGATTGCTGAGTCATGTGTCTGTCATCACCTAAGAGTGAAGTTCTGGTCTAATTGCTGCGAGGAGATGTAATAAAATCTCACAATAGCGCGTTTGGTCACTTATTGCAACAGGTAATTTTCAAGACGACGATTAGTACAATGTCACAAGGACCTGATTACCTTGGATGATACTGGTAGTTATAAACATCGGCAACTACATCAAGAAAACAGTAGAACCTGAAAGGTATACTCCATAGATTGTTTTTGGGGCACTTGTCACAGATTGCTTTGTCTCAGAACTTCACCTGTTATCACTAATCTACAGAAATGCGCGTGTGAGTGGTCCGAAATCAGCTTGCTGAAATGTACCGACAAACCAGAAACATATCCAGCGGAACACTCATGTGAAATACTGTTGTGGAAAATCTTAAGTAAAACTAGTAAGGTTTAAAAATCGAAAAATATGTACAGCAAAAGTTGTGAAGCAGGCGTTTACGTAAAAACACAAAAAGTTCAAAGTTACGTTTTCACATATTTAGTGTATTATCATACTCCAATACTGTATTACTGTATTACTGGTCACTCTTCATGCTTCAATAATAATAAAAAGAAGTGAACGTACATGGTTAACCAACGTCTTGTTTGTTCGCAAGCGTGCACCTTGGCTAAAACGAAAATCAATTTATTTTTATCTAACTTGAACACCACCTACAGAAGCGGTAATAATGACTAATGGGACACCTGCCACATACATACTACAGAATGTGTGCATCATTAACCAAGCAGAGAAATTAGCAGTCTTGCGAGTATCATGGGAACCAGTGAACGTACAAGAAAAAAAGTAGTTAAAATGGCAGCTGTAACACGCATGAACGGTAAAATTACGTTGGATTCAATAAAAAATTCCAGGACTCATAAATATTTGATGGAAGAGATTAAAAACAAAATTAGGGAACTGCGCCAGAGTAAATAGTAAATTACGTTCGAATGGACGAAAGCACATGTAGGAACTCCTGGGAATGAACTGGCAAACAAGCAGCTCGAGAAAACGCAACAGAAAGCTACAACAGAATCCATTCGTCTGTGCTCAAAAGTAAGTTAAGATGCACTGCGATACAAAAATGAGAAACATAATGGGCTGAAAATACAAAATGGGGCGATCACAAGAGATTGTTCTCCGACAGTTCAAAATCGTCTTTCCATAAAGTTACCGCAGTCATCTAATCTTACAACAATGTTAATCGGTCATGAAAAATTAATGTCTTACTTCCATCGGTTCAGGCTAGCTCAAAGTGCTGCTTGTACGTGCGGAGAGGATGATCAAACAGTAGATCACCTGCTACGTGTGTGTCGCGAGCGATGCCTTAAGGAAGAGCATTATATGAGAGGGAGGCACCCGGCCCGTCGATAAAGATATACATGAACGAATTTGACAAATTTTGCAATTTAATAACGTTTCCCAACATATATTTATGTGACAAAGTTTTTTTAAAAAAATTATGTTCTGCCTGGAAACCGTATATCGAATATACAGAAGTTTATTGTTGTGAATATAATTATTGATACATTTTATTATGATTTGGAAATATATAAGTTTTCTGTTGTGAATGCTTTTAATCCATACTACTGTAACTCGTTATAATTATTCTTTATGTATCTTGGTATCTACACATCTAGTATTACAAAATACTGTAATAGAACATGTAGAATGAAAAAATGAATATGAAGAAAACCCCAGCTTCACCGTTGTTCAGATATTTATTAATCCCCTAATGAAAGGAGTGTCTGATATGACCAACGTTTCAAACAATTATATAACACAAGAAAAGTATCAAATGCAAGTGAGAGACGAATTCCATTGACGACAGTGATCAGTGAACATGTAATAGGACGTGTACAACAAAAAACAAGCTCCGTTATTTTAAATAGGTGTCAGGGTAATCGGAACAGCTTCCAAGAAATTAACACAAAAAACACATAGACAACCTCTACTTCGAAGTCCGTAAACAACAGGCTACCATTCTGCTCTTCAACACTGCTCTATTTATAAATACAAAAGGACAAGGGTAGCTTTATTTTGTTCGGCTACCTAACAACCGTACTCTTCATGTCAGATCTAACTAACTCGCAAACGCTGGCAACGCAATCTTCACGGTCTCGCAGCGACTATCTGTGCCAAGCGTGAATTCCCAACTTATTATCGTGGATTTTGAGCTTTCTCCATCGATAAGACTTCGAAACATATCATGAGGTTTTGAATATGACGATTTCACTGGAAGTTGCGAAAAGTAAATAGACGATAAAAAAGGCAATAGTCACTGAACTATAAGAGTTTAACACTTAAAAGGCTAGAAAATACATTGTATCATTTTCTTGCTACTAGAAAATATTTATCGTCAACATTATTCACAAGATAGTCGAACCTCAACTCAGAAGGAAAATTGGGGATCGGAAACGAATTTTTTATGCTTTCTGATAAATGATTCCCACTGTTTAACAACTCATTGCAACTGTCCGAAGTGACATCAGCCAGCCCCGGTGCAAGTATTAAAACACAATTCGGTGACAGATGCAAATTGTAGGTTCAAAAATCATCTGAACGCCTTGCTTCTACACGTTGTTTCTGACAGATGCACAACGCTGCTCCACCAGTATTGTTCGAATGAGACGGAGAAGTTGACGGGTACATACTGAAGGATCTTCTGTCATACGATCCGACACTATCTCCTCAAACTCTACTGTACTCATAACTATTTGCGGGCAATATCTGAAGTGACCCAGTTTTTTCATAAGTTTGTAGTTTCGACGATATATTTCTTCTAATTAGGATCACGATTATTGCGAAACTTTTCTTGATACATTAAATAGGTGTCCCGGGATCAACATATTGCTGCACTATACTTTCAACGAGCGTTGCTGCAAACAGTAGAAGTCCACCACGGACCTTTCACAGGCGATTATGTATCGTTTTCAAAATGGCATCACAAGGTAGATGCGGTACGCAGTTGTTTCTTACAAAACCAAATCCACTCATAAACACACGTTCTACACACACTGCTCACTGAAAATCTGGTACCCCATCAGACATTCACTTCCGACACTTGGTTCCTTCACCCATGGTACTCAGTTTAAGATCCTCTTCCGTTTGACCCAAACGGTCTGAAACACGCTGCATGACAGCAAAATTTACGTTTGAACTTTCACCCAACTTTAGAAGCTGAATATCGCAATTATCACGGAATTAACGTACATCTAAAAAGAAATACTTCAATAGCATTTTCAAGAAAATTCTCAGCAATACCATCTATATAGAGATATTTTTATTTTTAATGTTCTCACAGATGATAACACTATATGCAGACAACTGGGGTACACATATTGCATCCCAGGGGTGATGAGGTGGCGACAGGAAGAGCATCCAGCCACCCTTTAAATGACTCATGCAGAATACGTTACTAACCATGTCGACCCTGTGTCGATGAAGGACAAATACAAAAGAAAAGGAGTGAATGTTCTGGCACGTGACTTGCCGTCATTCGTCGATTTGCTCCCGAATACAAAGTTGTTAAGTCTGGTTTACAGCATCTTAATTTTGTACACTCTTGAAAATGTTCTCTGTTCAAGATATAATCAATCTTGTGTGACAGCATACATGTTGGAAATGACGTGACAGGGTAGGCGGCCAAACAGCCACGTCCTGTGTCAAGTGGAATATGGCTACAGCTTCTCTCCTTTGTCCACCTGGTACTACAGAGTCGTCCATTAGGCTTTTCCAGATCTTTCCCTCATATGAAATTTTGTCTCGATTTAGCTCTCCTTCAAATATGTTGTTAAAAGAGCCTATCATTGCAAAATACGAAATATTAATTTTTTCAAACTGTTCAATTTTTTTGCCCATTTTAGCTCGAAAATCTGTTTTCTCATTATCATCTAATCCACAGTGAGACGTTATTTACGGAACTGCAATAGTCATGTTCTTCTGTTGAAGTGACTTAATTACTACTTGGACTTATTTAACTTACTTGATTTTTGGATCTTGTGTGCTGATATTGCTGCTCTGAAATCACAAACTACGACTGCTTAGTCGAAAGTGTATAAAAAGTTGTTTGTATGGCTTATTGCAATTCTGATGCCTTCAACTTCACCTTCAACATCTGAGTGGTGTGGTTCTAAAATTTGGTCGAAAGGGAAATTTTTGTTCTGTATGTTCCTAACGCAACTTTTTCTATTAATGAGCCATGTGCGTAGGTGTGGAGCCACTGTTATTCATGGTATCTCCGATTTATTGTTTCCAATGCTGCGGCTCTCATTATTAACTTACTGTTTGAATTTTTTGTAATCATCCATTATGTCTAGTTCGTACTGCAACTGAGGAAGCATTATTGGAGGGAGTGGGAAAATAAATTCTTCAGCATCAACTTTCGGCAGCTTATGAAGACCTTCCCACCGTAATTGGCTATAATATATAGAGTTCACTTCTATAGCCGGATTTCTTCTGAACTTTTCACCTGTGGCTCTGAAAAAGATTTCTGTTGATAAGTTTCTATGCCAAATACCTTGGCGAGTTAAATGAGAAGCTTCTGTTACTGGCAAGTGCATGCTGGTTTGCGTGCCAGTCTGAAACTTCGCTGCATCTTTTATGTTTTGGACGTGATACAGGATTCCTTGCGTTCCTCATTAATCACCAATCGACTGGAGGATCTAGTGAATATTTACATTCTCTCTTAAGCAATGCTATAAAAATCGGGCCATCGTCTTCGGTAGTGACTTAAACGTAGGTACATTAACAATATTTGCAAATAAGTAAATAGGAGAAAAATTGTGAAGCTCCGACAGTGCAAATCGTGCAAAAACAGCAGGAACCGTAACTCATCAGCGATAAATGAAACGAAACGGTTGTTATGCACTCCCTTTGAGGTTTAAAAATTACTGCAACATCTGCTGTTATGATGAATCATGTGTACACACTATTCCAGAAAAAAACTCCGAAACGCAGACCAAATGTCGTGTCATAAATTAAAAACGGGCGAGTGAAAACCATTCTAGTAATGCCGGGCAAACAATGATACTATGAAGACCTTCAACATTACATGTTTTCAGCCTGTTCTATCCTCCTCAGCTTGGAGCAGTCAAGAGTTTATAAGGAATCTTTTTGTAACTTGTATAACACTTATTTCTACGAATGCAGCTAAAAGAATGATTTTGGTGCACATCAACAAACACAGTTTCCCTTCCGTCTAGGCATTTCGTCATGTAAGTAAATTGTTCAGATAAATCTCTATAAATAGTAAAGTACGAACCGCTTGCTGTCTGAAAATTAAGAGAAATTTATAGTTACTAATTTTCATCAGACTATCATGTTACACATACACGGTCCAGTCACATTAGCGTAGCCACTGCCTACGTTCAATGTCACTGTACATTAACCACTCAGAGACGGTACGTTGCAGTACTAATAATGGCGGGTATACAGGGTGTTTCAAAAAGGTACGGCCAAACTTTGAGGAAACATTCCTCACACACAAAGAAAGAAAATATGTTATGTGGACATGTGTCCGGAAACGCTTACTTTCCCTGTTAGAGCTCATTTTATTACTTCCCTCCAAAGCACATTAATCATGGAATGGAAACACACAGCAACAGAACGTACCAGTATGACTTCAAACACGTTGTTACAGGAAATGTTCAAAATGTCCTCCGTTAGCGAGGATACATGCATCCACCCTTCGCCGCATGGAATCCCTGATGCGCTGATGCAGCCCTGGAGAATGGCGTATTGTATCACAGCCGTCCACAATACGAGCACAAAGAGTCTCTACATTTGGTACCGGGCTTTCAAATGCCCCCATAAATGAAAGTCAAGAGGGTTGAGGTCAGGAGAGCGTGGAGGCCATGGAACTGGTCCGCTTCTACCAATACATCGGTCACCGAATCTATTGTTAAGAAGCGTACGAACACTTCGACTGAAATGTGCAGGAGCTCCATCGTGCATGAACCACATGTTGTGTCGTACTTGTAAAGGCACATGTTCTAGCAGCACAGGTAGAGTATCCCGTATGAAATCATGATAACGAGCTCCATTGAGCGTAGGTGGAAGAAACTAAAATGAGCTCAAACATGGAAATTAAGCGTTTCCGGACACATGTCCACATAACATCTTTTCTTTATTTGTGTGTGAGGAATGTTTCCTGAAAGTTTGGCCGTACCTTTTTGTAACACCCTGCATAAAGAGTGTCGGGGGAAGGGGGAAACTGAAACAGTGCAGTCGTTGTCGTAATGAGGAAACGGAGCGATTGATCTTGACTTCTGAAAGGGAATGTCATTGGTTTTCAGGCTAAGGGTGGAAGCATTTTCGATACAGCTCAGTATGTAAACATATCCCGTGCCGCCATAGTTAATTTATGCTGTGCATGGCAAATTGACATTATCCAAAACCGGCGTCGTCGAGGCAACTGTGGTGCACCACGAGCAATAGATGACAGGGGTGAATGACGGCTGCAGAGATGCGTACGGGCGAACAACTGTTGAGCCCAAGGGGCTATCAACAGACTGTCTTCAACGACCGTTGTTGGATCGTTCAGCGAACGTTCCTTCGTGTGGGCCTCTGCAGCACGCGTCCAGTTTTAGCACCCGTGCTGTCTGCTGTTCATCGGCAACGATGGCTACAATTTGCACGCCAGTACCGCAACCGGACGACCACTGAGTGAGGACAGGTGGTTTTTCCAGATGAATCAAGTTTTTGCTCCATCGAACAGACGGCCGATGGCGTGTACGGCACTGTAATAGTCGTGGCAAGGATCCATGTCGGCAGAGGGAGCGTTATGGTCAGGGGGATGTTTTCGTGGCACTCCCTAGTTACTTCGTCATTCTGCAAGGCACAATAGATAGACACAAGTATGCATTTATCCTTGGGGACCATGTCCACCACTACGAGCAGTTTCTTTTTTCCTCGGCACGATGACATATGCCAAGATAATGCAACGTGTGAGGCAGCTCGCAGTCACACGGCACCTGTCCACCAAACTCCCCGGATTTCAAATGGCTATGAGCACTATGGGACTTAACATCTGAGGTCATCAGTCCCCTAGAACTTAGAACTGCTTAAACCTAACTAACCTAAGGGTATCACACACATCCATGCCCGAGGCAGCATTCGAACCTGCGACCGTAGCGGTCGCGCAGTTCCAGACTGAAGCGCCTAGAACCACTCGGCCACAACGGCCGCCTCTCCGGATTTAAAAGATTTAAATCCAATCGAGAATCTATGGGACCTCAATAGGGCTGTTCCCGCCATGGATCCTCAAACGAGAAACCTAGCGCAGCTCGCTACGACACTGGAGTCTGCATGGCTCCGTATCCATGTAGGCACCTTGCGGAACATCACTGACATTCTTCCTGAGCGTCCGCGCTGCAAAAGGTGGTTATTCGAACTTTTGAAAGGTGGTCACATTAATGTGACTGGGCCGTGTATAATTCCGTCCATCTGTAGACTTACTTTATTAGCCACTCGTTTTATTCATCAGGTGCCCGCAAATTTCAGGAAATTACTTTATTAGCCACTCGTTTTATTCATCAGGTGTCCGCAAATTTCAGGAAATCGACAATCTTCGAATCTGTACCGTAGTTTACGAGCAGCATATTTGTAAAATGTATTTTAGTATAAACACTTGATAAAATTTAGTACTGATATCTTGAGGTCAATACAGGAACATATACAATAAAAAAGGCAATACAGATTATAGTGCAGCATATCGTACCCAGAGAAACAATTAAATTAAATTCATTTTTCCAATGATGTGTTCTTCTTGTTCCGACATAGTGTCCCATTTTATGGGACGTACATAATTGCGGAAACGTGAGTGTCTGACTCAAAAGGCCTCATGAAATTGTTACTATGATAACTGAAGGAAAAGCAATATATGCGGGTAGCCCCACGAACCAGTTTTCTGCATACATAAAATTGTTTATGAGAGCAATTACACTACTGGCCATTAAAATTGCTACACCAAGAAGAAATGCAGATGATAAACGGGTATTCATTGGACAAATATATTATACTAGAACTGACATGTGATTACATTTTCACGCAATTTGGCTGCATAGATCCTGAGAAATCAGTACCCAGAACAACCACCTCTGGCAGTAACAATGGCCTTTATACGTCTGGGCATTGAGTCCTACAAAGCTTGGATGGCGTGTACCGGTACAGCTGCCCATTCAGCTTCAACACGATTCCATAGATTTTAATTGGTGAGAAATCTGGAGCATGTGCTGGCCAGGGCAGCAGTCGAACATTTTCTGTATCCAGAAAGGCCCGTACAGGACCTGCAACATGAGGTCGTGCATTATCCTTCTGAAATGTAGGGTTTCGCAGGGATCGAATGAAGGGTAGAGCCACGGGTCGTAACACATCTGAAATGTAACGTCCACTGTTCCAAGTGCCGTCAATGTGAACAAGAGGTGACCGAGACGTGTAACCAATGGCACCCCATACCATCACGCCAGGTGATACGCCAGTATGGCGATGACGAATACACGCTTCCAATGTGCGTTCACTGCGATGTCGACAAACACGGATGCGACCATCATGATGCTCTAAAGAGAACCTGGATTCATCCGAAAAAATGACGTTTTGCCATTCGTGCACCCAATTTCGTCATTGAGTACACCATCGCAGGCGTTCCTGTCTGTGATGCAGCGTCAAGGGTAACCGCAGCCATGGTCTCCGAGCTGATATGATAGTCCATGCTGCTGCAAACGTTGTCGAACTGTTCGTGCAGATGGTTGTCGTCCCGCAAACGTCCCCATCTGTTGACTCAGGGATCGAGACGTGGCCGCACGATCTGTTACAGCCATGCGGATAAGATGCCAAGATGCCTGCCATCTCGACTGCTAGTGATACAAGGCCGTTGGGATCCAGCACGGCGTTCCGTATTACCCTCCTCAACCCACCGATTCCATATTCTTCTAACAGTTATTGGATCTAGACCAACGCGAGCAGCAATGTCGCGATACGATAAACCGCAACAGCGATAGGCTACAATTCGACCTTTATCAACGTCGGAAACGTGATTGTCCTCATTTCTCCTCCTTACACGAGGCATCACAACAACGTTTCACCAGGCAACGCCGGTCAACTGCTGTTTATGTATGAGAAATCGGTTGGAAACTTTCCACAATGCGCCAATTTTGCTTATTGACGAACCCATCCAAATGAAAGTAGACCTCGTCGCTAAACTGAACAGTATCCACATCAAAATCCTGTTCGTCAATTCTGTAGACAATAGTGTTGGCGAAACACAACCGCCGTTCCATGGACCTGGGGCTTAATGGCTGATGAGTTTGAATTTTGTATGGGAAGAGATACAGGCCTTCAACAACAACTTGTCGCAGTGTCTCTCGGTTGATTCCCAGCTCGTCTCATCAGTTTCCTGGGGCTGGTTTGAAACACAGCGCGAGTCTTCTCGATGTTTTCGGGCGTTTTCAGTTGTTTTCACCCTTTTTGGACGACCGGAATTGTCAGCACTGTCATCACACACACTACCCATATTCTCAAACTTGCGAATAACATTATTGATTGTTAGGACACGTCGACCGGTTGTCTTCAGCTCGAACTCAGCCGCATTTGGGCTGTTATTGCTCCTATAGTAGTCCTTCACGACAGCTATATGCTCAGGCACATTTTCACGTGCAAATGACCGACAACAACAAGGTGGGAGCGCATGCACATAGTAAGTCCCATCATGCCTAGCGGCCGCCATGCAGTTTGAATGTCCCAACGCAAACCGTTCAGAAGTTACGACAATTTTATTTCATATACTTCAATAATTGTCACCACGTATAAAGAACTGCTTAGTATAGTTCAGAAGATAACTAAAAGAAATACGCAATGACACGAAAGGAAATGATTCTTTTAATCACAAACTATAATTATACTGAAGTCCCCAAGACTCACGATTTTACAAAGCGCTGGACATGGTTCTTAATAGCGTGCGTAATCACCACGGACGGCAATGCATGCTTTGAAACGTATTCCCACGCTGGCCACGAGGAGTTCTTGTGGTAGGGGTTCCATTCCTGCACCAGCGCGGTTGACAGCTGCTGGACGGTCGTTGGTGCGTGTGGACGTGCTGCAGTACTTCTCCTCAACGCATCCCACACGTGCTCGGAGGGATTCAAATTAGGGGGAACGGACAGGCAAGTCCATTCGCCGACTATCTGCTCGTTCCAAGAATTACTCCACCTGCGCTGTTCGATGCCGTCGCGGATTGTCATCCATAAAAATGAAGTCAAGGCCGAATGCATCCCTGTAAAAACGCACATGGGGAAGTAATACATGTCACAACAACGACGACCCTTGAGTTTACCTTGATAAAACATTTGGAGATCAGTAGGCCCATGCAACACTATGCCTTCCCACACCATGACACATGGACCACAAAAACAATCATGTTGGACAATGGACTATGTGTTCACACCTCTCGCCATATGACTGTATGTGAGCATTCTGTACTATACTTTAGCAGTTCTTTTATGTTTGGTCAAAGTTTGATCGAGATACATTACCATCCAGTAACACATCATGTGAAAGTTACTTTCGTCCTTCAGTTTTGAACACCAATGAATGTTGATGTAATAAGTTCCCTTCTCCTATCCCTGACAACTTCCAAGAGGAGAGACCTCCAACACCTATAAAGTGCATGTAAATACTTTCATTACTTTCATTTTCACTCCTGAACTGGAAAGCCATTTGTTCCACGCTTGGCGTATGACGGTGTTTTGATCCGGTCCCACAACTCATAAGATAAAACCTATCAGGAGCTATGAGATTTCTACAACAACAAAATTGTCACCGGCATTTGACATATCCAAACATTACTGACGAGTTTTTCAAGTACAAATTTTTCCTATTTTCATACACATTTGAGGTGAAAAAGCGGCGGATAAAAATCCCTAGATAGTCCTAGGTTTTCTATCCGTCACGCATCATTTCTTTCACCTCTGGCAATGTATGTTAACGTGAAAAATGCGAAGTTGCACCCCGGTTGGAGTCCACGGTAAATTGCGGGTCCCGCTATAACTGAATGAGTCAGTCAGTTCAAAAATTCGAAGAAGGTGACGGCTTGCCACTACCAAAAGTAGGATGCGTAGCAAAGCTCTGTGGTTTTCAAACACACCTGCGTGTTGATAACAGCTTCACCTTTTTTTACCTTCCTTATACTATGACATTAATCGTCGTTTTCTGAAGTGCTTCACACGAAGTGTTTGACATAATCAAGTTATTACTTCAGAGATTGTTAATGGGAACGCACGTAACAACGTAAAAACTTAGAAACTGCTTTCACCAAATTCAGCGACTGGAAACTAAAAATACAGCTTGGTGTATTGAATATATAATGAAACGCAAAGGAACTACTAATGGTCAGGCGAAATTGGAATACGATTCCAACAGCTTTTAAAACCTTTCAGCGTTCGAATAAAACAACATACTACAGTAAAAAAACAAGTAACACCATCCCCATTCTGCTCTGTGGAAATGGAAACCAGATAACTTTGTTGTAACAATTCAGAATAAAGATTAAATAAGACAGCTATGACTCCGAGCTGGTTACAGTAAAATCCGTAGAAACACGCCACAAATACGCCCGTATATAAATGAAGCAAGACCTTCATACTCTTTGAGTGCTTGATGAAGTGACGTTGGCCAACTTTTTTTACAATATTAAATGCAAAAATCAATTACTAGCAGTATAAGTAAGAGTTAATTATAAATACAATTTAGTATTAGAGAAAATAATAAACTTACTGAAAGATATGTATGGTTGATTCAAAACTTTCGCTAAGGAAACATATTGAGAGGTGAATACCTAGTTAATAAAATTACCCAAATAAAAACGACAATTTTAATTTTGCAATGTAACAGCAATTCCTAATACAAAAAGCGACTGAAAATTTTAGTAAAATAAGACATTCACAAATATATTTACCCTATGTCGCTGATAACGCAGTGCAAGAATGTCAGCACAGTTGGCCATTAAGAATTTTATGTTCTCACTGTGATTTTTTAATTACACAGTGTAAACGTACTAGCAGCTGCGTAGACAAGGATACAGTGTACTTACCTTCACACTTCAGACCTTGCCGAAATAGCCCGTACAGCAGAGATCCGCAGTGATCGCAGAATGTCGGAGACATAAAATTGTGCATCTTGAACCGGTGTGGAACATCTATCTTAAATCTTTCTCGTAAATACTGAAACACACGAAGAGTACATACGGTATGATCAGGGTATGAAAAATTGCGCGCGCACACACACACACACACACACACACACACACACACACACACACACACACAGAGAGAGAGAGAGAGAGAGAGAGAGAGAGAGAGAGAGAGAGAGAGAGAGAGAGTGGGGGGGGGGGGGAGGGGGAGGTAGGAGCCGGGGCGAGGGGAAAAACTAAGGCAACATCTGATAGTGCTAATTACAATAAGTTAAATGAAAACATTTGAGATTTTAATCTTTTGTCATTATATGTACGGAAAATTTGAAGTTCTGACATATTCGCGATATTTCGTTGCGCTTGCATTAAAGAAAAGCTATTACTTTAAACTCGAAACCGCTCTTTTTCTCTATACATAAACGATCTGCCGGATTGGGTGAATAGAAAACTGTAACTGTTTCGTAATGACGCTGTAGTGTACGTGGGGGAGTTGTGTATGAGTGCTTTTAGGATAATACAGTATGATTTAGACAGAATCTATTTGGTGTGATGAATGTCAACTTGCTGTAAATATAGAAAAATGTAAGTTAATTCGGGTCAGTAGGAGAACGAATCCTGTAAAGTTAGGATACAGTATTAATGGTTCTCTACTTGACACAGTCACGTCTGTTAAATATGTAAGTGTAACGCCACAAAGCGATATTAAATGGAACGAGGGCGTAAGGCTGGTAGTAGAGAAAGTGACTGGTCGACGTCCATGTATTGGGAGAATTCCAGGAAAATGTTGCTCATCTACAAGGGAAACCTCGCATAGAACACTTTTACGACGCATTCTGCAGAAAGATTATATTTCCACCAACGTACAAGACAAGAGAAATCAGGTCTCGTAAGGGGGCGTATAGGAAGTCGTTTAACCCTCGCTCAGTCTGCGACTCGAACAGGAAAGGAAATGAAGTGATACAAGGTACCCTTCGCTATTCACTGTATAGTGACCTGCGGAGTACAGATGAACATGCAGACGTAGAAAATTCAGAACAATAAGAAAATAAAAGAACCACCAATAGCCACAACAAACAAGGAGAAGAAATATAGAAAAAGCAATAAAGAATTAAGCGTAGGAAAATAAAATTAAACGAAGGAAAGAACGCAAGCGATAAATCTGGATTAGAAACATCTGATTTTATACAATATGTGCAAATCAGCAAAATTTCAAATGCTCACCATGTATTCAACTGCATAACGGTGAGCAAATTTTTTGCGGCCGATTTACATGAAGTACCATGCAGCTAATAGGTTTTTTCGTTAACAATACCATGCAGCTAATAGGTTTTTTCGTTAACAATACCAACACCTAAATCGTTACCGAAGTCTTATCAAATGGAGCTTCTTATCTCTCATGAGCTTGTTAATAACAGTGGACTGAACCTTAATATAAATAGTGTATATATACATAAAATAATCTTGTGGCCCATTTGTAGTGTCAGTGGCTTATAGAGTATCGTATTAACTAAGCTCATCGGACAACAAATTAATCACCCCTAGAAAAATCATGACGAGGATCATTTAACAGTGTGTAGTTCCGCCCTGGACCTGATAACCGCCTGGATTCAGTGTGAAAGTGTGTCCACAAGGTTGTGCAGGTACGTCGCATCCAGGTTAAGCCGCTCACTGAGGATTTGATTACACTATTCTACCAAATGGCAAGAATGCTGATGTCGGCGTTTTACCATCTGTTCCAACATGTTCCACAGATATTCTATGGGGTACAAGTCAGGTGACTTTGTACGTCAATCGAGAACCAGTCACATATTCTTCCAGCCCGATGAACTTCGCATGTGTCTATACGTGCCTCCGTGAGCAATGGCCTCTTGCGAGATGACGGACTCCGAACGTTCACTGCACACAGTTCCCGTCGCAGTGCTCTCGCTAGCGGGCGAGGATGGACCTTCATTCACTGCCTACATCAATTCCTGTCGGGTTTGGAAGCGATATTGAGTCACAAGCCGTGAAACGCTTCTCAGTCAGGATTTTGTTCCGACCACAATTCTGGCGTCATGTACCATGGCAACGTGTGTTACACCACCGCTTGTAGACACGTAAAACAGTTCGCCGCGAAGTACCAACATCCTCACACACCGTATGGCCATTGGCACGGCCAACACGACTGTCTTTTTTGCCTCTGTCACGTCCTGATGTTTACCAACCTTTACGTACAATGTTCGCTTGGAAAATAAATGTCTAACTGATCGCTACTGCTTATGCTCACGTAGAAGCAGTGCTTACGCGGTGAAGCGCGTAACTCTATCGCTGCGCCATCTAAAGGTTTAACGATTCATCTGTGCGTGGGCACTGGAGTCATTAATTTTTTGTCCGTTAAAAATGTAAATGTAAATGTCGTGTGACTAGGGCCTGCTGTCGGGTAGACCGTTCGCCGGGTGCAAGTCTTTCGATCTGACGCCACTTCGGCGACTTGCGCGTCGATGGGGATGAGATGATGATGATTAGGACAACACAACACCCAGTCCCTCAGCGGAGAAAATCTCCGACCCAGCTGGGAATCGAAGCCGGGCTCTTAGGATTGACATATTGTCGCGCTGATCACTCAGTTACCGGTGGCGGTTTTGTCCGGTGAGCTTATCATAACCTTGGACAGTTTCATCTACGTGTCACTTCACACAAATTGTGAGGTACTGCAGTCGCTCCACATAGCTTCTGGTAGGTGTTAGTGTTATTAATTATACCTCTGGTCTTACCTTATGCTTTATCACATTCAGTACATCGGCACGAACAAATTGTTCCAACATTATCCTATGCATGACGATCTGTGACTGTTTCTCGAGAACGCCATACTTCCGTTTTGCTCGGTGAAATTTCTCAGTTTTTGTTCGGCTACCTACGGTTCGATCCTGTAACAGCACTATTTTTGGGCATTGCGATGAAGCTTTCGCACTGCAGCCTCCTTACTTTATTGAATTATAGCGTGATCATCAGGATGGAGACTGCTGTTACTTTAGCTCTGACCATAGCTTCAAGTTCTTATAACGTGCGACACCCTTGCCTACGTAACTGGATTTTATGTATCTAAGGTAGCCGCTTTCTTAAAGAAACGTGCTGTTCGCGAATAGCATAGACTGCATCATTCCTTAGTGAGATTTATTTTTTTTATTTTCTGGTTTATGCTCGTCACAGCACATCTGATGCATTAACGATACTAGACTATAATACATGAAGGTACTATGAGTTTCAGGTACGCCTAATGTTTATTCCACTATTGGCTTCCTCAAGATTCACATATAATCTCTCATTGGACGCTCCTACAACTTACCCATCCACATACATGGAAAAAAAAAGTTTAAATGTGTGTGAAATCTTATGGGACTTAACTGCTAGGGTCATCAGTCCCTAAACTTACACACTACTTAACTTAAATTATCCTAAGGACAAACACACACACCCATGCCCGAGGGAGGACAGAACCTCCGCCGCCATGCATGCCTAACAGGCATTTCTTGAAAATGAGCTTTTGCTGACTTTCAGAAAGTTCCTCACATTTTACATATTTGCATGACTGCTTTGAAGATATATAGTAGCCAATGAAGCAAGCAGCGATGTTCCGGAACATAGAAAAAGTACCAACTGCAACTGGAACTGTCGTTTGCTAATACAGTGATGAAAATCTGCTGTGCGCTGTGTATTTATGTATTTGTGTATGTTAATGATCATAGATGCAGAACGGACAATAGCAATCAGTCTCTTGGAAATATGAAATGCAACTGTCTCGAAGGCTATACCGCCATATGTGATTAGTGAAAGTGGCTCTGAGCACTATGCGACTTAACTTCTGAGGTCGTCAGTCGCCTAGACCTTAGAAATAATTAAACCTAACTAACCTAAGGACATCACACACATCCATGCCCGAGGCAGGATTCGAACCTGCGACCGTAGCGGTCGCTCGGTTCCAGACTGTAGCGCCTAGAACCGCACGGCCACTCCGGCCGGGGATTAGTGAAAGTGCGTCAGCTAAAAAGAGTGTAACAAACAAGTGGTCCAGTCGCGTTAATTTGACCATCTTTCCTTTCAAAAGCCTGAAAAGCCACATTTTGCAGCGCAGATGTGCAAGAAGAGAGAAAGTGAGGTTACGTAGAGCGATGCCGACAGCAGTTCCGTGGCCAGCTGTGTTCGGTTTCACGGTTGAGGATCCATGGTGCGAACAGCCCTCTCGAGGTGGTCCCACAGATTATCGATTAAGTTTTAATCCGGGAGAGGGGCGGGGCGAGGTTGGTTGCCAGAGGAGTTTGGTAAACTGTCCCTGGAACTCTTCGAACCACGCACGTACACTGCGAGGTGTGTGACACGTTGCACTGTCCTGTTGGTAGATATTATCGCACCGAAGAAAAAAGAAACTCCTTGTGGGGGTGGACATGGTACCAAAGGATAGATGTATACTTGTGTTGATCCACTGTGCGTTCTAGTATGACGAGATAACCAGGGACTTCCACGAAAACATTCCCCAGACTCATCTGAAAAGGCCGCCTATTGTCACTCAGTGGACGTCCAGTTGCGGTACTGGCGTGCAAATCCAGCAGATGAACAGCAGTCAGCAGCGTTGCATTAATCGGGTGTTGCTGCGAAGGCCAAAAGCAGTAACACTCAACTGAAGAGACTGTTGATAGCGCCTTGGTTCATGTGGGTGGTCAGCTGCTCAATAGTTGCACTCCTATTCGCTCGTACGGATCTCCCCAACCGACGTTCAACCGTGTGGTGTATGGCTCGTGGTGCACCACAGTTGCCTCAGCGTCAGTTTTGGATAGCGCAATTTTGCCATGTATGGTATACATGACACAGTGGCACGCAACAGTTTACAAACTTAGACGTTTACAAAATGGTTTCACCCTTGGTGTGAAAGCCAATGATCATGGCCTTTTCGACGTCATATAAACCGCTCTTTTTCCACATTATGACAACAACTGCACCATTTATGCGTGCTCTCTACACACTTCAAATACTCTCCACCGCTAGTGCTGCCACCTTCCGTCTCCGTCTGGTTACTGCACGCTAACACCGAACACAGGTGGTGGTCATATTAATGTGACTGGATCACATGTAATTTCCTGTCCGCCTATGTCTGCTAGCCCCGTTCGCTATTTATTTCACTTCGGCCAGTTTTCGGTTGCAGGTGGAAGGCGGCTTTTGTTCAACCTCAAGATAACTACACTCATGATCATAAATTAAGGATAATTGCAGAATGTGGTGCCACACAACATGGCGCTACAAAAAACTGGCACTAATAGCAAAGATCACATAGGGAAATCACACGACACAGATCTTTAAGTCTATGGTACTGGTGATAAGTTGAGAAAACCGTCCTCAAAGACATGTGCTACAGAACGCCACTGTTTCCTGCGCATGTACCCCGACATCAATATGGGATATGATCTCCATGCACACGTACACAGGCCGCACATCAGGTTAGCATATTAAGGATCAGGTGGTCGAGCAGGTGCTGGGGTATAGCCTCCCATTCTTGCACCAGTGCCTGTCGGAGCTCCTGAAGTGTCGTAGGGGTTTGAAGACGTGCAGCCATACGTCGACCGAGAGCATCCCAGACATGCTCGATGGGGTTTATGTCTGCAGAACAGGCAGACCATTCCATTCGCCTGATATCTTCTGTTTCAAGGTTCTCCTCCACGATGGCAGCTCGGCGAGGCCGTGCGTTATCATCCATCAGGAGGAAGGTGGGACCCACTGCAATCCTGAAAAGGCGGACATAGTGGTGCAAAATGACGACCCAATATACCTGGCCTGTTACAGTTCCTCTGTAAAAGAGATGCAGGGGTATAGGTGCACCAATAATAATCCCATCCCACACCATCAAACCACGACCTCCACAAAGCTCCCTTTCAAGGACAGTAAGGGGTTGGTTTCTGGTTCCTGGTTCACGCCGGATGGGAACCCGGCGAGAATCACTGTTCAGACGATACCTGGACTCGTCCGTGAACATAACCTGGGACCACTGTTCCAATGACCATGTACTGTGTTCTTGACACGAGGCTTTACGGGCTCTCCATTGACCAGAGGTCAATGGAATGCACCTTGCAGGACTCCGGGCGAATAAACTTTGTCTGTTCATTGTCTGTAGACTTTGTGTCTGGAGACAACTGTTGCAGTGGCTGCGGTAAGGTCCCGAGCAAGGCTACCTGCAGTACTCCGTGGTCGTCTGCGGGCACTGATGGTGAGATATCGGTCTTCTTGTGGTGTTGTACACTGTGGACGTCCCGTGCTGTAGCGCCTGGACACGTTTCCTGTCTGTTTGAATCGTTGCCATACTCTTGAGATCACACTTTGTGACACACGGAGGCCCCTTGCTACGACTCGCTGTGTTTGACCAGCTTCCAGTCGCCCTAGTATTCTACCTCTCATAACATCAATATGAGTTCTTTGAGCCATTTTCAACACACAGTCGCCATTAGCACGTCTGAAAACGTCTGCACACTCACTCGCTGCCCCGTACTCTGACATGCACCAACACACCTCTGCGTATGAGGACTGCTGCCAGCGCCACTGTGCAACGACCGCAGGTCAAATGCACCGCATGGTCACACGCCGAGGTGATTTAATCCCGCAAACCGCCCACCAGAGCGTTATTTCACTATATATCAGTATTATCCTTAATTTATGAGCATGAGTATAGCTAGTCTTTGACTAATCCTCGTAAATAGGTAGTTGTTGGAGCCGACTAGGATGAATTTAAGGGCGAGTATTTTCCCGATGATGGCTGGTGTTTTCCAATATACTTGTACACAGCAGGAAAAATTCTAAAAGTGCTGCTAAAAAAGAGCCTATTACAGAAGAGCTACAATAGGAGCAAAAAATGGTCAATGGAAGTACTATTTGCTTCTGATTCAGACTTACTTAAAGGTCTAAATTTTAAATAATTTCGTGGAGCGATCTGGAGCTCGCAGAATCGAGGAGTCGGCCGGCAGCCAGCATGGGATGTAGAAGCTGTTTGCCTCCGTGACAGAGGCTATGTTTTTATAGTATACATCAGAAGGTGATCCTTTCGCGATGAACCGAGTTATCTAGCAGTATGGAAAACTGAGGGATTCCAAAACTGCGCTCCCGTGCTGGTGTCTGGGATTCAGAATAAACTTTCTGGTGTTCTAGGGGAGTGTATCCTTTAAGTGTCCGTGCACGTGTTGCGTAAGCAGATCCCGTACGTTTGATAGCGGAGCCAGTAGCTAGATTGACGGTAGTGTTTTAATGAACAAGACGAAGTTGGCAATAAAATGGCTCTGAGCACTATGGGACTTAATATCTGAGGTCATCAGTCCCCTAGACTTAGAACTACTTAAACATAACTAACCTAAGGATATCACACACGTCTATGCTAGAAACGAAATGATAATTAAATGGACACCCTAGCTGCAAACAGGCGTTGATGTACTTCATTGGGGACATGTTGAAAATGTGTGCCCCAACCGGGATTCGAACTCGGGATCTCCTGCTTACATGGCAGACGCTCTATCCATCTGAGTCACACCGCGGGCACAGAGGATAGTGCGTCTGCAGGGACTTATCCCTTGCACGCTCCCCGTGAGATCCACATTCCCAACATGTCCACACCACTACATTCGTAGTGCGCCTAATAGATGTTTGCCCATCATACTCATTACTCGTGGCAGATTAACCCACAAAGTCCCGTACGAGTTCGGGCATAGCGTGTGCGTTCGCACAAGAAGGACAATGGCCGGGAAGCCATATTTTAATTATATATGACGGTAGTATCTGTTCCCGAAAGAACAGTTACCGTGGATGACCATGCAGCAGGAGATCCCGGGTTCGAATCCCGGTCGGGGCACACATTTTCAACATGTCCCCAATGAAGTACATCAACGCCTGTTTGCAGCTAGGGTGTCCATTTAATTATTTTAAAAAAATGGCTCTGAGCACTATGGGACTCAACTGCAGAGGTCATTAGTCCCCTAACTAACCTAAGGACATCACAAACATCCATGCCCGAGGCAGGATTCGAACCTGCGACCGTAGCGGTCTTGCGGTTCCAGACTGCAGCGCCTTTAACCGCACGGCCACTTCGGCCGGCTTTAATTATTTTATTTCAAATTAGTTAAATAATTCTTGACTGCGCGTTTAAATGCATGCAAGCTCTCGACAGCACACGACAACGCTAAGACCTTTAGTGGGTATATCTTCAATTACATATCGATTTCCCGTGGGCCCTACACAGAGCCGAGCGTTGGCGAAGCGTGGCGGACGAGCCGACTGTAGTGCGATTAAAACTACTTTGTATCTGACAGTTCGCTGAGCGGCCGAGCAATGTTGCCAGTTGCCGCTGCGTATGAACTTCTACTGGCGCAGTACCGTTGAAGCGCCGATATAACTTATGCGGGGCGGGGAAAGCAGCACATATACCGCTGCTTAGGTAGGGTTAATGTTACATTTTCGTCTTGTGGCAAGAATTTCTTAACATATTGTAAAACTCAAAATACCAAGAGAACGAAACCACCACCACCAAAAGGCACAAATTATGTTGTAATTTACAATCACCCGACATGGCCTGTGTCCCACAGCTGGAAAATAATGTTTATATCTGTGTCGCTGGAACTTTCAGATGACTCGCCGACGGCAGTTTCATTCTTCCATACCTCCTGAATTACACCTTTTGTATGTTTTACAACATTGCCCCAGTTTTCCACAGTTACTTCAGAAACAGCTTCATGAAAAGTCGTTCCACTTCTGAAAACGTGAATTTCTTGTTTTCTCTTGCTATGTGCCCCTTGAGTTGGGCCATGTGAGCTCTACAACATTAAAGTGAGATGATATTACAGAATGTCCATGCTTGTTGGCAACTTCTTCTACAACGTATGTCGGGTGTTGAGGCTTATATTGTCACACAAGTTGTAACAGTTCCACGTTCTTCCTTCCATCATAGAATTCTATATCATTTCGTCGTAACCACTGTGTGATATCTTCGTTTCTAGAGGATCCCGTTGGGTCTTTGTCCTTTACAACAGTTTGGTACGGCGCATTGTCAGTAATCATTTACGAAGATTTCTCCAAATTCGGTAACAGCGAATTTTCAGACCATCGTAACAAGGTGGCGCAGTTCATTTCCTCACGAAAATACGGCGTTTTCTTTGACGTGTAAACAGCCAGAAATAAATCCAGAAGCTGTACCTGCATGAACAACAATAATTCTTATTCCTTAGTCAATGTGTGCTGCCATTCCTTTCTGTGATCCGTCAGACCAATCTCTTTAGCGTAAGACCAGAATCCACCCACGTTTCATATAGCCACACTAAATCATCGAAATCAATGTCCTTTACCTGTCGCAAAAATTGTCATCGTCATGTAGCAATATCTTGTCGTTCCAAGAGTACCTTACGATCAGATGTTTCTTCGTAATTAAACCCCAGGTTTAATAATACCAACAGAAGAGATTACTTACTGCCAACAAAAAGATCAGTTTCTTTAAGCATTACATGCAATTTTCGTAGCGTTGGATGCCCTTTCCGATGATAATATGCATACGAATGTCTGCGAATCGCTTCTTGTTCGAAAGAATCAATATTTGTTACACGGTTCTCGACACATCGTTTGTTCGCCGGAGTTCCCAGACTGGGTGGTTCAGAATTAAATTTTGATGGTCCGGAATGTGTATTCAGTTTTCTATTTTATTCCTTGCCTATATTTATAACGATTGTTCTACTTACTCTTAATGCTGCCGCAGTCTTCTCGACTACCTTATTAATGGAAAAACGAAGCTCTCCATCTCAAAATATTGCCTTACGCTGCAGACGTATGGACGCGATTGTGCTCGAGTTGGGATGTCGTGTCGACTTTCTTTACAAACGATTTCGGACTGTGGATTCTAGGACGACCCCGCTTTTTTTATTTTCGGACATTTTGTACGGACAAGCCACTGCAGTAATTTGTCCCACAAAGGCAATGGAAACAAACGAACAACAGACACTAAGGTAACGCAGTTGACGCGACACGACGCGCACAAGACGAGGCGTTAAGCAGCTACTGAGCGCTCACGAGTAAGTACAAAGTAGTTCTACTCGCACTGTAGTGTGACGTCACAAGTTCGTCGCTAAAAAGGGGGAGGGAGCCGATTTCTCGTGGACCCCGCTGTGAAACAAGTGTCGTCAACACACTCTACATTTTCATCAATCTCTTTCTCTTTCATCGGATAGACCTCTGTCTTGATTCGGAAGGTTAGAAAACGAATGCACGAATTCCGTATCAGTGTTGCTAGCCTTCGATTTGTTGTGGGGCCGCAGGGCATGGAGAAGAAGTCATATAATGCTAAATTTCCGAAAGGCGACTGATGACTAACTGATCAAACAGAGTACTTATCTAAAAATGAGTATCCGCACAAATAATGTTTGGCTGGTGGAACGCAGTACAGCCGGCCGAAGTGGCCGTGCGGTTAAAGGCGCTGCAGTCTGGAACCGCAAGACCGCTACGGTCGCAGGTTCGAATCCTGCCTCGGGCATGGATGTTTGTGATGTCCTTAGGTTAGTTCGGTTTAACTAGTTCTAAGTTCTAGGGGACTAATGACCTCAGCAGTTGAGTCCCATAGTGCTCAGAGCCATTTTTTTGAACGCAGTACATTAATTGAACAGTAAATGCTCGCTGGAAGCAAAAGCTACATAGGGTGCTCCCTACGTAAACGTAATAAGACCACAAATTTTCTCACTATACGCAAATTGTTTATTAGACAGAGCCAGAAACAGTTTCCGAACGTTCTCTGACGAGGCTGCTGTCTACTGCCAATGATGGAGTATTTTGAATGATTAATACAGGTATAGCTTTTTTTAAATTGTTGCGCAACTAGTTGAATATGTAACATCCCTTAACTTAATTCTTCGTTACTGTACAATTTCGGCCATGTAGCTATTTTCAAATATCTTCAACTACAAATCATAAAAGTAAAAGACTGTTTTACACAATCAGCAACAGAATTACTATGAACGGACAGCCACTTACATAATTTAGGCAACAAGTTCCTTAATAATAAACCGTCATGAAGAACGTAATGTGTTCTACGCGACACTCTAAAGTGAACGATCTTCAGAATCAGCTATGTCCGTAGCAGCTATTAGTCATAATCATGATACTGTTGCCCATTCAGTTTTTACATCGGGATCAAAGTGCAAAAAAACTGACGGCCAGTACTTCCACTTGGTGCACCAAATGGCCGCTCTCCTTAAATATGTATGACTGAATCCAAAGTGATATCGACCATCTAGATAAAGATGATGATGATGATGATGTGGGGCGCTGCCGCCCGGGTTGGCCGAGCGGTTCTAGGCGCTACAATCTGGAACCGCGTGATCGCTACGGTCACAGGTTCGAATCCTGCCTCGGGCATGGATGTGTGTGATGTCCTTAGGTTAGTTAGGTTTAAGTAGTTCTAAGTTCTAGGGGACTGATGACCTAAGAAGTTAAGTCCCATAGTGCTCAGAGCCATTTGCACCATTTTTTGTGGGGTGCTCAACATCGAGGTCTTTAGCGCCCGAACAATTCCCAACACAAACGCCCATTGCCCGGGCGGAGAAAATCTACCCGGCCGGGAATCGAACCCGGGACCCCATGATCCAGCTAGATAAAGACGCTGGTTTGCTTGACGGCTACGAAGGTGAACGGTCGTTTCAATTTTCCGAGATTAAACGACTGAGATTTTCTGTCAGTATTTTTTTGTAATTTTTTAGTGCGACAATTAGTGTATTAGTGAATCCGTAAACGTATTCATATAGTCGATCGTCGCGTTTCTATTAAGAAATTAAAATATTTCGAAACCGTAACAACCGCATCTGCGCAGCTATCACATCCGCGAGCGGGCGCTCGCAGCTGTGATGCGGCGTGATGTGATCAATGTTTTAGGACGCTAAACTGCGAAGTCAACAGCGCCGTTGCCTGAAAGAGACACGAAGGTTGTGAAAATCTATTTAGAAAAGCTAGCTAATCGTCGTGGTGTTATCTGCGGTTGAACTGTTTCATAAAAAAATGTTAGTGGCGCAACTCACTATCCAAACGAATGGCCCATCAAAAAGTTATGTCTTGGGAGACTTCCGGTCCAGCCACTTTCGGCCACCACGCGGCACCGAAAAGAAAAGCACCAAATTTTGAGACGATGAGGAAAGCTAACAGAAATCTTGTCGCTCGCAGCTCACTCGTTTACTTCGCGGAAAAACATTTTTACGCGAGCGAGTAGTACATTACAAAATCTGCCACAAAAGGAAGAATATACGAGTAAGTACGCGATTGTTTGTGACATGCTTAGCATTGGAAAGATCGCAATTGTCTAAGTATGTATGAAGAGCCACAAACATATTGCAGGAAGTCTCTGTAAACAACGTTCCGTGACAATTTGTTCTCTGCGTATTTGTAGAGATAGATGAATACGTGACGTTGCCCGGATATTTAGTAGAATCTCGTAATTGTACACTCCTCCTCTCCACTCTCCCTGCCGAACTACTCCTGATTCTTTTCTCTATACATTTCCTCCTCCTGCTCTCTCGGTCCATCTCTTCCTCCCCCATATCTGTGTCCATTTTCTCCTTTCCCTCT
Organism: Schistocerca serialis cubense; assembly: GCF_023864345.2. Classification (NCBI taxonomy): domain Eukaryota; kingdom Metazoa; phylum Arthropoda; class Insecta; order Orthoptera; family Acrididae; genus Schistocerca; species Schistocerca serialis. Next base: position 518,823,524 of record NC_064640.1, read on the forward strand.
CTATCCATCTTCTCCTCTGCCCTTCTCTCTCCACGTTATCACCACCATCATCAATAGGAGACTGGTGGTTCTTACCACCACATTATTTCTTTCAAGATCGTAACTATAAGAGGCCATCAGAAAGTTTCCGTTCGAAGGCTCTACAGTCCAAAATCTGAACGCCAATCAGGCAAAATCACCGTGGACAATGGGGCAACTGAAGGTACCAATTTGGTTTAACACCATGTCCTGCTATGTGAAGAAGTCCGTAACTGCCTGCTGCACATCCTCGTCCGATGCGAATCGCTGACTCTTTAGCGACTTTTCTAAGAGGCCGACGTTGTGATAGTCGCACGGGGCGAGGTCAGGACTATAGGGCTGGTGCTCGAGTGTCTCCCACTTCAGATGGCGTAACTTCTGCGATACAACATTGCGTCATGATTATGCAGAACAGAAGTTGACGCACCATTACACAACAGCGGTTTTCGACAGACGTGCTGCCCCATACAAATTCTTTATTCTCCGACGTAGGTCTACCGGTATCTGTTCGTCGGCAGCCAAGAAAACACAAACAGCACGTTGATCCTTTTTGGACGCATTTGATAATAACCTCGCTATAGTTCACGTTTCTGCATTTACTGCACGTACCCCGGAAAGAGACAAATGCCACACTGATCCCTTGACTACATGCCGGTACTTACATACCCGTATCGAAGTTGCACTACGTTGCATATACAGGGTGTTACAAAAAGGTACGGCCAATCTTTCAGGAAACATTCCTCACACACAAAGAAAGAAAGTATGTTATGTGGACATGTGTCTGGAAACGCTTACTTTCTATGTTAGAGCTCCTTTTATTACTTCCCTCCAAATCACATTAATCATGGAATGGAAACACACAACAACAGAACGTACTAGCGTAACTTCAAACACTTTGTTACAGGAAATGTTCAAAATGTCCTCCGTTAGCGAGGATACATGCATCCACCCTCCATCGCATGGAATCCCTGCTGCGCTGATGCAGCCCTGGAGAATGGCGTATTGTATCACAGCCGTCCACAATACGAGCACGAAGAGTCTCTACATTTGGTACCGAGGTTGCGTAGACAAGAGCTTTCAAATGCCCACATAAATGAAAGTCAAGAAGGTTGAGGAGAGCGTGGAGGCCATGGAATTGGTCCGCCTCTACCAATCCATCGGTCACCGAATCTGTTGTTGAGAAGCGTACGAACACTTCGACTGAAATGTGCAGGAGCTCCATCGTGCATGAACCACATGTTGTGTCGTACTTGTAAAGGCACATGTTATAGCAGCACAGGTAGAGTATCCCGTATGAAATCATGATAGCGTGCTCCATTGAGCGTAGGTGGAAGAACATGGGGCCCAATCAAGACATCACCAACAATCCTGCCAAAACGTTCACAGAAAATCTGTGTTGTTGACGTGATTGCACAATTGCGTGCGGATTCTCGTCAGGCCACACATGTTGATTGTGAAAATTTACAATTTGATCACGTTGGAATGAAGCCTCATACTGACGAAACTAAAATGAGATCTAACATGGAAATTAAGCGTTTCAGGCCACATGTCCACATAACATCTTTATTTGTGTGTGAGGAATGTTTCCTGAAAGATTGGCCGTACCTTTTTGTAACACCCTGTATACCTAAGCGACGCAGTTAAAAGGAAACTTTCTACTGCCCCTTCTAAAATTTGTAGCAAATTTGGTTGAAATCGTTTCAGGGGTTTAGGATGAGCTTTTTAGCCGTGGCTCTTCCCACGTACGCACATGCTAAATATATTCCACATACATTTAACATACTTTACGCGTATCTCTAGCGAATTTCACCCTGCAGATTCTTTTTCGCGCAGCTCAATGTTTATGACGTCGTACCTCCTGAACAATGTGCCATACAATGACATAATTGTGGGCTTACATTTAGTGATATATGTGGTTAACGTCTGCGGAAGCTGTCGTGAATAGAGTTAGTAGTAGTGAAGTACTAGATTAAAACATCATACTTCATGCGGCAGTTTTCCTGTACTAACAGCGAAAACATAGGAACCGATAAACTCTTTTCGTTTCATAATTTTGTGGGGATTTTCAGCAAGAAATAGTTTCGCAAAGGTGTAAAGTCCGTTGCAACTCACTTAGTGCTCTCATTCTCAAACACTGTATTCATACGATGAGGGCTACATTTCTTTCCCACCTCACCGCTACCCCTTTGATAGGTATGTGTATATATTTGTAAAGAACAATTTATTGAAAATAAAAGTACAAATGTTTAGCATTCTTCAAAATAGCACCCTTGGACGTCAGTACACTTTTTCCAGCAATTCTGCCAGCTCTCATATGTTTCCTGGAGCATGTTGACTGGAACCTCAATCAGAAACCTCGTCGCAGCGGCTTTCATGGCATCTACTGCCCCAAAATGATGGCCCTTTAAGCTTCTCTTTATTCGAGGAAATAAAGAGAATTCTGCTGGTGCCAGATCGGAACTGTATGGTGGCTGGGGCAGCGTCACCACACTGTGCCTGGCCAGGAACCCGCTAACGATTAAGGCGATATGAGACGGCGCATTGTCTTGATTGAGTCGCCAATTACCACTGCTCTCTTCCTGACGTGAATCATTCGGTTTCGGAGCTTTTCAAGGACAGTGAAGTAAAATTGGCTGTTGACAATGTGTTCCTGTGACTCATACTCCCGGTGGACAACGGATTTGGAATCAAAAGGACGATGAGCATCGCCTTCACCCGGGATTTCGTCATCCTCGCCTTTTTATCTTGTTTAAGCATTGTGGCTGTCTCGGGCACTGATATCGCTAACACAAAACTTAATAACTTGTCGCTGTTCAGTGAATCGGACCATTTTTCATCTTCCGACTTGCCATTCGAACGTAGGTACACAGTACGAGAAATCTGCATTGGGCAACTGGCGAGGAATGCATTGCCTTCCTAAGACCCCCTACCAACCTCTCCCCAAACAGTCGCCACACTGCAACCTTTCGGGTTGGCAGGAAGAAATCATTCAACTTACCTTCCGGACACAACTTATACACTGATAAACCAGAACATTATGACCATCTACTTATTATCTGGTATGTCCACCTTTGACTCGGATGGCAGCGGCGACGCGTCGTGGCATGGAAGCAATGAGGCCTTGGCAGGTCGCTGGAGGGAGTTGAAATCACATCTTCACACACAAATAACGTAATTCCCGTAAATTCCAGGGAGGGGGGATGAGCTCTGATGCTATTTTCAATCACATCCAAGATGTGTTCGATCGGGTTCATATCTGGCGAGTTGAGGGGCCAGCAAGTCAATTGAAACTGACCACTGTGTTCCTTGAAACACTCCCACCATACTCCTGGCCTTGTGAAGTGGCGCATTATCTTGTTGAAAAATGCCACTGTCGTCGGAAAACATGATAATCATGAAGGTGTGTACGTCGCCTGCAAGCAGTGTACGGTACTTCTTGGCCGTCATGGTGCCTCGCACTACGTCCACTGGACCCATGGAAGCCCACGTGAATGTTCCATGAGTGTGGTGTCTAGGAAGCTCGCTTACTTGGTTCGTTAAACAAACATTCAAACAAATCGTATTAAGGAGTTTTATTACAAAAAGTTAATTACAATACTTAACTTTTGCAATTACACAAATGTGTCGCAAGCAAAGGGTGACTTACGGAATAATCTTCTACAGTATAAGCAATTCCAAGTCTATGCTTCATAGAGAGTACAGGCGAAGTGAATAGAGTTGACGCTGCTAGACAAGTGCCTAATCTTGAAGCCGGGGCGTCACCAGTCGGTTGCAGAGCTTATGTTCTCTTCACATAGGGGTCGCTGCTGTCGCTTTGTCGTCCTGGAGAGGGCTCTGTCAGCGTGCGGTTGGCTGACGTCTTCCCGCAACACTGATCATAATGGAGCCGCCGCCAGCTTGTCTCCGTCTCGCAGTACAGGTGTCAAGGAGTTGTTCCTCTGGAAGACGGCGGATTTTCGCCCTCCTATCGGCACGATGAAGAAGAAAACGTCCAGAGCCGATGGACATGTGCCCATTTCAGACGTAGTTGCCGATGTCCTGGTGTTAACATTGGAATATGCACGGTTCGTCGGCTGCGGAGACCCATTGTTAGCAGTGTTCGGTGCACTGTGTGTTGAGATACACTTGTACTCTGACCAGCATTACAGCCTGCACCATAGTTCGCCACCTGTCCTGTTTTAGCAGTGTGCACAGCCTACGACGTCCTACATCTGTAATGAGGGGTGGCCGCCCAGCCCCACGATGTCTGGACATGGTTTCACCTTGATTTCGCCACGTGTTGAAGACAGCCACAACACTCCTCGACCACACTAAAGTCGTGCAGTTTCCGAAATGCTGGTGCCGAGAATCTGGCCCTTGACAATGTGGCGTCGGTCAAACTCAGACAGATAGCACGCCTTCCCCGTTCTACACACGGACAGTACGCTCATCGATACTACGCGCACCGTGCGTGTGTCTGACTAGCAGTCATTCCTCGCCAGGTGACGCTGCTATGCCTGCACGGATTTAAAGCGACAGTTGGTCGGTGGTCATAATGTTGTGGCTGATCAATGTATAAGATGACAATATCTTTTAAGACCTAGCTGTATTAACCAATAAGCGTTAAGAGGTCGCAGCTGATATCGACTGCAGCAACGTCACCAATAATCCGTAAGGCGTGGTGAATTTTTCTACGTTGTATGGTTGTAAAACGCGTCGCTTGAAGCCGAGAGGTCGCGAGCTCGAATTATGGTCGAACCAAGAAATTTTTTCAATCTGCCATAACCTAGCCTACGCCACTGTCATGTAAAAATTCAACATGAACGACACGTGGTTCGTGTTCCAAGACAAACCGTTAGTGACACGCAAGTCGCCAAAGTGGCGTCCGATTAAAAGACTTCCTCCAGGTCATCGAGTCACACGAAATAATTATTTATTAATCTCCCGTTGTCCCTCAACATTATCTCTCCTGACAAAGCAATTCTCATCGAGACTGTACCCGACACTGTCATTGAAGACTGCACACGGGGCATGAGTGATCGTGCAGTTTCTCAGACAAGTTGAACATTTTGATCGGTTATTGCAAGGAGACGGAATAACGTAACTATTTACGATATCCGTAGTCTACCAAATAAATGAATAAGCGCTTTTGAAGCTGAGAACATCTGCAACACTGAAATGCAACACATCACGGTACGTGCCAGTAACAACAAGCCCAGATCCAACGAAGGGAAGTCAAATCGTAAGGTTACACAAGCAGAAGGCGATGTAACTCATCAATACTCAGCATTTACCCCAAACAAGAAATTGCAAAAGGTAGATCAACAAAAACATCTGATTGCTGAAAGTAAACGTAATGCGAATTAATACAAACCACTTTGTCACACTTCAGAGTGAAGTCCAATTCTACCTCAGACTTTCTCAATGTCAGCTGCTCACTGAAGTACTAAGAAATATTTATAAAGGGGTAATACAACCTAAATCATCGTGTTGCACCCTATATGGGTAGAGGCACTAGTAGAGCACAACGATTAATCAGTTTAAAAGCAGTGAAAGCAACACCAAATGAAGCACTACATGTTTTAGCAAGCGTTACACCCATGGCTGTTAAGATAAAAGTAATACCAAAACATTCTAACACAGTGAAACGTAAAGAATCCGTACAAAAGACATGCACCACCCTTGAGTACAGAAGTAAAGTTATGTAAGAACATGCAATATCACACAGAAAGCATGTTAAATAAACAACGACAGATGAAGAACCAAACACTATCAGATTACACGATCAAAACAAAATACCGGGGATACATCACACAGTTTGAATACCGCTGCCTATGGGCGTAAAACGATATGAAATGGAAGAAACTCACGAATCAGTAGTAAGAAGGTGAATAGGAGTCTTACACATTTGTTTTGTATTCTCCTAAACTACAATGAACCGCATGGAGCACATCATTACTGGAGTACTGCTCCAGAGTTAGTCTGACGGAACGCGTAAAGCATCTCAGAGGCGTATTGCCTGGACTGTAACAGATCGATTTAGCTAATACAGTACTGTAATGAATGTTTACAAAAAGTAGATGAAAACCTGTGAAAGGCGACTTAGTTCGAGCGTAATCCTACTGGTTAAATCTATAAGTAACCCACAAAATGATACTTTCATGAGTAAAGGATACACAGATGTTCTGAAGGACACGCATTACGAAACATTAAGGGCAGATTTCATTACAGAATTATGAGAGAGAACCACACAAGAATTATGAAAGCTCTTGAATTCAAATAGTTAACTTAGTGTTTTGTTTCTGGTAAGGGAGGGGAGGGGTTCACGAGCGGTAGCGTGTTTTGCTTGGACGGCAGTTGGGAGGCGATAATATTGTCTCTGCAGGGGCGACACACAGCCGTGCGCGTTCCAAGTGTTGAGTCAATGCAGCTATTCTCTGCGGTCGCGCCGTCGTCCAACGACCTTGCCCTTAGGCGCCAGTTCCAGCGTTTCGTCACCGAATGCCTCCATTTTCGCGAGACCGTCATGACTAAGTCGCATATGATGCTGGTCATCGTCCAGCAAATAGAGTGTATGGGAGCTACAGGGATTTCTACATCTACACGGATACTCTGCAAATCACATTTAAGTGCCTGGCAGAGGGTTCATCGAACCACCTTCACAATTCTCTATTATTCCAATCTCGTACAGCGCGCGGAAAGAATGAACACCTGTATCTTTCCGTAGGAAATCTGACTTCCCTTATTTTATCTTGGTGATCGTTCCTCCCTATGTAGGTCGGTGTCAACAAAATATTTTCGCATTCCGAGGAGAAAGTTGGTGATCGGAATATCGTGAGAAGATTCCGTCGCAACGAAAATCGCCTTTCTTTTAATGATGTCCATCCCAAATCCTGTATCATTTCTCTGACACTCTCTCCCATATTTCGCGATAATACAAAACGTGCTGCCTTTCTTTGAACTTTTTCGATATACTCCGTCAGTTCTATTTGGTAAGGATCCCACACCGCGCAGCAGTATTCTAAAAGAGGACGGACGAGCGTAGTGTAGGCAGTCTCCTTAGTAGGTCTGTTACATTTTCTAAGTGTCCTGCCAATAAAACGCAGTCTTTGGATAGCCTTCCCCACAACATTTTCTATGTGTTCCTTCCAATTTGAGTTGTTTGTTATTGTAATACCTAGGTATTTAGTTGAATTTACGGCTTTTAGATTAGACTGATTTATCGTGTAACCGAAGTTTAACGGGTTCCTTTTAGCACTCATGTGGATGACTTCACACTTTTCGTTATTTAGGGTCACAACTGCCACTTTTCGCACCATTCAGATATTTTTTCTAAATCTTTTTGCAGTTTGTTTTGATCTTCTGGTGACTTTATTAGTCGATACATGACAGCGTCATCTGCGAACAACCGAAAACGGCTGCTCAAATTGTCTCCCAAATCGTTTATACAGAAAAGGAACAGCTAAGGGCCTATAACAATACCTTGGTGGACGCCGGAAATAACTACTGTTTTACTCGATGAATTTCCGTCAATTACTACGAACTGTGACCTCTCTGACAGGAAATCACAAATCCAGTCACATACCTCAGACGATATTCCATAAGCACGAAATTTCACTACGAGCCGCTTGTGTGGTACAGTGTCAAAAGCCTTCCGGAAATCCAGAAATACGGAATCGATCTGAAATCCCTTCTCAATAGCACTCAACACATCGTGTGAATAAAGAGATAGTTGTGTTTCACAGAACAATGTTTTCTAAGCCCATGTTGACTGTGTGTGTCAATAGACCGTTTTCGTCGAGGTAATTCATTATGTTCTGACACAATATATGTTCTAAAATCCCGCCGCATATCGACGTTAACGATATGGGCCTGTAATTTAGTGGATTATTCCTACTACCTTTCTTGATTGTTGGTGTGACCTGTGCAACTTTCCAGTCTTTGGGTTCAAATGGTTCAAATGGCTCTGAGCACTATGGGACTCAACTGCTGAGGTCATTAGTCCCCTAGAACTTAGAACTACTTAAACCTAACTAACGTAAGGACATCACACACATCCATGCCCGAGGCAGGATTCGAACCTGCGACAGCAGCAGTCGCGCGGTTCCGGATTGAAGCGCCTAGAACCGCTCGGCCACCACGGCCGGCTGGTACGGATCTTTCATCGAGCGAACGGTTGTATATGATTGTTAAGTATGTAGCTAATGCATCAGCATACTCCGAAAGGAACCTAATTGGTATACTGTCTGGACCAGAAGACTTGCTTTTATTAAGTGACTTACGTTGCTTCACTACTTTGAGGATATCTATTTCTACGTTACTCATGTTGGCAGCTGTTCTCGATTCGAATTCTGGAATATTTACTTCGTCGTCTTTTGTGAAAGAACTTCGGAAGGCTGTGTTTAGTAACTCTGTCCTAGATAGTATCTCCATTGCTATAGTGCAGAGAAGGCATTGATTGTTTCTTGCCGCTAACATACTTCACATACGACCAGAATCTCTTTGAATTTTCTGCCAGGTGTCGACACAAAGGTTTGTTGTGGAAACTGTTATAGGCATTTCGCATTGTAGTCCGTGGTAAATTTCGAGCTTCTGTAAAAGATCGCCAATCTTGGGGATTTTGCGTCTGTTTAAATTCGGCATGTTTGTTTCGTTGTTCCTGCAACAGTGTTCTAGCCCGTTTTGTGTACCAAGGAGGATCAGCTCCGTCGTTTGTTAATTTATTTGGTATATATTTCTCAATTGCTGTCGATACTATTTCTGTGAATTTAAGCCACATCTGGTCTACACTTATATTATTAATTTGGAATGAGTGGAGATTGTCTCTCAGGAAGGCGTCAAGTGAATTTTTATCTGCATTTTTGAATAGGTATATTTTTCGCTTATTTTTCGAGGATTTGGGGATCACAGTATTCAATCTCGCTAAGACATCCCTGTGTTCACTAATCCCTGAATCGGTTTTGATGCTCGTTATTAACTCAGGATCAAAAATGGTTCAAATGGCTTTGAGCACTATGGGACTTAACTTCTGAGGTTATCAGTCCCCTAGAACTTAGAACTACTTAAACCTAACTAACCTAAGGACATTACACACATCCATGCCCGAGGCAGGATTCGAACCTGCGACCGTAGCGGTCTCGCGGTTCCAGACTGTAGCGCCTAGAACCGCTCGGCCACTCCGGCAACTCAGGATTATTTGTTGCTAAGAGGTCAAGTGTGTTTTTACAACAGTTTACTATTCGCGTGGGCTCATGAACTAACTGCTCGAAATAATTTTCACAGAATGCGTTTAGCACAATTTCGGATGATATTTTATGCGTACCTCAGCAATTAAACATGTATTTCCACCTAAATATCGAGGGTAAATTAAAGTCATCACCAACTATTATCGTATGAGTCAGGTACGTGTTTGAAATCAGACTCAAGTTTTTCTTTGAACCTTTCAGCAACTGTACCATCTGAATTGGGAGGTCGGTAGAAGGATCCACATATTATTTTATATATTTGGTATGAGGTCGTTTGCTTAAGACTGTATGTGCCAATTAAGCGAACACGCCGGCCGAAGTGGCCGTGTGGTTAAAGGCGCTGCAGTCTGGAACCGCCAGACCGCTACGGTCGCAGGTTCGAATCCTGCCTCGGGCATGGATGTGTGTGATGTCCTTAGGTTAGTTAGGTTTAACTAGTTCTAAGTTCTAGGGGACTAATGACCTCTGCAGTTGAGTCCAATTGTGCTCAGAGCCATTTGATTTTTTAAGCGAACACACCAGTTCTCCTTCGGATGAAACAGGAAAACAAATGGTAAATCATGTAATGTGAAGGTCAACTCCGCAACCCCAAGAAAATGATCTTTTTTCTCGATTGCAGCGTACACCATAAAAAAACATTTCTTCACGGGTTCTCACTGTTACGATCGAGCGAAATAAGCAGCTTGGCAAACATATTTTACAACGGTATTTTGTTCCGTCAGTGCAGTAGGTATAACAGAATAAAGAAGCAGAAAATGGCTCTGCACTCTCACGTAACTGGGAAACAGCTAAGTAAGTTAAGCAACCATTTGCAACGAACCGCTTAGCTGTATCTATCCTATTACAAGGGACACTTAAATAAGTAATGCAATACATTTTTCTCGGTAAGTTTCAGTTTAAAACTGTGGAATTTTTTGTGGGCCATGATGGAGTATTTCCATTTCAGCCCCGGTAGTTTCATGAAGTTCCCATAGGTGGTGACGCTATACGTAGCCTTCAAAATGACGTATGTAACGAACGTGCGCTGCAAGCAGAGCTGTCTTTACGTTTTTCTTGATGGAAACAAGAGCATCGCAGATATTCATAAGCGCTTGCAGAATGTTTACGGGGACCTGATAACGAAAGATAGCACGGTGAGATGTGCCACGGGGCGTCTATCATCATCGCAACAAGATCGCGCTAACCTGTCCGAACTCCCGCAGGCCGGCCGGCCGCACACAGCTGTGACTCCTACAATGTTGGAAGTTACCGACACTCTCATTCGAGATGATCGACGGATGACAAACACATACCTCACTGCTCAACTGGACGTCTCTGTTGGTAGTTTTGACAGACTCATCCAACAGTTGGGTTACCCGATGACGTGTGACAGATGGGCTCCTCGCCATCTAACAGAAGACCGTAAGGAGTAACGAGGGACAAACTTCGAATTACTAGCGCATTACGAAACTAATTGTAAAAATTTGATGTCTAACATCGTCACATGCGATGAAACATGGGTTCGTAACTCCGAACCGGAAACAAAACGGCAATCTTCCGAAGAAAAAGTTCAAAACCGCAACCCCAAACGGTAAAGTCACGGCGACAGCCTTCAGTGATTCTGAAAGCGTTACTCTGTTTCAAGTCCTCGCTATGGTGCAACGATCAACTCGGAAGTGTAATATTCTACCATCAGGAAACAGAAGAAACGACGTCAGCGTTTTCATCGCCACAAAAATGCAAACGTACTTTTCCTTCTCCATAACAACGCAAGGAACCACACAAATCTGTCTACCGGAGAGGAGCTCACAAAACTTCATTGGACTGTTCTTCCTCATCCATCTAAAGCCCGAATGTGCATCTCCCGACTTCCGTCTGTTGGGCCCAATAAAGGATGTACTCCGCGGGAAGCAGCACGTGGAAGTTGAGGAGCTTATTGATGCAGGAAGACGTTGGCTCCGACGTCGACCAGTGGAGTACTATCATGTTGGCATACAGGCCCTCCCAGTAAGGTGGCGTAATGCCGTCGAACTGAACGGAGATTATGTTGAAAAAGCCGGCCGCTGTGACCGAGCGGTTCAAGGCGCTTCAGTCTGGAACCGCGCTGCTGCTACGGTCGCAGGATCGAATCCTGCCTCGGGCATGGATGTGTGTGATGTCCTTAGGTTGGTTAGGTTTAAGTAGTTCTAAGACTAGGGGACTGCTTAGAGCCATTTGAACCATTTTTATGTTGAAAAACATGGTTTTGTAGCCAAAAGAGTCGTGAATATTATTCTGTATTAGAATCCAGAAAAAAAACAACCTGCTTAAAAATGTTTGCGTTAATTATTGAACACCACTCTTACCTAAAAAGAAATTTTTGTAATCAGCCCAAGACGTAATACACGTATATTACTGACATGTCTGTAACTGCAGCTGTTAATGACAACTGTTCTATTTGTGGATAGTTGTTACTGCTTCTCTAATTAAATGATTAATACAGCAAATCGTGTTGAGGAGAAAAGGAACAGCTAATTGGCAGATGCTCGGTTGCGAGAAAACACAGTACATCTAGTTCCTTGAACACAATTCTGTTCACGTTCTCTTTCAATTTTTCTTACAATGGTGTCTCGATTAGTGAAACAGAATTACTGGAACTGTGGAAAAATTGTAAGTTCTAGTGGAAGGCAAACATTCACCATCTGTTACTCAACGTTTACAATTAGGATAATGTCCGAAGTTAGCGCCAGTATTAGATTTAAACTTATTTAAGGGTCTCTCTTCTTTTTTTAGCGTGTAGTATTTTAACCCAACTCACAAGGGAATGGTTCAAACCGATACGTCGAAATTAATCTGAAATTTCTAACTCATGGAGAATATTCCGTAAGCAATGCAGTGTTAAAATTTTAGCTGCTAAGGCGGACTGCAAGTTTTTCGAAGGTGAAGTTACTCGTTTCTGCCGCTCGCAGAACCCCTTTTAACAGTGGTTTGTACAGCCCTTTCTGCCTACCGCGCTACTCGGCAAATGAGCAGAAGCAACCGCAAAAAAGAGAGCGTAGCGTGTAACCAAGCATTAATTTAAAGCATTTAAACTATCCAAAAAATATTGAATATCATTATCGTTTGGTCAACATTCTATTCATATCGACAAACAACTTGTTGCAGATATAATTCTTACTAAGGCGACTATCGGAGAACAATAATCATGGCATTTATCCTATTATACACATCAGATGAATTGGAAATTTAATTTATTGAAATGAAATAGTTCATGCATGTCCATTATTTTATAACAATTCTTGTGTCACAATTTTAACGCGATTTTTAAAAAAAATTGTGCATTATAGTCACAATGAAACATTTCCTTGTTTATTCCATACGGTCACCACGAAGTGTGAAGTGTCTACTAAATAAAGAAAAACATTTTCCTCACACTAGGTACAACTAACTTCACAGTAATTACCTGTTTTCTATACTATGGGACTTAACATCTGAGGTCATCAGTCCCCTAGAACTTGGAACTACTTAAACATAACCAACCTAAGGAAATCACACACATCCATGCCCGAGGCAGGATTTGAACCTGCGACCGTAGCGGTCGCGCGGTTCCAGACTGAAGCGTCTAGAACCGCTCGGCCACACCGGCCGGCGTTTCTGATTCCGTGCCTCTTAATATCACATCTGTTGATGAATGACTGAGGGTTCCACGACGATCGGTCACTATCGCGTTGTCTTCAGGGCCTAATCGTGGGGTTTTCTTTTGTTTTCATATAACTTGCGCGATGTAGCCAGTAAAATCCAGGGAACTTGTCTGGAGTCATAAAAGTTATGAGTAACGTATTCAATATGGTGATTGGCATGTTAGCTCATGGCAACGATGGGAGCACATCGTGATTTTGGTAATATATTGCAACCAATCAAAATATAGTGTGTGTGTGTGGGGGGGGGGGGGGGAGGGAGGGAGGAAGGGGGAGGGAGGGAGGAAGGGAGGGAGAGGGAGAGGGAGAGAGGGAGAGAGGGAGAGAGAGAGAGAGAGAGAGAGAGAGAGAGAGAGAGATTCAATGTGTATCAGAGTGTGGCACACAAAAAAACAAAAAAGTAAGAAAACACAAATTATCTATATGTTTAGCTTGTGTTTCATCACTCCGCTTGTGAAGCTCAGTACGTACTGTGATGCATTGTTAAGACTCACTGCCCGAATACTTTGGCGTGGACTCTTTATGGCAGATGCTCAAAAAAATCATATCCACTTCTAGGTTTGACTCAAGGAAATCAGAAAGATTAAAGTAGGGCCATCTCCTACACTCGTAAAAGAACGTACTGTATGTACACGAAGCAAAGTTGCTAAACTTGAAAAACAGTTTTACTTGTAGTGTAAAAAAGCAAATATCACGTATTTCGTTTTTTCGCTATGCAACCGTTCTCAAACGATTTCAAGGAAGCTATTGGTTAAAAAATCTGCTTCTTTGAACTTTTAAGTCAGACATCACTGACAGATGAAGAGGTGGTTTTCGTTGTTGGTCGTATTACGATACTTCAAAGCCGATAAACTCACTGCGCGTTGTTATAAGTATTTCCAGCGAACTATGCGTGCAAATTGCGATTGATAATCTGAGGGAAACAGAAACTAGTAGTCAGAAAATGTTGCCATACTTCGAAATGCGACCCTCAACGATCCGTAGAAATACTCCGAAATCATCTATATTTATCCGCAATAAAATTCCGAATCTAATTCAAGAAGATCGTGCCCGTGTCTTTACGACATTTATAAGGTGTCAATCTCTCTCTCGCCAGTGGGGATTCGTTTACCAGTCTTCTGCATAGTTTTCAGAGCGACGATTGACTACTACTTCATAGTTCCTCATATTTGTCAGAAAATATTTAGAAATCATACACTCAGACTTGCCTCTGAAATCACTGTACTTATTAATAAAAACAATATCAAAATATCTACAGTAGTTCCTGCTATTAGCCAGAATATAAAAAAAAATAAAGCAGGGGGGGGGGGCTCTATATACGAGGGGGAGTTGGAAAATAATTTTCCCCTGTCGACTGTGGGCAGAGTTGTGTGATATGGGCGAAAGACGATACGGCAGATGAACGCGTATGTGTGAGAGATCGATACACCATTGGGTAGAGGTCGACCGCGATCAAGCAGATGGCGCTGTCGCAGTACCTGCGCAAAGAGGGGGCCAGCCGCTCAGCCTTTTCCCGGAGCTGTGAAGAGAAGGTGCTGTTTGGAGTCGTGGTCAAAGGCGGAAGTGAGAGCTGTTATCCGCTATGAATGGGCATGTGGAGTATCAAGGTACGGAAATTCATAACCGGCTTGCTGAGGTGTATGGGTCAGGTGTGATGTCGAGGCAAATGGTGCGGAGATGTTGCCAGCAATTCAGTGATGGACGTCAGCAAGTGCAGGACATACAGAGACCTGGACGGACGCGCACGGCCGCTACAGATGCAAATGCCAGGAAGGTGGATGACATAATTAAACCGAACCGGCGTATCTCCATCGATGGAGTAGCGGCACAACTGGGAATCGGACATGAGCGAGCTCACAAGATCATCCACGTCATTCTTCAATACACGATGGGTGCCTGCGCCATGGGTGCCTGCGCCATGGGTGCCTGCGCCATGGGTGCCTGCGCCATGGGTGCCTGCGCCATGGGTGCCCCCCCCCCCCCCCCCCAACTGACCCCGACACACATGGAACAATGCATGGCGTTCAGCCTGGAACAGCTCGTGCGTTACTATGAATCTGGCATTGACCTATTTCAGATAGTGGTGGGGGATTAACAGTGGGTCCAGCAATACACGCCCGAATCGAAGGCCACATCCATGGAGTGGAAACATCCACCATCACCTTTCCTAAAGAAGTTCAAAAGCACTCCGTCTGCAGGTAAAGTGCTACTCACCGTTTTCTGGGACGCCAAAGGAGTTTTGCTGTTGGACTTTCTGGAGGATGCATCCATCAATGCTGCGCGTTACTGTGCCACTCTGTCGAAATTGAAAGAGGTGATTCGGAAAAAGCGGCATGGCCTTGTCAGATCTGGCGTTCTGCTGTTGGATGACAATGCGAGACCACACACGGCGACGGCAACGCAAAACCATATTACAACTCTTGGTTGGGAGCGCCTACATCATCCGCTTTACAGTCCAGATCTCACACCAAGTGACTGTTTCCTGCTTTGAAGAAGACTCTCGGCGGAAGGCGCTTTGGCAGCAATGCTGATGTCAAACAAGCCGTTCAACGCTTCTTCCATATGCAACGCCCTGATTTTTTTCCTGGAAGGCTTTTTGAAGCGATATGACAAATGTCTCAATGTACTTAGAAATTATGTAGAAAAATGAAGATATGTCTTATCTTTAATGTCTCATTCTGTTTTTTATCCTTTCACACACAACTCTGACCACAGTCGACAGGGGAGACTTATTTTTCCAACTCCCCACGTATGAATGTACGTAGATAAGATCTAAAGCATATTTCAACCGACTCCCTTTCCAGACAACGAAGTCTGCGCCAGTATTATTTATCCATCCTACTAGCTTTAGTACTCTAATTCCCAGTTCTCTCCTCCCTCTCCATTTGACACCATGCTTTCTTTTCCTAGACCACGGTCCTGCCCACCAATCGAACTCATCCTTTCTTTCCGCCTTCTCAATATGCACCCTACCACCTACACTCTTTCTACAGAAACCACTCAACGGCTTAAAAATTTACACCAGCAATCATCCTCCCTACACCACACCGCAAGTTTCACATCCTCACACCCTTTTAGCCAGCACAGATCCTTCAGCATTACAGTGAGTGTGTAGTGCTACACCGCTAATGAACGTCACCGTCCATTCATTATTTTAAGCGTGCACTTTGTCCTTTTATTTTTGCCTGTCGGTCTATTACATATTTTCTAAATTTTTAAATGTAGAATAGAACTTTGTTATAATTTAAGTAGCATCATAATCATTTATTTACTAGTTTCTTAAAATATTTTAAATTTTGCAGCCATAAATATTTTCTGTCTTCGTGCACCTTTTGTAAAATCTCTTATCTGAAACGTGGGTTGGATGTATTGATGGTAGCCAACCCCCTGCCCGCATGGGGCGACGGAGATGATTTGTAAGATGTCCTGTAACGGAGGCTGACTGTGTGGATCATATTCCAAGGCCACAAAGAAAATAAAATGAATAAGGGGGAAAAACCATGCTTGATGTAGATGTGTAATGTGATGGCACTTTTGTTGTTAAGATGAGTACACACAGATTTTCGATTCGCAAGCTTCTTAGCTATGCAGTTGTTCTGAAACGATTGCAATCAATTAGATGTCACATAGGAGACTTGCGTGTCCCAAGCCAGTTATATAATCGGGGAAAAAGGAAGCCACAGTTTAACGTGGAATCCGAGCCACGTCTCGTTTGTGGTGAATCTCTACATCATTAAGAAGTGAATGCTAGATTAAAAGTAACCTAGCTGAGATTTGATGCCACAACCTTTCGGTCTCCAGCCGAACGCTCCACCATTTTTCTTTGTTCTCTTTCTATCTACTTACCTAAGCTTAATCTTTTGAAAAAATGAAGCAAAAATCAAAGCCACATCAACCTGGAACCGTCACTTTTAACCTACCATAAAAAAACGAACTATTCCCCTTAAGGCGCTGCCACAAATTCTTTCCAAAAATTCTCTCAAGGCGATAGGATCCAACGTTCTATATTTTTTTTACGTGGCTAAAATTAGTAATGTGTACAAATGAAAATCCTGTAAATCATAATGTTCAAATAAACATGTGATTCAAAAGGTAACAAAAATAACATTTGCAGACTTCTTGTGCAACTTCAGCTAAAATAATTTTTCTTCAAGAAATGTTGCACCTGGATGTTTCTTGTCCGCTGCCATCTGTGTTTTCTATCTCCAACAATACCGTGTAAAAATATCTACAACAGGCTCATTTTGCTTTGCTGATGCCTCAACGATTGCATCTATCCATGAATCAACCAGTCTCTTTCCTTCCTCGTCACAAACAATTGAGGACATACTGTCTCCAATGTGAATCCCCACGGAACGTCATACTGAGCCTGGCATTCCCCCAACTGTCCGCCTGCTTAGCTAAGTGTTAACTTGTTTGCCTATCTTGGAGCGGGCTCGGATCCGATTCCCGGCCGGGGTGCGGATTTTCTCCAGGCCTGGACTGTGTGTTGTGTTGTCTTCCTTATGCTCTCATCATCACCGACACCCATGTCTCCCAATGTGACATCGCCTAAAATAAAACTTGCAAAACAGCGGCCGAACTTCCGCGGATGGGGCTTCCCGGCTATCAATGCCAGACGATCATTTCATTTTTCACTTCCCAACTAGACAGGGCTAACGAAAACACCGCGTTAATAATTTGCGAAGAGCGTACGGTAGCTCGGCGTGCGTTCGACGGCGTTGTGAGTGTTTTTCAGGAACCACCAGTAATAAAGCTCCACTTTCTCCCCTTCGCTGAAGACATAGTTTATGGCCATTTCCTTGAACCATGTGATCGCATGGTATTTTGCAGGGGGGAGGGGAGGAGTAATAGTCATCCTGACAGATGACAGTGTGAGGTTCGATCAAGTCAGCTGTGACGTGCAGGTAACAAGCGAAGATCATTTGTGTCAGTCGAGCAAAGTGGGTAGTCCGGTAATCCGATGGCAAGGAACCGATGTCTCGTCGCGTATTTTTTGTTGGGGACTTGATACCACGTCCTGCGTAGGGTAGGGCACAAAGTGGTGTGTATCGTTTCCCACACTAGTGACCAATGGATAGTTAGGTACTTGATTTCTAACATATTACGCGGAACCACCCTCAGAAGGGTGGTGTAAAGGTCTTTCGCCTTCAGCAGGCGTGTTGGTGGGGGTCCGAAATCACATAGCTGTCTTCGAGAATGAATGTCGATACATGGGAGAACTGTGTCGCAACGTGCACCGCCTACACAGGCGGGACATGAGAGACAGTCATCAGGACCTCCCACAGACGACCCGTGAGGGAGGCATGTTATTTGGTCCATCGTTTCCCTGTATTACCCATATAGAGAGAGAGAGCAGCTGTCCGTGCCTGGAAGTTAAACGTTCCCAGCCCACCATCGCGCACGGTGGGGGACGACCTGTGCCACGTCATTCAGCTTTGGCGTCACATAGAGGTCCAGGTATTCCACACGCTGTAGCTGGTTCAACTCCCGGAGTAGGTTCTGGCGAACCATCACGCGTACGGTCTGTTGTAAGCGTTTATAGTTTTTCTGCGGCCGTTCCACGCACATCCTTCTTAAACGTGACTCTTAAATATCTCAGTTCAGTAACGTTCGGAAGGGGAGTGACAGAGCCCGGCCTCAGACCAAGCCCGAACTCCAATGCCTCAGACTTATTTATGTCCAGAAGATAGCACGCGGCCTTTCCGTATCGCTCGGTCCAGTTCATACTTCATGGGTGGAACGAATTAGAAGCAGCAGGTCATCGACCAACGCCCTATAACGGAAGATGATGTCTCGCAGTGTGATACCAGACAACCTGTGGTTGAGACCGCTAGACCTCCACAACTAACACGAATTTAGTCACGCGGCTGCTACGGTCGCAGTTTAGTATCCTGCCTCAAGCATGGATGTATGTGATGTCCTTAGGTTAGTTAGGTTTTAGTAGTTTTAAGTCTAGGGGACTGATGACCTCAGATGTTAAGTTCCAAAGTGCTTAGAGCCATTTGAACCATTTTCAATTTTGTCACACTTGCTGCTCTCTCAAGTTTTGGAGGATATTCGCTACGTGGCAATGGCATCGTTTTCATTGTGGTGAGGTACTATAATTCATCATAAATCAGATATATCTAAAAAATATTTATGAATTATGCACAAAAACCTTCCTCGTGAATCATTGTATCTGTTAGTTAAAACTGGATCAAAATCTCTATAGCAGTTTCTGAGATTAGACTGCCTATTCAGACGAAAGTGAGCTACCGAATGCAATTATGAGATATCATCACATCATCATCATATGTGTACGATCGATTGTCACATGATTATCAACATAGTGTCAGACCAGATACGGTTTAAAAGAAATAAAGAAACGAGTGCAATCGATATCCAAGCTTTCAAATTACTGTATTCCTAGGTGTGCTGTTTAAGACTTTCCCGACGTAGTAACTTATCAGTAGTTCACAAGCGTCGCGTCTGATAATGTTGTGGAGGCTGCACAATATTTCGACGAGACAGCTGCTCGTTATCTTCAAGTGCTTACTGGCGTGTTGCTGCAATGTCTCGCCAATATATGCGCTTACTCGCTAGAAGAGCGCAGGCGCCAAGGGTTCAAGCTATACCGTCATCGTAGACGAATCACAGAGCACGGCGACATCCAGTGCCTCCTACCGTACAAACGGGCCACGGGCTTATTCGCGACGCAGGAAGAGCGCGGCCGCAAATTGTGGCCCAGCGTACTTTTTATTTAACGAACACTATTTTGAACAGACTGACGGTGTTGCTATGGGAGGCCCTTTGCCTCCCATAGTAGCTAACCTTTTTATGGAAGACGTCGAGTAAAAAGCACTTCAGTCAGCTGTGTTGAAACCTAAATGTTTCTGGAGGTACGCGGACGAAATGTTTGTACTTTTGCCACACGGAGCAGCAACGCTTCTTGCATTTCTGGAACATGTTAACGCCCTCCAACCCAGCATTTGCTTCACCATGGAAGTGGAGAAAAATTGAGACCTTTTTGATGTCTTGGTCCGCAGAAAAGAAGATGGTTCCTTGGGTCACAGAGTACTTCGCTAACCGACTTACAGTGACCTATACCTACGAGCTACGAGCTGTCATGACCCATCTCAACGCAGTGGCGTGTTGCGGACTCTCGCTCATAGGGTTAGAATTATCGTTGATGCATAGAGCTTATCAGCAGAGCTTAGACATCTGCGCTCTGTATTTGCACATAACGGGCACTCTGATGAACAGATTCGTAGTGCATTTAAACCTGCATGCACTAAAGCTCAAGAACAGCCAGAAGAAACGGAGAACTCCTAGAGGATGGCTTTTCTACCGAATGTTGGTGGCGTGTCGTTTAAGATTCGCAGACTGTCAAAAAATATCAAATATAACGTGTCTTCCGCCTTCCAGCGAATGTGCGAACTATGCTGTGTTCTGTTAGACCTAGGTCTAAGGAGACCAGGGATATATATAAAATCCCGTACCGGTGTGGGAAATCATACATTGGCCGGGCTTGGTTGGTTGGTTGGGGAAAGAGACCAGACAGCGTGGTCATCGGTCTCATCGAATTAGGGGAGGATGGGGAAGGAAGTCGGCCGTGCCCTTTCAGAGGAACCATCCCGGCATTTGCCTGGAGCGATTTAGGGAAATCACGGAAAACCTAAATCAGGATGGCCGGACGCGGGATTGAACCGTCGTCCTTCCGAATGCGAGTCCAGTGTCTAACCACTGCGCCACCTCGCTCGGTTTGGCCGGGCTTGTCGCACTGTTAAGGATAGATGTGCTGAACACAGACGTCACAGCAGACTGGGTCAGCCAGAAACGTCTGCTGTAGCTGAACACTGTCTTGACACGGGACACACCATGAACTACGGAGAGACAAAGATCCTTTCGTCCCCTTCCACTTACTGGGACTCCATCATTAAATAAGCAGTCGAAATTCGTACAAATAACGAACTGATGAATAGAGACACCGGATTTCAACTCAGTAAGACATGAGAAGCAGCACTGGCAGTACTAAGGCATCGTCGGCCGCAGTCGAACGAATCCGAGTCAACACGAACGGTGAATCAAAGTCCGCACATTTAAACTAGGTACTAATACACTGCCCGCACGCGCGCTGGGCCGCTATTTGCGGCTGCGCTTTTTCCGCCTCACAAATGAGAAGCCCGTGGCCCGTTTGTACGTCAGCGGGCACTGGCTGTCGTGTCGCCGTGCTTTATGATTCGTCTACAAAGACATTATAACTTTAACCTTTGGCGCCTGCGCTCTTCTAGAGACCCGGCGTATATATTGGCGAGCCATTGCAGCACACGTCAGTAAGCACCTTAATATCACGAGAACCGTCTTGTCGAAATATTGTGCAGCTTCCACGACATTATCCGACGCAACGCCCGTGAGCCATTGAAGCAGTATACTCCGAGGTGTTTGCTAAGAGACCATGAATACACTCACCAGTACCGCAGCTCATGTGGAAATCAACACTTCCTGAAGAAATTTCCACATCCTACAGTGCTGTTTGTTAGTGCAACTGGCCATAATTGTATGTGATTTTGTGTCAGAGATTGTAAAATCTAATAGAAAATACGCATTGGGTAGCTGAGGCAAGTGACGAATGGTTACGGCGTTGATCAAGGAACTGAATGTGTTGATCAGGCTATAATCCACTTCCAGGAACTCAAATTTTTATCCACTGTGGCGCGTCCTGTGCTACGACAAAACCCAGAGCCAGTCACATATGGAGTTTGGAACTTTGCTGGAATGATTTTAGCTTTCTATGGTTAATGTCTGTGGTTTTTTTGTCCTTCAGGCAACCATATTCAACAAGCACGAACAGACCATCTTCACCTCTGCTAATGCCAGCTGAGCAACATAAGTTTGCACAGCGGTTACAAATTGACGTTAAACATGATGTCCCTTCACTATCGATCGGAGGAGAATTGGTTTAGGTTGCGCCATACCAGGAGCGAACATCATGGCACGTAGAAACCAGAAACCTTTCTTAATCTATGGTATTTTATTTTATTTAATCAACCCCTCGTCGTGTAATATTACACGGAACTTATTTCTCAATGTATTTGAACTCGTTTTCGGTGGCGTCGAGTCACAGTCATGCAATACTTTTTAAAAGAGTAAACCACCATTTGACTGTGTATTATTATATTTACCTTTTGTACAATCCAGATTTTGGCTTATATTTTCCTTTACATGTATTCATCAGATCATTAATAACATGAAGTGAAGAATACGTTACGCAGAATGAAAAAAAAAACCGAAGTATGTAATGAACAGATGAAATAAAGTACACAGTTCAATGAATTAGAGTCTGCATTCTTTATGCGTTACAGCTTAGAGACATGTGTTAGCCTTGTTTACCTGCTTTTGGACTGCCTTAGCAAATGTGACTTAATAATGATCTAACAACCATTAGCATCGACTTGATAACGACAGAAGCCGAAACTTGGCTAGCATAAAAGATAAATATAACACCACACGGTCAAATGGCAGTTTACTATTTTAAAACAATATTTGAAATTGGTATGTTGAAATGTTTTTGTTGTTGTTGTTGTTTCGTCGTCTTCAGTCCAGAGACTGGTTTGATGCAGCTCTCCATGCTACTCTATCCTGTGTAAGCCTCTTCATCTATGAATAACTGCTGCAACCTACATCCTTCTGAATCTCCTTAGTGTATTCATCTCTTGGTCTCCCTCTACGGGGTTTACCCTCCACGCTTCTTTCCAATACTAAACTGGTGATACCTTGATGCTTCAGAACATGTGCTACCAACCGATCTCTTCTTCTAGTCAAGTTATGCCACAAATCCTCTTCTCCTCAATTCTATTCCGTACCTCACCATTAGTTACGTGATCTACCCATCTAATCTTCAGCATTCTTCTATAGCATTACGTTTAGAAACCTTCTATTCTCTTCTCGTCGGCGATGTTTATCGTCCATGTTTCACTACCATACATGGCTACACTCCACACAAATACATTCAGAAAAGACTTCTTGACACTCATTTGCTATTTTAAGTGTCTCATCTCCTAATCTAACTCCCACAGCATCACCTGATTTACTTCTACTATATTCCATTATCTTCGTTTTGCTTTTGTTGATGTTCATCTCAAGACACAGTCCATTCCGTTCAACTGCTCTTCCAGGTACTTTGCTGTCTCTGACAGAAATACAATGTCGTCGGCAGACTTCAAAGTTTTTATTTCTTCTCCATGGATTTTAATTCCTACTCTGAATTTTTCTTTTGTTTCCTTTACTGCTTGCTCAATATACACATTGAATAATTTCGGGAATAGGCTACAACCCTGCCTCACTCTCTTGCCAACCACTGCTGCCCTTTTCGTGCCCCTCGACTCACGTAACTGCATACTGGTTTCTGTACAAATTGTAAATAGCCTTCGCTACCTGTATGTTACACCTACCACGATCAGAATTTGATAGTATTCCAGTCATCATTGTCAAAAGTTTGCTCTAAGTCTACGAACGCTAGAAACATAGTTTTGCCTTTCCTTAATCTATGTTCTAAGATAAGTCGTAGGGTCAGAATTGCCTCACGTGTTCCAATATTTCTACGGAATCCAAACTGATCTTCCCCGAGGTCGGCTTCTACCAGTTTTTCCATTCGTCTGTAAAGAATTCGTGCTGGTATTTTGCAACTGTGACTTATTAAACTGGTAGTTCGGTAATTTTCACACCCGTCAGCATATATTTTCTTTGGAATTTGAATTATTATATTTTTCTTGAAATCTGCAAGTATTTTATCTGTCTCGTACATCTTGCTCACCAGCTGGAAGAGTTTTGTCATAGCTGGCTCTCCCAAGGCTGTCAGTAGTTCTAACGAAGTGTTGTCTACTCCCTGGACCTTGTTTCGACTTAAGTCTTTCAGCGCTTTGTCAAATTCTTCACACAAAATCCTATCTCTCATGTTATCTTCGTTTATATCCTCTTCCATTTCCATAATATTGCCCTCAAGAACGTTTCCCTTGTACAGACCTCCTATCTACTCCTTCCACCTTTATGTTTTCTCTTCTTTGCTTAGGAGTGATTCTCCATCTGAGCTCTTGTCCTCTAGCCGTCCCAGCTAAGCCATTCTGCACTTCCTGTCGATCTCATCATTAAGAAGTTTGTATTACTGCTCCATTTACTGCACTTTATATTTTCTCCTTTCATCAATTAAATTCAATATCTTTCTGTTACCCAAGGATTTCTACCAACTGTCGTCCGTTACGTACTTGATCCTCTGCCGCCTTCACTATTTGATCTGTCAAAGTTACCAATGCTGCTTCTACTGTATTTCTTTCCCCTGTTCCTGTCAACCATTCCCAAATGCTCCCTCTGAAACACTCTACTACCTTTGGTTCTTTCAGCTTACCCAGGTTCCATCTTCTTAAATTCCTACCTTTCTGCAGTTTCTCCTGTTTTAATATGCAGTTCATAACAAATAAATTGTGGTCAGAGTCCACATCTGCCCCTGGAAACGTCTTACAATTTAAAACCTGGTCCCTAAATTTCTGTCTTACCATTATATAATCTATCTGGAACTATGCAGTGTCTCCAGGCCTCTTCCACGTATACAACCTTCTTTCGTGATTCTTAAACCAAGTGTTAGCTATGATGAAGTTATGCTCTGTGCACAATTCTACCAGGCGGCTTCCACTTTCATTCCTTACCCACAGTCCATATTCACCCACTACTTTTTCTTCTCTTCTCTTCCTTACTATCGAATCCCAGTCACTCATAACTATTACATGTTCGTCTCCCTTAAGTGTTTGAATAATTTCTTTTATAGCATCATACATTTCTTCAATCTCTTCATCATCTGCGGAGCTAGTTGGCATATAAACTTGTACTGCTATGGTAGACGTGGGCTTCGTGTCTATCTAGGTTACAATAATGCGCTCATTGTGGTGTTCGTAGTACCTTATTCGCGCTCCTATTTTTTTTATTCATTATTAAGCCTACTCCTGCATTACCGTTATTTGATTTTGTATTTATAACCCTGTATTCACCTGACCAGAAGGTCTTGTTCCTCCTGGCACCGAACTTCACAAGTTCCCACTATATTTAACTTTAACCTATCCATTTCCCTTTTTAAAATTTTAACCTACCTACCCGATTAAGGGATCTGACATTCCACGCTCCGATCCGTAGAACGCCACTTCTGTTTCTCCTGATGACGACGTCCTCCTGAGTAGTCCCCGCCCGTAGATCCGAATGAGGGACTATTTTACCACCGGAATGTTTTACCCAATAGGGCGCCATCATCATTTAACCATACAGAAAAGCTGCATGTCCTCGGGAAAATTTATGGCTGTAGTTTCCCCTTGTTTTCAGCCGTTCGCAGTACCAGCACAGCAAGGCCAGATTGGTTGATCTTCAAAGGCCAGATCAGTCAAAATGGTTGATGTTAAAAGGCCAGATCAGTCAATCATCCAGACTGTTGCCCCTGCAACTACTGAAAATGCTGCTCCTGAACTGGAATTTGATATTTCACCCCTTCAGAAGATTTCTCCACTTTTAGCGATACTAATCTACATCTAATTCATACTTCGCAAGCCACGTAATGGTGTGTGGGAAGGGTACTCTTTATACCACTAACTTCTGTACGCGAATAGCGCCTGGGAAGAATGATTGTCGGTAAGCCTCTATATTGGCTCTAATTTTTCGAATTTTCACCTCGTGGTCATTACGCCAGACGTACTTGGGAGGGGAATGATACTATCGAAATTTCAATGGTTAATCTCTCCGTGATAAACAACGTCTCTCTTGTAACGTCTACCATTGGAGTTTGTTGAACATCTCCGTAACACACTCTCGCCGTCTAAACGATCCCCTGACGAAACGCGTCGCTCTTCGTTGGATCTTCTCTATCCTTTCTGTCAGTCCTACCTGATACAGATCTCAGACAGACGAACAATACTCAAGAATCGGTCGATCAAGTGCGTCATAAGCCACTTCCTTCGTGGATGAGTTAATTTCCTAATGGTGAAAAACACGATTCTTAAGTAGTTTTGTGCGTTGTCGACTCCCACTGAGACACAGAACTTTTCATCATATCGTTACAGTTTCAAACATGCCAATTCTAGGTAGTGGTGACATATAATTCGACAGTTAATGTCTCTTCGTGTGTAGACATCAATGACGATTGGTGAGTTCGACTATTATTGATCACAGAACTTTATGTCACATTATTTCAAGTTCAGTCGGACACATCTCGTTACTAATGAAATTAACCAATATTTAATACATATTCTTGCCTATAAACCAAAGGTGATACGTGGGAGGTTCGAATCCCGATGCCAAAAAACTTTTTAGTCCTGTCGTTGAAGATTCAGTCACCCTGCTATTGGAGAAAAAGTTCAATATTTACCATTTTATTGTGCTTAGTCAATATACAATTAGCTGCTGGGTTCGAATCCCTGTCCAACAAAGTACTATATGTATTGTCATTTTGATGTTTAGATGTGCGCATTTTTTTGATTTGTGAATGAAACCATATTTAACTTCTTTTGTGGTTAGTTAAGTGGGACAATTTCTGGATAGGAATCCTGGAGATTGGACCAGTGAAAAACTTTTCGTCATACATTTGAAGCTGAGGGTTGCTGTTGATAAATCACTTATTGTAATAAATTTGAATTTACAGCCACACAAGACTGTGTCATACCTAATAATATGTTTCTTTATGTTTGCAGTACGGTGATTTAATTCACTTCTGGATTTATTGCAATACAGGGTAATTTTCTAGAGTGATCTATTGTGATAACCACTTTGTACAGTCCAACAACTGTACCAAAAAGATAGTTTCTTTGGGCTAAGAAGGTATTCCTCATGCAGACTATCAACTGGTACAAATATGATCGCTGTAGTCACAATTTACTGAATCGTCGGAGTTATTTTTCCTTCTCCTAATGTTTACACAATTTCTATCGAAATACCAACACGGGGTAGTTAGGTGATTTAAATTCCGTACCGCATGTCTCTTAATTTCATGTTTATAAAACCGAGAGCGTTATTTGCATTTTACATTTCTGCGAAACTCTGGAATTTCCACAAACACTGATTCTACTAGCAGGCATATATGAAGAAGAAACAATGAATATTAATTCAGTTGTATATTCATCAGTAACACTTACTGATACAGCAAAACGAGTTGGTAAATATTATTGTTACTGGAAACTAAATCAATTGCAAATTACAGAGAATAACAATTGTCATCAATAATATTGTTACCTGTTTACTTGTGCGCTTTCAGCCAAAGTGGTGTGTCAAATGAGCTGCACATACACAAATGGGTCTGGCTCCGCTAGGGACGTCCAGCCGATGACCGAATGTCCGTTTACACAGCATAACACGCTAGGAGATGATGTGCTACCAACATATTGTCTATAGACGTTAAGTCTAAAAAATAACCTAACAATGACAGACTGTTTTAGATATGTAGGAGACTATATTGCTGCTCATTTATCTATCTCTTATGTTTATCTACTGCGTTCAATAAACAAATGAAAAAACGCTATTTAATATAGACTGTACTAGAAGAAATGAATTACAACTTATCATGATATCATTACGAAAAGTGTCTTTTTCAACAAAGCGAAGTGTCCCGAACTGTCACGAATTAGCACTTTTGGCCTCGAGATGATCTCTCTCTCTCTCTCTCTCTCTCTCTCTCTCTCTCTCTCTCTCTCTCTCTGATTTCAGTCTACAATCATACTGACGTAGCGTTTAAAGACTTTCACTAAAGTATGCAAACGTAGCAGTAGGAGTAGATACATAACAAAACCCATTTAATAAATTATTCAGTACCACATTTATGTCAATACATTTGACAGAGGCAGAAAATGCAAGACCTAACAAGTGGGAAACTCATCAAGATTTTCACCTTTAGAACTCCAGGGCACACCACCAAGGTAGTAACAAACCGTAAGGGTTTTAGGTTGCCTATGGATATCTTTACTGACTGTCGACCTGCATTTTATTGGTTGTTTCACAGAACTGGTAAAAATGTCGTCTCCAGCGCGATCAGAACCGGAAACTAACGCACTCTTCCACTTCAAGTGCGAACACTTTACCGCTGAGCTAGCATACAACTGGGTCAAGCAGCATTCCCCTCTTGTCCTAATGATGGCCAAGACAGATAGTTCGCAACGTAAGTGGCGAAGTAATCGGCAATTTCTGTTGGAATGAGCTTCCTGGGCTGAATACAATAAACTTACTACCTCTATGTCATCCGTCAAGTGAGAATAATTCAGGACACTTAATCTAAGTGACAGAAAAATATCGAGTGAATTTATCGGATAATTCTGAACCAAACCAGGAAGTAAATCGGCAGTCACATAGCTGCCATACGTATTCTACACTGAAGAGCCAAAAAGAAACTGGTACACCTGCCTCATATCGTGTAGGGTTCCCGCGAGCACGCAGAAGTGCCACAACAAGACAGGGCATGGACTCGGCTAATGTCTGAAGTAGTGCTGGACGGAATTGACACCATGAATTCTGCAGGGCTGTCCATAAACCCGTAGGAGTAGGATGGGGTGGAGATCAGCACGCTGCATGATATCCTAGATATGCTCAATAATGTTCATGTCTGGGGAGTTTGGTGACCAGCGGAAGTGTTTTAACTCGGAAGACTGTTCCTGGAGTCACTCTGTAGCAATTATAGACGTGTATAGACGTGTGGGGTGTCGCATTG
Organism: Schistocerca serialis cubense; assembly: GCF_023864345.2. Lineage (NCBI taxonomy): Eukaryota > Metazoa > Arthropoda > Insecta > Orthoptera > Acrididae > Schistocerca > Schistocerca serialis. The sequence continues at coordinate 518,852,128 of NC_064640.1, forward strand.
TCCTGCTGGAATTGACCAAGTTCATCGGAATGCACAATGTAAATCAATAGATGCAGATGATCAGACAAGATCATTACGTACACGTCACATGTCAGAGTCCTATCTAGACGTGTCAAGGGTCCCACATCACTTCAACTTCACACGCGCAACGCCATTACAGAACTTCCATCAGCTTGAACAGTCTCCTGCTAACATGCAGGGTCCATAGATTGACGAGGTTGTCTCCATACCCGTACACGTCCACCCACTCGATACAATATGAAACGAGACTCGCCTGATTAGGCAACGTATTTTCTGTCATCAACAGTCCAGCGTCGGTGTTGACGGGCCCAGGCGGAGAGTAAAGCTTTGTGTCGTGCACTTATGAAGGGTACACGATGGGGCCTTCGGATCCGAAAGCCCATATCAATGATGTTTCGTTGAATGGTTCGCACGCTGACACATGTTGATGGCCCAGCATTGAAATCTGCAGCAATTTGCCGAAGGGTTGCACTTCTGTCACATTGAACGATTCTCTTCAGTCGTCGTTGGTCCCGTTCTTGTTGCGTCTTTTTCCGGCCGCAGCGATGCCGGAGATTTGACGTTTTACCGGATTCTAGATATTCACGGTACACTCGTGAAATGGTCGTAAGGGAACATCGTCGCTTCGTCGCTATCTCGGATATGCTGTACCCCATCGCTCGTGCGCCGACTATAACACCACGTTCAAACTGACTTAAATCTTGATAATCTGCTATTGTAGTAGCAGTAACCGGTCTAACAACTGTGCCAGGCCAGACACTTGTAGTCTTATTAGGCGTTGCCGACCGCAGTGCCGTATTGTGCCTGTTTACATATCTCGGTAATTGATTACGCATACCTATACCAGTTTCATTGGCGCTTCAGTGTAATATGTTGCCAATTCTACTTTAGATTAATGACAGGGAGAATACTGCAGCTCACCCAGTGTGAATCTTAAGCTAGATGGCAACGGGGAAGCACACCTTTCGAAGCCCTTGTGATGAGAATGTGAAACGAGGAACTAAACGTACTGACAGTGATGTGTCAAATACTCTTAAGTATCTACAAAGATGACGCCGCATTGCTGAAAGCGACTCGCAGTAAAAGAAATATTCAAGGGAAAATAATAAATAAATATATTTATATAATAGTAGCAATTACAAAATAACACTTAAGTATAAAAGCGTTTTTAATTATTTTCCTTCATTCGACGATACGCCGAAAGGTGGCAGCCCTGTTCTTAAGCAACTCTGTAATTCATTCTTTAAAAACCAAACGGATGAAAAACATCATCTAATCGTAAAGATTACAATGTAACTGCTGGTGATGCTTTGTGAATAACTGTGAAAAGCGCCTAATAATTAGCTTTCCAGACAAATGGCTCAATTGGCTCTGAGCACTATGGGACTTAACATCTGAGGTCATCAGTCCCCTAGATTTTAGAACTGCTTAAACCTAACTAACCTTATGACAGCACACGCATCCATGCCCGAGGCAGGATTCGAACCTGCGACCGTAGAGGTCGCGCGGTTCCAGACTTGAGCACCTAGAACCGCTCGGTCACAGCGGCTAGCAGCTTTCCAGACAGCTTAAGACAAAGAGGAACCAAAGTAACAAAAAAAGAGGTGAGATTAGAAAGGATTTTCTCTGCAGTATGATGAAGTTGGTGCATTCTACTGGTAGTTTTTTTCTGGGTTGTTTCACAACAACGATAGCTCTAGACTTTGACAACGTGCATATGTGAATTACTACCGTGTAATTTTTAAAACCGACTGCTATTTTAAATATTGCAGCACTTTTGGCCCGATCTGGTTCAGTCTTGACAACACTAATTTCATCTTGATGAGTACTGGAAAGCCTTAATAACGCTTTCAAGATACTCACTGAGTACATCAACTTGTCTCCTGAGCTCATTGGCTCTTGCTTAACTAAAAAGTTCAGGGTCACATAAATAGTGTAAAATCTCAGCCTTTACATCACCGTGGAATAATTTAAAAAAGTTAAGCATTGGTAAGGCAACAAATTTAGATCAAATGACGTTGAGGAAATAAATTTTCGCCCGTACACAGCTAACAAAAGCCAAATACGTGTAACTGAAGATCTCTGAGAGTCATTTTAAGCACATCGGTAACTTGAGGTCCCAGTTGGAAGTGTCCGCCACCTGATAGTGTCATCATCCAAGTCCTAGTGCGATACGAACCCCAAGTAGCATCCTCCCATTTCGTCGAAAGCTCAGCAATGATATAGCTGGAGGAAGAGAATAAAAAAGTGAGAATAAAAAAGTCCACAAAGTGCAAGATACGAAACATGTCAAGTTCCACGGAATCAGTTCCGTCCGATCCCACTTTAACAAGCCTAATTACATCGCTGTAGTCCTGAGAGATTGTTATTCGGTGGTGAAGTTAATCGCGTCTGGTGATGCTAAAAAAGCAAATCGCTTTTAGTGAATGGGTTTTTTACTCTGCAGTTTGTTTAAAGCAGAAAAACAAGTAAAATACACTCCTGGAAATTGAAATAAGAACACCGTGAATTCATTGTCCCAGGAAGGGGAAACTTTATTGACACATTCCTGGGGTCAGATACATCACATGATCACACTGACAGAACCACAGGCACATAGACACAGGCAACAGAGCATGCACAATGTCGGCACTAGTACAGTGTATATCCACCTTTCGCAGCAATGCAGGCTGCTATTCTCCCATGGAGACGATCGTAGAGATGCTGGATGTAGTCCTGTGGAACGGCTTGCCATGCCATTTCCACCTGGCGCCTCAGTTGGACCAGCGTTCGTGCTGGACGTGCAGACCGCGTGAGACGACGCTTCATCCAGTCCCAAACATGCTCAATGGGGGACAGATCCGGAGATCTTGCTGGCCAGGGTAGTTGACTTACACCTTCTAGAGCACGTTGGGTGGCACGGGATACATGCGGACGTGCATTGTCCTGTTGGAACAGCAAGTTCCCTTGCCGGTCTAGGAAAGGTAGAACGATGGGTTCGATGACGGTTTGGATGTACCGTGCACTATTCAGTGTCCCCTCGACGATCACCAGTGGTGTACGGCCAGTGTAGGAGATCGCTCCCCACACCATGATGCCGGGTGTTGGCCCTGTGTGCCTCGGTCGTATGCAGTCCTGATTGTGGCGCTCACCTGCACGGCGCCAAACACGCATACGACCATCATTGGCACCAAGGCAGAAGCGACTCTCATCGCTGAAGACGACACGTCTCCATTCGTCCCTCCATTCACGCCTGTCGCGACACCACTGGAGGCGGGCTGCACGATGTTGGGGCGTGAGCGGAAGACGGCCTAACGGTGTGCGGGACCGTAGCCCAGCTTCATGGAGACGGTTGCGAATGGTCCTCGCCGATACCCCAGGAGCAACAGTGTCCCTAATTTGCTGGGAAGTGGCGGTGCGGTCCCCTACGGCACTGCGTAGGATCCTACGGTCTTGGCGTGCATCCGTGCGTCGCTGCGGTCCGGTCCCAGGTCGACGGGCACGTGCACCTTCCGCCGACCACTGGCGACAACATCGATGTACTGTGGAGACCTCACGCCCCACGTGTTGAGCAATTCGGCGGTACGTCCACCCGGCCTCCCGCATGCCCACTATACGCCCTCGCTCTAAGTCCGTCAACTGCACATACGGTTCACGTCCAAGCTGTCGCGGCATGCTACCAGTGTTAAAGACTGCGATGGAGCTCTGTATGCCACGGCAAACTGGCTGACACTGACGGCGGCGGTGCACAAATGCTGCGCAGCTAGCGCCATTCGACGGCCAACACCGCGGTTCCTGGTGTGTCCGCTGTGCCGTGCGTGTGATCATTGCTTGTACAGCCCTCTCGCAGTGTCTGGAGCAAGTATGGTGGGTCTGACACACCGGTGTCAATGTGTTCTTTTTTCCATTTCCAGGAGTGTATAATCGGACAAAACCATTTTTTTTTTTTGTAGCGATAAAGGACCAACTCTGGCAAGCTCCCATATAAAAACACAGACAATACGGCGTCAGCAAACCGCTGTATTTCGACAAATGCAAATGGCTCTGCTAGCTACGCTTATGCAGCCTAGCACCAGATTGCAACACGGTAGCTGATGACACATAAATCACAGACGAAACCTGTGTAACACTCTAGTGGCCGATTTTATAATCGAATTAACCGCTTTGATTGTGACCATGGTAAATTACAGTAATGGGATTGCTGCATTTGGCCCAGGATACATCGTCGGCGCCTAGCAACAACAGCAGCTTCACCACTACTAACATAAACTTGCACCCATGTGTTAACTGTCGTTGCTGGTAGCACGATCCGCCTGTAGCCTCATACGTGCCTAATACCCGTCCATACTGTCGTAGAAGGTTTTGCCGTGACATTTTTCACCTCTGTTGTGAACCGCTACACTTCAAAAGCATTCTCTGTAATACTCCTAGACAGGACCACATTAATGAGTGTGCACAATTAGATGTATAGACAAAATCATAGACCCGCATCCTGTGAATCCTCGACAGAAACTATCATTTTCACGGAAGTGACAAAAAATCGTTTTTGACGGTCCTAAAGAAGGCACGACTGAGGAAGGGATTCACTTCTCTCCAGTGCAGTGTGCGCTAGCGTTGATGCGGATGAGCACTCTATATTTACACAAGGATATTAATTACCGAGCAAAGACGGTTCCTACACTTTCTTCTTTCAAGGACTTCTGCCTGGTTCCGGATAGAGCGATCAACTCACATTTTATTGACAGCCCGAGAATTTTCCATCATCAGTATGCGCTGCAAAAAGTCTAACACAGATCGTGAGAGCTTGTGTTCGTTGTGTTCGTGCTTCTGTACCCATTCCCACGCCCGGGTTCCCGGGTTCGATTCCCGGCGGGGTCAGGGATTTTCTCTGCCTCGTGATGGCTGGGTGTTGTGTGCTGTCCTTAGGTTAGTTAGGTTTAAGTAGTTCTAAGTTCTAGGGGACTTATGACCACAGCAGTTGAGTCCCATAGTGCTCAGAGCCATTTGAACCATTTTTTCTGTACCCATCTAGTATCACTTTCCTAAGTAACATGTGCTTCGTGATATAAGGACCGGTGTATTTATCTGTAATTTCCGCTGAGTTTCACAATTTTTAAGTTAGAAATGTCCACAATACGTCGCAGTAACGACTTCACAAATGTATCACCGATGAGTGAATGGCCAAACACACTTGTTCATGGACACCGCTTTCGGAAAACTGCCTGAACTGCAACTCACCATCTGGTTTCTCACGACGTCCGGCCATAGCTCCGTCGCGAACTTATCACACATGCCCTAAAAAGTGCTTGGCCTCACATCTTCTAGTAGTATGCGACACAATTTGTGGGTAACATTCTTGACTAAACATCACTAAACATCACTGAAGGTTCTCGAAACTTTAGCAGGATAAGATCCAAGATACCTGGCAAATATAACAATAGGATGGCCAGTGCACTTCACGTCATCTGCATAATAGGGGAACGACTTCCATCGCTGGAAGTCAGCCATAATGAGAAAATCTACTTCGACATAAACTAAACGAAATGTTATGTATCTTTATTAAAGCGTATGCCTTGTGAGAGACTTAACAGTCATCTTTGAACAAACCACAGTCATCAGATTACCGCATATGAATATGTTAACGATGTAATACGTAGTACTCGTTATTGTCAACTAGTCTCACAGTACTGCACCGATTTGAGATGAAAAGTCCCGTACACGAATTGTTTTTACTGGTAATAGAATGTTCAAAAGAAGTTTTATACAGCTTTATTTTTTGAGAAGAACCTTAGAAGTAAGTCCATTATCAGGCGCACATACAAATACTGGAGATGGGTACTCACTATAGTGCTATCCGTCTCCTTCGCAGACCCAGGACACTTGCCCAGGATCTTGTCGTGACACTTCTTATGGACGGCCGTCTGGCACACTGCAACACCAAAACCCGCGTCAGCCAATGTTTGACGGCAGAAACTCAAACACTGAGCTATATTTACTTCATAATTTAATGCTACAATGGCTATGTCATAGGTTATAGGATGGTGCAACACCAGGTCATTCAATAACTTTACCATTGCATAACAAAATAATACAGTGCTGAACAAACATAGCTTAAATGAATAGAAGTTTCACTGTACTCACAGAAATTAATCGAAATTTTCTTTCACTTGGATCTTGGTTGGTTGGTTGGTTGGTTGGTTGGATGGTTGGTTTTTGAGGAGGACACCAGACAGCGACGTCATCGGTCTCATACGGATTAGGGAAGGACGGGGAAGGAAGTCGGCCGTGCCCTTCCAAAGGAACCATCCCGGCATTTGCCTGGAGCGATTTAGAGAAATCACGGAAAACCTAAATCAGGATGGCCGGACGCGGGATTGAACCGTCGTCCTCCCGAATGCGAGTCCAGTGTGCTAGCCACTGCGCCACCTCGCTCGGTCACTTGGATCTTGTTTCAAGCGTATGGATTCCTACATATGTCTTTGAAAATAGTTGTTAAGTTAGACCAAACGTGGCTAAGACAGCATCGTAAACCAAGAAAACATGTACCATTTGTTACTCTTATTATATATATATATATATATATATATATATATATATATATATATATATATATATATATATATATATATATATAACAGTTTACTACATGAGCCCCATACGAAGACAAAAAATTCGCAAATAAAAAACCGTTTTCAGAAATTTATTGAGGTGGATATTACATGCTCTTATATTCAGAGTGCGTTGGAATTCGATCATCCCTATGAAAAAAATTACTTGACTTAAATTCGAAAAGGTTTTAACAGATCGCAATTTATATTAATTGTACTTTTCTAATTTAAATGAATGACAACATGAACACAGTGTAACGTTTAATGAACAAAACAATTTTATTAATTGTTATTATCGGTTTCGGCAGAATTATGCCACCATAAGATTTAACATTAAAATGCAGGACTGCTTGTTCATTGTTCGTTCTGAGGAGGGCCCCAATCTGACAAAAATAACAGTAATTAAAGAAGATCAAGCTGTTTTGCTCATTGCATAATAAAACAGATTACTGGCTTCTCCAGCGACGAAATGTCGCCTTTTCATAATGGAATTTTGTAACAAAATTAATTACATATGATTTTTATTAGTGCTGTACGCACTGAATAAAAATTGTGAATAATCTCTTTCTGGGAAATTGTATCCCTCCATTATACAGAGTGGGACAGCTAAAGTAGGCCACCCATAATACATCTGAAATGAGAAAAATGCCAGCATATCGAAGTGCGGTTTTCGATTAAGTTAGTACGGACGATGTGGAGAATTTTCTGACATATGCGTGTAATTTTTAACATTTATAGCTGTCGAATAATCACACCGATTGTTTTTAAAACGGAGCCATACACTTTTCCCGTGGCATTGTAAAGATCCTTCAAAGAGGACTTTAGTGACATTACTTGCGTTGAGCTTCATCCTTTAATAACGAACTACTGACCCATTGTCAGGAAAACACGCCCCCCCTGCCGGTCCGGGGGTTAGAATAGGTCCGAGGTATTCCCGCCTGCCGTAATAGACGACTAAAAAGAGAGTCAGACGTTTCGGCCTTTATGTGATGGTCCCTTGTAGGGTTTGACCTCCATTCTTCCAAATTTTCCCGAAGAGCGAGTCAGTTCGGGAAGAGCGCCTTTCGTGGCGCATCGTGTCTCTCGTGCACTGAGACTTTCAGCATTCTTTATCATAGTGGCTTTGCAGTTCCGCTCGTTCTCCATCTCTTGGGCGAAAACACCTTCCTGGGTGCGTTTTCCTCCATCCACTACGCAGTGTCGTTTTGTGCGCCGACGATGACCATGGACTTCTTTGCACTTCATATCCAGCACGGTATCGAGTCCGTTGTAGTGGGCCCGCCATATACCCTGTTGGTTGTATCCCCTGACTGCATAGACACCACTCTGCTGATGCCTGCGCCGTTAACTCCCCACATATGCCAAGGAGTAGATGCCCTGGGGTACCGGGACTCCCAGCAAAAGCCAACCTGCCAGGTGGCCTTTGCTGTGGCTGCGTGCCGCCCATGGGGACGGCCTCCTGTCGGAATGGGTGGCATCAGGGTGGATGACACACTATGAAGCGTACCACGTCATCACTTGCTGGTGGTCAAACACCAGCAGTCTCTAAGCGTTCCAGGGCTCTGTTAAATGCAAGGAAGTACGACCCTAAATCATTTCCCTCCCTGGCAACACCATGGGAGGAACGCCAGACCAAGGTTGGCAGTGAACCTTATTCGCCCTGGTACCTCATATGTATGAGAGCTGGTGGGGAATCCATTGTGTCGCTGAAGCCACAGTTTTTTGTAGAGCATTTAGAGGACAAGTTTGGGGAGGTTGTCCAAAATGCGATCTGGATCGGTCTTGGTAAAAACAGCATCCTCTGCCCAGTCACGGGCATTAGACACTTGTGGAAAGTTGGGGGATAATTATGTTACCATCACGCCTCGTAAGAGCTAAAATATGGTCCAGGGTATTATGTTCCACAGGGACTTTCTTTTGCACTCCGACGACGAGCTGCGCGTCAACTTAGAGCAGCGAGGAGTTCATTTCGTCAGGCGCGTCCATCTGGGTCCGAGGGATAAACAGATTTTGAGCGTCCTTCCATCCAAATACTGCATGTGCCCCGCCTCCCATCTGTGTCAACTGTGGGGAGCATCATTCCCCTTGCTCGCCAGACTGCAGGGTTTTCCAGAAAGAAAAGAAAATCATGGAACACAGGACCCTGGACCGACTGACCTACACTGAGGCTAAGAGGAAATTTAAATGCTTACATCCTGTGCATATGACATCCTCTTACACCACACTACGACGACAGTTATGGCCCCATCAGTTTCGCCTATTCCAGTCAGCTCTCAGAGCTACTGGACTACACCTGCCCCCTTCATGGTGGAGGGGAACTTCCCTACCTGTTGCTGCCACACCACCTACCTTGGTAGCGCCAACCCCTCAACCATCAGGGACATCAGTCACCACTTCTCAGCCAGAGAGAGAAGTGTAAGTCTGCTTCGGCTCCACTCGCTAGGAAAGGGTCCCTTGGGTCACTCCCTTCCCAGGTTCCTACCAGTGGCAAAGCAGACACTCGCCAGTGGCTGAAGTAGCCACAGGTAGCTAGTTGTAGGGCTTCACGATACTCCTCAGTGCCGAGACTGACTCAGTGAAGCCCTCCCAGCCATTAAAACCAGAGGAGCAGCGAGAGAAATCCAAAAAGAAGAAGACCCCCAAGAACCCAGACACTGCGATGGCACCCATACCACCACTACCTACAAGTTCTGTGTCTGAGGATGACGTGGAGATTCTGGCATCCCCTGAGGACCTAGATCTCGCTGGACCCTCAAACACAATCGATGTTGATCAAGCGAGTACTCAATCAGTGGAAGCATGTGAGTGGGTGTAAACTCCCTCCTTGAGCGCTTCATGCCTTCCCAGCCTCATGATAACGTCATCCTCCAATGGAATTGTTGCGGTTTTTCCCACCACCTGGCTGAGCCACGGCGATTGTTAAGTTTTACACCCGCTTTCTGCATTGCCCTCCAGGTTTGGTTCCTGACAATGCTGACCTCTACCCTCTGCGGCTATAGGGGATATTACAAGAACCGTAGCGAATATAATGCAGTGTCAGGTGGAGTTTGTGTTTATGTCTTGTACTTGGTGTGCAGTGAACCTCTGCCCCTTTGAACACCTCTTGAAGCTGTAGCTGTCAGGATAAGAACAACACAAGAAATAACTGCCTGCAACGTATATCTTCCTCCAGATAGTGCAGTAGTCCTGAACATATTGGCTGCACTGATTCATCAACTCCCTAAACCTGTCCTACTTTTGGGTGATTTTAATGCCCATAACCCCTTGTGGGGTGGCACCATGCTTACTGGCCAAGGTAGAGATGTCGAAACTTTGTCTAATCTTCACCTCTGCCTCTTAAATCCTGGGGCCCACACATGTATTTCAATGTGGCTGATGGTACTTACTCAGCCATTGATTTATCACTTTGCAGCCCAGGACTTCTCCCATCTGTCCACAATGACTTGTGTAGTAGTGACCCCCATCTTCCTGTCATTGCCCCAGCGTCATTCCCTGAACACCTACCCAGTTGGGCCTTAAACAAGGCAGACTGGGAACCTTTCACCTCTGCTGTCACCGTTGAATCTCCCAATCTCCCCCCACATGGTGTCATCGATCTGGTGGTTGAGCGGGTCGCTTCAACGATTGTTTCTGCGGTGGAAAGCGCGATTCTTCGTTCTTTAGGGTGCTCCCGGCGAAAAACAGTACCTTGGTGGTCGCTGGAAATTGGTGACACCATCAAAGAGCGTAGGCGGGCTCTACAGTGACATAAGCGGCACACTTCCCTAGAGCACCTAATAGAATTTAAACGGCTCTGTGCCTTTGTTTGCCAGCTTATAAAAAGACGGAAACAAGAGTATTGGGCGAGGTACGTCTCGACCACTGGGTGTCATACGTCACCTTCCCAAGTCTGGATGAATATCAGACGTGTTTTTGAGTACCAGACCCCAACAGGTGCTCCTGGCGTTAACATCGTGTTATCTACCCACACAAACGCGACTGCCAAGCACTTTGCTGAACACTATGCGCGCGCATCTACATCAGAGAATTGAGAATTACCACCTCTTCCCCCCCCCCCCCCCCCCCAGCCATTCGCACCCTCAAACGGCGGGTGGAAGGGAAAGTCCTCTCGTTTACTACACGCCACAGTGAGCCTAATAACAACCCATTTACAGAGTGGGAGCTCATCAGCGCCCTTTCACATTGCCTCAACACAGGCTCTGGGCCAGATAGGATACACACTCAGATGATTAAGCATCTCTCGTCCGACTACAACTGACATCTCATCGTCATCTTCAACCGGATCTGGTGTGATGGCGTCTTTCCATCACAGTGGCGGGAGAGCACCATCATTCCAGTGCTCAAACCTGGTAAAAAACCCACTTGAAATGGACAGCTATCAGTCCATCAGCATCATAACGTTCTTTGTATGCTGCTAGAACGTATGGTGTGTCGACGATTAGCTTGGGTCCTGGAGTCACGTGGCTTACTGGCTCCATGCCAGGGCGGTTTCCGTCAGAGTCGCTCTACCACTGATAATCCACTGGACTCGCATTCGGGAGGACGACGGTTAAATCCCGTCTCCGGCCATCCTGATTTAGGTTTTCTGTGATTTCCCTAAATCGTTTCAGGCAAATGCCGGGATGGTTCCTTTGAAAGGGCACGGCCGATTTCCTTCCCAATCCTTCCCTAACCCGAGCTTGCGCTCCGTCTCTAATGACCTCGTTGTCGACGGGACGTTAAACACTAACCACCACCACCACCACCACCACCACCACCACCACCACCACTGATAATCTTGTCCCATCGAGTCTGCCATCCGAACAGCCTTTTGCAAACGCCAACACCTGGCTGCCATCTTCTTTGATTCATGAAAAGCTTGTGACACGACCTGGCGGCATTATATCCTTGCCACATTATGTGAATGGGGTCTCCAGGTCCGCTCTCGATTTTTATCCAAAATTTCCTGTAGCTCCATACTTTCCGTGTCCAAGTTGATGCCTCCCATAGTTCCCCCCCCCCCCCCCCCCGCCCATATCCAGGAGAATGTAGTCCCGCAGGGCTCTGTATTGAGTGTATCTCTTTTTTTAGTGGCCATTAACGGTCTAGCACCAGCTGTAGGGACTTCTGTCTCACCTTGTCTGAATACAGACGACTTTTGCAATTCGTACTGCTCCTACAGTACTGATGTTGCTGAGTGGCGCATACAGGGAGCCATCCACAAGGTGTAGCCCACGGTTTCCAGTTTCCATCCGCGTAGTCATGTGTCATGCACTTCTGTCAGCGTCGTGCCGTTCATCTGGGACCAGAACTTTACCTTACTGACGATCCACTCACGACAGTGGAGACATATCGACTCTTAAGACTGGTTTTCGACGCTCGATTGACTTGGCTTCCTCATCTTCGTCACCGTAAGCAGAAGAGTGGGCAGCTCCTCAATGCCCTCCGCTGCCTGAGCAACACCAGCTGGGGTGCAGATGGCTCTGCGCTGCTGCAAGTCTACAGAGCCCTTGTTCAATCCCGCCTTGACTATGGGAGTCTGGTTTATGGTTCGGCAGCGGCCTCAGCGTTGTGTTTAATCAACCCACAGCACCACCGCGGCGTTCGACTTGTGACGAGAGCTTTTAGGACGAGTCTTGTGATCAGAGTACTGGAGGAGGCTGGAGTCCCTCCATTGCAGGTAGGCATGCACAACTGCTGGCCAGTTACGTTGCACACATTCGTAGTTCTCCTGAGCATCAAATTACCATCTGCTCTTTCCAACCATTGTGGTTCATCTCCCACATCGTTGTCCCAGGTCAGTGCTTACGATTACAGTTCGCGTCCGATCCCTTCTGTCTGAACTGGAGTCGTCCTCTTTACCACCTCCCATTCATGTCCATCCGCAAACACCTCCATAGTGTTCACCTAGTCCGCAGATTTGTCTCTACATTTCGCATGACCCTAAGGACTCAGTTACTCCTGTAGCTCTCTGCTGCCACTTCCTCTCGATTCTTGACATGTTTGGGGGCTCTGAAGTGGTTTACACCGACGGCTAGATGGCTGATGGTCACGTTGGCTTTGCCTGCGTTCACAGATCCCATATTGAACAGCATTCCTTGCCTGATGGCTGCAGTGTTTTCACTGTAGAGCTGGTGGCTATATCTTGTGCTCTTGAGCACATCCGTTCATGCTCTGGGGAGTCGTTTCTTCTGTGTACTGACTCCCTGAGCAGCCTACAAGCTATCGACCAGTGCTACCCTCGTCATCCTTTGATAGCGACCATCCAGGAGTCCATCCATGTCCTGGAACGGTCCAGTCGTTCAGCGGTGTTTTGTCTGGACCCCAGGCCATGTCGGAATCCAACGAAATGAACTTGTCAACAGGCTGTCCAAACAGGCTACACGGAAACCGCTTCTGGAGATCGGCATTCCCATAACTGACCTGCTTTCATTATTACGCCGCAAGGTTTTTCGGCTTTGGGAGACGGAATGGCATGTACGCACAACGAACAGCATGCCCTTAAAAGACTACGAATGTGTGGAAGTCCTCCATGCAGGCCTCTCGCAGGGACTCTGTGGTTCTCTGCCGGCTCCGCATTGGCCATATGTGGCTCACAAATTGTTACCTCCTCGATTGTGAGGACCCACCTCAGTGTCGCTGTGTCTCCCCTGTGACTGTCGTCCACTTCTTGCTGGTCTGCCCAATTTTAGCCGCTCTGCGGAGGACTCTTAACCTTCCCAGCACCCTACCTTCGGTGTTGGGCGACAATGGCTCAACAGGAGATTTAGTTTTACATTTTATTCGTGAGGGAAGCTTTTATCATAGCATCTAAGGGTGGGTGTTTGGCCTTCTCTCCAGGGCCTTCATCCATCCTCCATTTTAACTCTGTCACCCTTTCTTCACACTTGTTTGTCCTGGTGTTCGACTTTTCCCTTCATGTGTTCATCGTGCCTTGTCTTTTGGGGTGTACATTTTAGAGTGTTGCAGAGTGTCTGGCTCATCCTCTTATTCTTGTGATCAGCCAGCCCAGACCGTCTGCTCTATGGTTTTAATACCTTCTTCTACGTTTGCTTGTGGTGTACGTTTTCCCCGTTTTTTGTTCATTCCATTCGTTTTCTTTTTATGTGTGGTTCCGCATTCCTTTTCCCCCTTTTACTTTCCCAAACGTACTTTGGTTGTTGCTTTACCCTGAACCATGTTTGCGTCAGGAAAAATGGACTGATGACCCTGTAGTTTCGTCCCTAAATACCTCAAACAAACCAACCAACCAACCAACCAACCAGGAGAAGACGTCCCACATACGTCTGCCCTAGTCCGCCGAACACTTAACTCACGCATGGTTCGTGCGTTCATTATTATTATTACTGTTGCAGTAATTGTTCAAAATGTTAACCTTGTGCATTGATAGACGCATAAAGCACTTCTGGACAGACAATACTGCACCTTGAATTTCATGTGGCGTTATCACAGCATATGCCTGTGTTATACGGCGTTTCCTGTCTTTGGGATTCCTCGGTGTTACCTTGTTTCAAGTTTCCCCACAAAATAAATTCCGTTCATCGTGCAAAACCATTTTGTGTTCCTCGACGACCGATCTAACAATTTCCAAATGTTCTCATAAGAATATCTGCCATCCGTCCTCTTGGTACCACAACGTTTGTGTTATGTCCAGTAAAATGACCAACAACTGCGGCACCATACCTGTTAGGGTATGAAATTTTTGGTGACAGTATTCGGAGGACTGCAACCGATTTCTAAAGCAACTGCGGTGAAACTGTTCATGGAGGGAAATTTGGAAGTTGTGAAATATGTTAGAAAGTAGTATTCGCGGAACATACTTCTGATTAATCGCATTCGCACGTTCAGGCTGTCTCGAATGACGTATAAACTGCGTGTTACTGCTGCTGACGTATTAGTTGCATTTCTGTCACCAGTTGCCGTTTTTTGCGTATTTTATTCTTCACACTTCAGATGTATTTTTTTTTAAACAAGAGGTGATCAAAAAGTTTTCGTTTGAGGACGTTTCTGCAGCGTACATGCAAAGATGCGGGTATGTAAGCACTGAGATAAAGGCAAGGGATTAGTTTGACAACTGTTTCTTTCCGACGTGCAAACGGTAAATGAGGAAAGTTGATCTATGGTGACGTTATTACCAGATGCACCAAATCAGGACCAACGTCGTGTTATTCTTTTCTTGACTGCTGAAGGACACCGGTAGCCATCCACCGTAGAGAGAAGAATGTGTATGGGGCGGTATATCTATCGAAAACCACCATTGTGAAATGATGCGCCAAGGGGTGCTGCTCCTTCAAGATAACGCACGTCCCCATTTCGCAACTGTCGTAACGCAAAAGTTACGCCAACTCAAGTGGAAGACACTCGAGAACAGCCATGTGTTACTGACCTCATCCCATGTGATTATGCCGGCTGGAGTGGCCGTGCGGTTCTAGGCGCTACAGTCTGGAGCCGAGCGACCGCTACGGTCGCAGGTTCGAATCCTGCCTCGGGCATGGATGTGTGTGATGTCCTTAGGTTAGTTAGGTTTAATTAGTTCTAAGTTCTAGGCGACTGATGACCTCAGAAGTTAAGTGGCATAGTGCTCAGAGCCATTTGAACCACGTGATTATGAGGCCTTCGGTCCCTTAAAAAAATCCTGAAGTGTCGACGATTCCTGTCGGACGAGGATGAGCAGAAGTCAGTCACGGGCTTCTTTACGCAGCGGGACAAGGTCTTTTATCAAACGGGCATTTTCAGTCTGGTGCATTAGTAATATGATTGCCTCAGTCCTCTGATTGGAATACCGACTCTGGACTGTAGAGTCTTTGATTAAAAAAAATTTCTGAGAGCCCCTTACATAAAGTTTGCAAAATCATGTCGTAAAGGTTTGGCAAGGTCAAGATACCTTCCAGCATACAACGCTGTATTTACAGTTTGACGAAATTCACCATAAACGAAAACCATGTCCCGTCATACACATTGTAGTAGTCTTAGCAGCTACACGAGCGAGCAAGTTTTCTAGTCGCTACAACAGAAGAACACAGACTGGTGGGATTCAAGCGCACAGGTAAACACACGAACCGTACCAGAGTTACGTGTTTGCTTACATTTGGTACCGTAGGGCAAACGTTTATAGGACTACTTCTCTTGACACCAGGACAGTGGTTTAAGGTGCTGTTATCTTGTTACCGTTTGATGAAGCTCCACACATGTTATGTCGCTGAAGTCCTCTTAGAATACTCTTTCCAGTTCAATAGAAAGAAGCATGCGCTGCAGGTAGATTCGCTATAAACGAAACCTGTGTGTAATACAGCAGCTATAAATGTTAAAAATTAATTGCATACGTCAGAAAATTTGCCATGTTGCCCACTGTAAATTAGCTAATATCTCACTTCGATATATTAGTCGTTCTGGATATATTTGGTGTGGCATGTCTTAGTCGTATCACCTTGAATATTCGAAAATTTTCTTTTTTTGAATCAGAAGTAACAACTGAAAATTTGTACTTGGAGCAAGATTCGAACCTGGAATTTGTGCTTTTCGCGAGTAGTGGCCTTATCTTTAGACTGTCCACGTTTTCGGGATCCAACTACAGGTCGTATACATACCTGTACATACTAAAATCTTATACGAGTGAATGCTGTGTGCAACGGAGTAATGAGTAAGACTCACCTCTGTCCTGGGATTAGTGTGTTTCGTGAAAGCTTTTAATTGAGTTTCAACAAAATATGTACTAAAATGTCCCTGAGAAACAAGACTTTCATTCCACATGTGTTAGTTGGTTGGTTGGTTGGTTGGTTGGTTTGGGGAAGGAGACCAGACAGCGTGGTCATCGGTCTCATCGGATTAGGGAAGAATGGGGAAGGAAGTCGGCCGTGCCCTTTCAGAGGAACCATCCCGGCATTTGCCTGGAGTGATTTAGGGAAATCACGGAAAACCTAAATCAGGATGGCCGGACGCGGGATTGAACCGTCGTCCTCCCGAATGCGAGTCCAGTGTCTAACCACTGCGCCACCTCGCTCGGTACATGTGTTAGTATTCTCAGCAATGTTTATATTAATGCTACACGTTTTATTTGACTTAATCAAGATAGTGAGAAATTCAGAGTAGACAGTGGAGTTAGGAAACGTCCTTATCTCCAAACTAATATCGGCAGTCGTACAGGAAATTTTCGAAACATTAAATTGGGAAAGTTAAGAAGGAATGCCTGTCAATGAAACGTGTGCCGTCCACTTTAATTCTGAAGTTTGTTGGTTTAGTTTGGCTATGGCGAAGAGAAAACATAGCGAAGATTTTAATATCGAAATTTTGAAATATGGCTCCAATTCAATTACAGTGAGACTAAAAAGGTGTGTAATTACCCATATAAGAGAAAATATTACAAATTAACAATTAAGTTATAGATTAGGTCGGTGAGTTTTTGTACTTAGGGAAGCTGACAAAGACCGGACGAAAAGAAAAAATTAATAGAAAAGTCGAAATGGCCTTTAGTTTAGTAATATTGATGAGATTTTCAAAATTAAGCTTCCAAGGTTTCTGAAAAAGAAACCTTACATTCAGTGTACGTTACCCGTTTTTACTTATCACAGTGAGAAATGGTTTTTTAACATCGGAACTAAACAGCGAGGGTTTCTCAGCGATCACTAGAAAAAAAGGTTGTTGAGATAAGA
The DNA here is from genome assembly GCF_023864345.2 of Schistocerca serialis cubense. Lineage (NCBI taxonomy): Eukaryota > Metazoa > Arthropoda > Insecta > Orthoptera > Acrididae > Schistocerca > Schistocerca serialis. The sequence goes on from NC_064640.1 coordinate 518,869,364, forward strand.
CAGGAGGCAGATTGGTGTTGAACACTTCATTTCAACTCTAACAATAATGACGCTAATGATCCTCTTATGAAAATGAAATAGAGGTGGGCGGAGCATATAGCCTAGCGAATGGACCAAAGAAGATGATTGTTTTCTATTGCTTTCCAGCGGTGCTATTTCTGTGATGGGGAAATCTTTGGGAATAAGTATTCTGCATACAGGATGGAAACAAACTGAGAAATGAATTTGGCCGTGAGGTTTATTTGGGTAGCACTCCCTTAGCAGGCCCCCTCCCCTCCACATTCCTAGTATTGTACCCCTACCCCTCACGCCCTTTTCCTTAACTCATAGAAGATAAATTTTGGTTTAAAGTTTCTTTCGGGTTCTTCGGGATTTCAACTTGAGTTACTGAACTCAGTGTTTATTCCCCATTCAAAACTGAAATACTAGTAACAGCGTAATTATGTAGTGAAAACATCTATTCGATCGTTGATCGAACTTTCCTATGTGACAAACTACACTCAGATTTGAGTCGCTAATAAAAATGACACTAATAATGTGTAAACATTGGTTGAGTCCGCAATGTATGGATCGTATTTGTATGCGTTTGTTTGTTTTACTTGCGACGTCATCGCAGCAGTGTATGCGCATGCATATAATTGTTACGAATTTGCATTGTGTAAAGTAATAAATTGGTGCAGAATGGAAACTTGCTTAGCTAGACATTGATCCATGTGACATTTTGAAGAGATTGCAGAGTTTTTCTAGGACCCAAGGAGAGAGAATAAAAATATTGTCCAGAATGTGAGTGAAAATCGGTATTAAACTGAAAATAATGAAATATGTCGTCTCATATGAGTCGTAAATATCCTCAGCATTATAGAAAACGCAAGTCAGAGGAAAGCCTCCATCGAAATGCATACAAATGCCATAAAAAGTCCAGCGCCAAGCGAATGCGAGAGTTATGGCAGCGCTGAAGAAAAGCTATTATTTAGTAGGCCCATCAGGCATACAGCATCCCGCTGTAAGGTGGCAGCGTGAATGAATGTTAATTTCGAGCCTTACATGAGATTCTATACGTTGTAACGAATAGATTGATGTGTCACATGACATGCTTCAGTGATGGTGAGGACATTTGGCTATCAAAATGTACTGTATGTAACGCAATAGGTTATGACACTCGATTCGATGGTATTAACACACTGAACCCAATTCCTGCATGTCAATGAGCAAAAGGTGAAAAAAAAGCTGCTGGAAGAGACACTTGAGTTTGGAACGGACTCGGGTTGGCCGGCCATGGCGCACGTACAGCGAAAGGCTTTTAGCAGAATGTGACCCGTGGCGAGAGAGACAGTAAACGCACCAGGCGGTCCACCGAAGGGAGCAGGTGACGGCCAAGTACTGCCTGCGATGGATAAATTCTTTAGAAAATTGCATTGGAGAATTTCCAGAGGATTCAAACAGGCTTGAGATGCAGATAATAGACTCGCATTTTCTGATCACATGAAAGGTCCATGGTGCTCTTGTGATGTAAGTGTGTAACTTTTCGGCGTCAGAAGCGGGCACAAGATGTCCGGTTGCCTGAAATAAACTCGGAAGAAGTAGAAGTGGCGAGATTACGGCGCAGTTTGGTGAGAGTTCCAGGATGTGGTAAACGAAATGCCACACAGCAGTCCTTTATTACTTCGAATGACTGTTCTCAAAAATAAGCCAGCACCAGATAAAATCCAGGAGATAATAAAATTCCCACCAGTAGCAAAAGTATAGCATCAACATCTAATAAAATTGGCAGTGAGCAATCTGAAGGCTGTGGCGTTAAACAGAAAGAATCTGGCAGACAAAACGGCAATCTCACAAGTATTGCCACTAGGTATTTGTGAAAACCCACCATCTCTATAGCAAGAAAAAACATCAAAGCTGTAAATTCTTTTCGGTATACGAAGGCCCTATGGAAGTAAGGTGGTTCATTATAATGCAGTCGAATTGATCAACCCAAAAACCGGAAAATCATTGGGCTTACAGCATGTGAGTCACATCAAAGTCTATAAAGGGTAAAACAGTAAACATTAACTCCCTAAGAAAAATTAGCTACATCAGATATCCAAATTCCAGTGAGAGTAAAATGCAGAAGTCAAAAACTAAGGAAGCTAAGAAGATGCATATTTTTTTTAAAAATTTGTACTGATCTCATTAAAATAAATTGTTTACCTTTCTCAGTGTATCAAAAAGATAGTTGTGAAAGGATAACAGTGAAGTAAGAGCTACAGTAATCATTCTGAAGAAGAAATGTGTTATGGGAAACGAGTAGAAAGAAAGGAAAACGACAGAGATTAGCATGTGGATAGTTTGACGAAACAGCAATAGATTCTCTCTTAAAATGTATCGTAAAGTAGAAATAAGTTGATTTTTTGGACGAAAGGAAGCCACAAAATTGTGTGTATGAAGTATTTTGTACGGAGGACGTATTTATTTGTGGTTTGTTCCATCGTGGATGGTGAACATTTTGTTGAGGAGATATTTATGAGATTGTGAGAGGTATTTATGATTTGTGGAAGTTATAAGAAGTTGATGTTAAAAGGAGATGTTAGGAAAATGGATGTAAGAGGTTGTTAGGAGATAAGAATTAAGAGAGAGAATTGAATTATTAAGGAAAGCAAGAAACATGTTATTTCATTGAAGTATGTAGACAGAGGGACGTGAGTTTAACACAGGGATGATTTTAGTAAGGAAGAGTAAGATAGAGGGAGAAAGTAATATAAAATTTTACTATTTATAAGAAGGAGATAGGGATAACTACAACTGATAACAGTATGAACTCTAAAACAATGAAATTGGACAGTGGAGAAAGGTTTTAAAGGGGAGACAATAAGATATATATATTGTATTTTGAACTTCTGTTACAGCTTATGCCGAAAAGAAGAGATTTCAGAGAAAAAGACGCTGGAGTCGGATCAAGATGTGGAGATTTTATAGTATGAAAAAGGGACAACTAATACTCTAACCTTCATCACCATTAATTTCTCTCTTACTATTCATCGTGATGAAGAGGAGGAAACCATTACCTTTATGCTAATAGTGAAAAAAAAGGAAGAGCACATACAGAATGGGGCTAAACGATGTTGATCTGTTAAAATATATGTAAAGTTATGAAGATATTTAATGGGGAGAAACTTATTTACAGTTTTTAATACAGAACATTTGTAAACCTATTAGTAGTTCAGTGTTTGCAAAGTTTGTAATGTACCTTAAAGCAGAAGTTGCTATTGAAAGTCATTTTTGCTTTGATAAAGATTGGTAGAGCAACCCAAAAACTAAGATAGGTGGTAATATGTAAATTAGAGAAATTTGGGGACGTAAGATGGACAAAGGTGTTCACAATGTTTGTAGAAGATTAAGAAGAAAGAAGACCTGGACCATAACACGTAATCAAGAAAACCTTTCTAAAGCCCTTCCTATCCAAGATCATTATAGCATCTGCCTACCAACAAACAATCCATTTTTAAATGTTCTAGCAATACAAATGTCCAATATATTCCTTATGGCAAATTGCAACATTCTGAAATGTAACACTGAGAGATGAGGGACGACTATTCATACAGGAAATGGGAACGAATTGACCAACGATGGATTGTCAAAGATTCGAGGATTGACAGAGAATATAAGTTTTTGTGCTGCTAATAATAGATCTCCAATACAATTTAGCCACGGGTACATGAGGAATGGAATGAAGGCAACCAAGCATTCACAATACACTCAAACCTTCTGCAATCTCTCTCTCTGCCACCCATCATTTCGAGCTCAGAGAAGACACATCGAGGCACATGAAGATGAGGACGATAACTTCAATAAACCACATTGAAGATATCTGAGAAAAGACTGACTGCGACAGAATAAAATGTAGGTGGCTAAATTGAAAACATTGCCGACACAAAGTGTTTGTTATTGTTCAAAAATATTTAATTTCGTGTAAGAAACAGGTTTTTTACCAACCATACTTTCGAATTATTTGTTAATCTTCACAGATAAATGACATTTTTTGTGTTTCATATTCTGACAACATAACTACATTAAGAAATCCGAGTGTTGATTTTTCTTTTGATGCGAAGATTCTTGTATGTAATGTGTTTGTTGATATATAAGTTATATACAAAAAAAGGATTTTGAAATTTGATGCTGTTGACTTGATGTTCACAGGGTAATTAGTGGAATTATGAATTTAATATTTTTCTAAAAGTCAATAATTTATTTCTTCCGTAAAGATATAATGCGTTAGTTTAAGATTTTTGGGGGATATAAATATGTTTGTGATGTTGAATGTAAAAATTAATGGGATTGTGTGAGTAAAGTTATGAGATTGGTGCTTATAAATACAAGATAATTTGAGAAATTATTGTAAGGGATGAAATTTTCTTGAATTATCATCGCCACAGAAGCTACTGATAAACATAGAAATTGAGGTTGAGATAAGGCGTAAGTACTGAAAAGGGGGAGGCTAATCTTAAATGAAGGTTTCTTCAAATTCAATATACACTCCTGGAAATGGAAAAAAGAACACATTGACACCGGTGTGTCAGACCCGCCATACTTGCTCCGGACACTGCGAGAGGGCTGTACAAGCAATGATCACACGCACGGCACAGCGGACACACCAGGAACCGCGGTGTTGGCCGTCGAATGGCGCTAGCTGCGCAGCATTTGTGCACCGCCGCCGTCAGTGTCAGCCAGTTTGCCGTGGCATGCGGAGCTCCATCGCAGTCTTTAACACTGGTAGCATGTCGCGACAGCGTGGACGTGAACCGTATGTGCAGTTGACGGACTTTGAGTGAGGGCGTATAGTGGGCATGCGGGAGGCCGGGTGGACGTACCGCCGAATTGCTCAACACGTGGGGCGTGAGGTCTCCACAGTACATCGATGTTGTCGCCAGTGGTCGGCGGAAGGTGCACGTGCCCGTCGACCTGGGACCGGACCGCAGCGACGCACGGATGCACGCCAAGACCGTAGGATCCTACGCAGTGCCGTAGGGGACCGCACCGCCACTTCCCAGCAAATTAGGGACACTGTTGCTCCTGGGGTATCGGCGAGGACCATTCGCAACCGTCTCCATGAAGCTGGGCTACGGTCCCACACACCGTTAGGCCGTCTTCCGCTCACGCCCCAACATCGTGCAGCCCGCCTCCAGTGGTGTCGCGACAGGCGTGAATGGAGGGACGAATGGAGACGTGTCGTCTTCAGCGATGAGAGTCGCTTCTGCCTTGGTGCCAATGATGGTCGTATGCGTGTTTGGCGCCGTGCAGGTGAGCGCCTCAATCAGGACTGCATACGACCGAGGCACACAGAGCCAACACCCGGCATCATGGTGTGGGGAGCGATCTCCTACACTGGCCGTACACCACTGGTGATCGTTGAGGGGACACTGAATAGTGCACGGTACATCCAAACCGTCATCGAACCCATCGTTCTACCATTCCTAGACCGACAAGGGAACTTGCTGTTCCAACAGGACAATGCACGTCCGCATGTATCCCGTGCCACCCAACGTGCTCTAGAAGGTGTAAGTCAACTACCCTGGCCAGCAAGATCTCCGGATCTGTCCCCCATTGAGCATGTTTGGGACTGGATGAAGCGTCGTCTCACGCGGTCTGCACGTCCAGCACGAACGCTGGTCCAGCTGAGGCGCCAGGTGGAAATGGCATGGCAAGCCGTTCCACAGGACTACATCCAGCATCTCTACGATCGTCTCCATGGGAGAATAGCAGCCTGCATTGCTGCGAAAGGTGGATATACACTGTACTAGTGCCGACATTGTGCATGCTCTGTTGCCTGTGTCTATGTGCCTGTGGTTCTGTCAGTGTGATCATGTGATGTATCTGACCCCAGGAATGTGTCAATAAAGTTTCCCCTTCCTGGGACAATAAATTCACGGTGTTCTTATTTCAATTTCCAGGAGTGTATGTCCATCACCATTTAACCTAAGTCTTGATGTCAAATAAAAAATCAGACTCAAATTTAAAAAAATATGAGTGGTACAAATTTACATTCAAGTCAGATATAAATATATAGTACATAAATTGAATGAGAATATTTTATTTACACTTAAAATTGAAGTATAGACAACCATAGAATAGAAACAAAAATCTTCATGTTATAAAAAATTATTAAGTCAGAAAACTAGCAAGACATGTTACATTATGAGGAAACATTAGTTTTTGTGCTTGAATCTGTAGTTTATAGAAAATCAAATGTGGTTGAAAAATAAAGAGAGACTGAAAGGACACCTGTTTCGACTATGCCAAATTAAAATAGAGAGTTGGTCAATATAAATATACAACAATTGCTGCATTCAGCAGTTGAGAACATTTTTGAACTGACTTCAATCAATTTCTCAGCACAAAATTGAACATGGAAGAAGATGGATTTGTAAGGTGGCAGCTTGAATGAACGTTTATTTCGCACCTTAAATAAGATGCTATACACAGTAATGGGAAGAGTGATGTGTCACACGACTTGCTTTGGTGATAGTGAGCAGATTTGCCTGTCAGAATTGTAATGCAATAGGGTATGACACTCGATTTGATGGTATCAACACACCGAACCCAAACCCTGCAAGTCAATGAGCAAAAGGTGAAAAAATCTGATGGAAGAGACGCTTGAGTCTGGAATGGACTCGGGATGCCCAGCCACGGCCCACGCATAGTGAAAGACTTTTAGCAGAGTGTGACCTGTGGCAAGGGAGATGGCGATCACACCAGGCACTCCCTCGAAGGGTACAGGTAACAGCCAAGCACTGCCTGCGACGGAGAAGTTATTTAGAAAACTGCATTGGGGAATTTCCAGATGGATACAAACAGGCCTGAGGTGCAGTTAAATAGAGTCGCATTTTCCGATCACATGAAAGGTCCATGGAGCTCTCGTGATGTACACATGTTACTTTTAGGCGTCAAGAGCGGGCACAAAATGTCCAGTTGGCTGAAATAAATTCTGAAAGAGTAGAACTGGCGAGATTACGGCGCAGTTTGAACGAGATGAAAGGAATGATCGCATTGGCCTACAATAGCCGTGACGTGAAGCACGAAAGGACACAGGTGGGGGGACAATTTGCTACAAAAGACAGAATACCGAAAACTTTGTGGATTCTCCTCTAAACTGGTGTCGAGTGTAGAACAGGTCTCATTAAGATCTGCAAGAAGCGAAAAGAGGAATTTTAGGTGAACACTGCATTCACTTTGGCTGACATTCAGCTAGAAATTAGCTGAATAGTCACTGAGCTCTGATAGCAGAGAAACGAAACAGCCATGTAGTTAATTGTTCTTGTGAGAACTGGGAGGGTGTTGAAGTATACACGCTGTTCCATCTATGTGCGTGTATATCGCCATATTTTCCAGACTAGGGATGAGTGCCTCGTTTCTCGCCTAATGAGAAACATAGGGCAGTATCAGCTGATAAAATCTGTAAGGATTTTGGTTAGTTTTTAATAGGATTTTCAGAGGGCGGGGGCATCCACATAGCTGACAACACATCACAGCTAAAGGTAAAACCACTGGCAGAGGTGCAAAAAATATTGGATCAATAGCTTGCGTCCACTGTGAAAATGAGCAATCTTGAGTAATCTTTTGCCTATCTTGTCACAAAAAAACTAATCCTCTTCCGTGGACTTGATCATCATCCTAAATAGTACTGAACTTAGAACCTGGAATCGGATGATTTGATGTTATATTAGCCAACTCAGACAGTGCTTCACTGTCTAGATGCAAGAAAAAACTTCTAGAGAATCTTCTATTTAAATCTGATATTGTTGTGTTCAGTATTATTTCCCCTGACCGGAATGTAATACGTTATCCTGAAATCGTCATGTCACACACTACGTGAACCAGTGTGCTTCATTGACAGCAATACAGTAAATAAATCAATTTTGTGAAGTTGAACACCGATGTGCTCTGTCGTAAAATAAGGATCCACTCCTACGCCATTAATTTATTCTAGTGACGCTAACGCACTCACAGGGTGTTTTTGCTGATGTTTGACGAATGGGAAAAGGAGTGGATTGTCAGACAGCGACTGTCCAAACACCTACGGATGGTGTGCAGGAGTCATTGGAAGGCCATACACAAAACAGTGATAATGTAGAAATAGATGGCAACATGACACTGCCAGTCAAGTATGTATAGCGACCACCAAATATCATGGTGTTGTCAACCAACTGTGACACCTGTGGCATCAATGCTCGTACGCTGATGCAGGGTGCTACTGTAGACTGTGATATTAGTGAGCAGAGTTAGTTGTTCATGTTTTACTTTAGCTACCACAAACCCTTGTCATATGCGATAAACTTGTTATACGTCTATTATGTAACCATTATACCACACACTGTGTAAGCACGGTATTTTAAGAGATTATGTTTTTATCCCAAAGCTTTCAGACAAAATTTGCAGCACGCACCCGAACTGCATGTAAGAACATTTTTCCAAAAGATTTCAGACTGGAGAAACCTTAACACTTCATGAAGATTTATAGATTCTAAAGAACTGACCATTTACAAGAAGATTTTTAGTTTACACATCATTCTAGTTGCCAAATAGATTTAGTTTCCGGAAATATTTTAGGCTTCTAGAAACTTTTTTTTTTGCATAGAGGGGTTTTAATTTCGTAGACGAACTCTATTTTCCAAAACTACTTCCCATTTGAAGGAGAATTTTGATTTTTATAAACACTTTAGTGAGCATTATAGATTTTTTTTTTTTTTTTTTTTTTTTTTTTTTTTTTTTTTTGACAAAGCATTAACAGCAACCGGAAAACAGCAGCAAATCCGGATCGAGTCAGCATCGTGGCACACATTTCAAATTGTCACTTCTTAAAAATATAAACGCCGATATTGCGGTAAGAAGCTTGTCTTACGTAAATCGATTAATGTATAAATTATTTTTTATTGAGTTTTTCATTTTACGTGCTTGAAGATCAGAATTTAAGCTTTGTTGTACGAGTATATAAATATACATTTGTAAATTAAATTTTGTTTGCAGTCGGCGTCATATTTTCACAAAAAAGTGAAAATATACACAGGAAGTAAATAGAACTTCGTATAAGCACTGTGTCCGAAATTCTTCACTCGCACAACTACTTACTAACTATATTAAGAACGGAAAGATTAAAGAAAGTGTCTCATGCTGACAGAGAGAAAGAGCATACTTACATTGGCACTGGTAGCCCTGCTTGCCGAACCCCCTGAAACAAGAGAGCAAAAAGCTCGTTAGGCGGCTGAAGGTCGGCTCATGCGGCATATTAATAGTGGCGCTAACGCCGCCAACGGAAACAACGGGGCCACGCTGACGACAAATATACCTCCAAGTTTGTTTACAAGGTAAATAGACGCACTGCCACACCATATCTTAAAGAGACTTCTAGTTTTAAAATCGGTAGCTCTGTAATCATGCCCAAATATATGTGTTTTCAACATAAAGACTATTTGCATGTTACACTTCAACGAGTACAGTCACTTAATTTAGGAGATGCACACAGGTAGCTTTATCGTACAAAGGGCGTATAAAATACTTAACAAAACATTACGGCAGTTTCCTCATAATAAACCAACGGGAAAATATCTTATAAAACAAATTCGGACGAGTTAAATTATTCGTTTCTTTTTGGGAGACTGGGGTTGCGTTGTCGAAGAAACCTACTAATGAACTTTTCTACACCTATAGAATGTGCTCCAGATAGCACAATTATGTGGTTTGTGTATGATGGGACTTCATAACATCTTAATCTGAATGGTCGAGATGGAATTGTCGAAGTCAGTCTTGGTAGTTGAGGAGTAGGGAAGAACGAATTCCATGGCCTGCACTTCACTTTCGTCCTCTTTCAAGCACTTAAATTTTTTTTCTGTGGGACACGCAGTAAACATTTTACATTGAGAAAAGTTTTACCAACGTGTCATGTAAACTTGTTGAAGCTTTGGTCGTAGTTTGAGGGATACGACGATCTTTCCAGAAGTTTATGACACTGAAAAATAGCTATCAGCGGACAGTTACAATTCAACTGTGTCAGAATGCAAAGCTCTTACAATAATAATCATACAGGAATTGAATAATTCTAAAAATATTTTCATTTCTCCCTTAATTTTGTTTGAAAAATCCGTACCCTACATCAGACTAAGTATTTTTGATACACTTTTATGTCCTCTAAGTTCTCAACTTACAAAGACCGTTAAACAAAGAAACGGCGAGAACATATTGAAATAATGAGACGTGATCAGCAGTATATGTGCTAAAATGATTTTCATTTTTATGTTAGAGTAGATTCATAAGAAATTTAAAGAATAACTCTTTTCTTATCAATTCGTGTGTCTTAGTGCCTTCTGCAAACGACACACTATGATGTTACTTCCGAGGCATGAGTGTTGCAAGTTCTAAAGGTAACTTTTTCTGTTAAGAAGAGCCGGCCGCGGTGGCCGTGCGGTTCTGGCGCTGCAGTCCGGAACCGCGGGACTGCTACGGTCGCAGGTTCGAATCCTGCCTCGGGCATGGGTGTGTGTGATGTCCTTAGGTTAGTTAGGTTTAAGTAGTTCTAAGTTCTAGGGGACTTATGACCTAAGATGTTGAGTCCGATAGTGCTCAGAGCCATTTGAACCATTCTGTTAAGAAGTTTCTGATGGATATGTGTACAATGCACGTCATATTTTTGGCAGCATCAAAGATATAACAAGGGAACATAGATCAGGTTTTTACACCCCGTCGGCAGTGAAGTTATTAGAGACGGAGCACAAGGGAAACTTAACAGGAAATGTCCTTTTGAAAGGAACCATCGCGGTATTTGCCCGAAACGATTTATGGAAACTATGGAAGGCGTCGATCATCGTAACCACAAAGAGTCGACTCCCAGCATATCGTTCAAGAAGAGTTACAGGGAAATCATGAGTTTCACGTTCCCATCTCACAGATGGTCACCATCAACAGAATCGCATGCCATTACTCCATGAGACGCTATGGTGATGACTGGAATGTTAAACCGAGGGAATTGCCCCACAGTGGGTGGTCGGGAAATGTAGGCTCCTTACAGACTTCAGAGACTAATGGCGATGAAAATTTATTCCAGTGTCCATCTCCGAGTCGAGAGCCACACAACACAACAGTGCGTCCGTGATCCCAGCTACTAAAGTGAGATCTGTCTAAAAAAGTAACATTATTAAGTCGTATTTACAGTATGACATGAACTGTTCGTTACACGAAGTGTTCTGACACTTATGAACAGTATAATATCAAAACTTTTAAATTACATACCTGGAAGCGAAAGCATAGGCACGTTCAGGTGACAACTTTGTTCTTTCAGCTTTCTCATTATAATATTTTTGGTTCAGTTCCTTTAGAGATTGTATCAGGATCTGTATATAGTTTGAGACACAAAAGAATTACAGACCTTGATTGCGAGCGGGTATTGATTGAAATCAATGGGGAAAGTTGAAAATTTGTGACAGATCGGGACTCGAACCTGGATTTCTTACTTAATAAGCAGATGCCCTGACCACTCTTTTTAAGGAATGTTACCTTCCTAGCGCACAAAGGGAGGGGTGAGCAAAGTGGGTAGGGGTCGTAACCTGAGGCCTGGCCACCGCATCGCGTTCCCTCCGAGCATTAGCCGAGAAAAGTTGATTAATTCGTTATTAACAACTTTTTCGAAGTTAAGTGCTGCTGTCGCTTGATCAAATGCATGCACTACTGAACCAAAACTGATATCAGGGACAAGAGTGTCAATTTTGTGTTTCGAAGTCTTTATATGCAAATTATGTGTGGGAAATTTGCTGATGAAGTGGTTCTATATTACAGCAAATATGTGTATGACATAGTAGGTACATACGAAGACAATAATACATACTTTTCTCAAAACAAAATTTAATTTACAGTAGAAAAAGGACATAATCAGATCATAAACGTCTTCGATATTGATGTTCACATTATTAGCATCCAACACTCTGATACACATATCTTTGACACACACAAACATACAAGAAACCTAAATACACTGCAATACAGAATTTATTCTACCCTCAGTCATAGAAATATTTTCATTCAGTTGTATGATTTGCTCTTGTAGCGAAAGTGCAATGATCTTCAGAAAATATGGAACACATAGTAATAAATTACTAAAAAATTTCCCAGAAGAATCATCACACTGAGAGAGGACAAGTTACTCTCTCACCTATTTTTCGTATACATAAAATTATTAAAGATTTCGTTACAACCTTACACACCTTGAGCGAGACTCTAGAAGGTTAATGGCCTGAGCAGACATTGATGGAGCCTGGTAGGGCATGAGGGATTTTCATGGTTCTTAGCTCACAGAAACGGCATTTTGCAAGTTGAAAGCAATTGGCGGCGAGCCCATCCCTCAGAAAACCTTGGTGGACAGTCTCTCAGCTGTACAGGGCAGACAGAGCAGCCCGTAGTCGAGACAGGTCTCCAGCAGAACAGTGCTGAGCTACCTCCCACGGCGCCAACAGAAGGCTGGGTTGGGGGCAACGGACTAAAGGGATGCGTGTACACAGTGGAGTCGTAAACTGGGCACTGTGTGCACAGCCACGCGTAATAAAAATCACACGTTTTCGTGTTCGCCGATACTGCAAATAGGCCTGTGACCCACTTCCATCAGCCGCTCGGTCACATAAGAAACTCCGTCGTCTGCGAAACAATGAGAGATAGAATCTTTATTACACCTTATAGCTAGGAATAACATGCTCCAAGGAACAGGCGATTTAGATAAAGATCTTTAAGATTGTATCTGTTCACTTGTTGGCATGTGAAACAACATGACTTTGGAGAAAACCATCTTACCCATCTGCGAAAACTTAAAAAAGCCAGTAATTGGCGGTTTCTTTTTTTTCCACAGATGCAGGTTTCTTAACTCTTAAGCTGGTTCGACACAAGTTTGTGCTGTCGTGTGAGGCGGGGGGGGGGGGGGGGGGGGGTGCCGAAGGCACACTCACTCATTCGTTTTTGGTTGACCAGTCTCGATGTTTGGCATCCTTGTACACTCTGTCGTACAGGTGAGCCAAATTGGAAGTTGGTACAACCAGCGAATGGGTGTGTCACAAACTGAAATCTACCATGATTTCAGAGATCCGGTAGAGAGTGAATTACAATCCGTCTGCCTGATCGCTAGACTGTGAGATTTTTGCATTTCTTTCTTGGCCGCGGTCGATTCACAGGTGCCGCCTCCACGTCTCGCCACCGCCGCGCACTTCTCGCCAGCTGCAATCACCGCATGATGCAAACAGGGTAACGTACTGCTGCTTTGGTTTTGTCAGGGCGTACAGACCGCAATCGCCACTTGCGCTCAGAAGCAACTACATTGAGAAACTTCTATAGACTATCAAAAATGGCTCTGAGCACTATGGGACTTAACAGCTGTGGTCATCAGTCTCCTAAAACTTAGAACTACTTAAACCTAACTAACATAAGGACATCACACACATCCATGCCCGAGGCAGGATTCGAAGCTGCGACCGTAGCAGTCGCGCGGTTCGGACTGAAGCGCCTAGAACCGCTCGGCCACCGCAGCCGGCCAACAACTATAATTTATATCTGTTTTTTCTTTTGAAAACTAAATGTTGTTAGTAAATTTTACTACATTGTCAATCATTTATTAATAGTCACCTCACGGGTTAACTTTCATTGTGGCGTCCAATGCCAGGATAACTTCCAACACTCCATAGGAAATAAATTTCCTTTATCAAAAAAACTACAATAAAACTTCACAGCATATATCTACAACAAGAGGCAGATACATATATCGCAGAGCAGTATGCACTGACGATATCTCATTTTCAAAGATTTCAATGAATAGTAACTGCAAAAAAAGTCCCTTGAACTAATACACAAGCCAGAATAACTCTCAGGGATATGCATAATCAGGAAGGCGAAAAATAAGATGAAGTTAAGAAACAAACATTTGTCTAGATCTCAGTGTTACAGATTTCGTTTTTCTTGAAAATCATAAATTAAAATTCAAAGAATTAAAACCTCAATGACATAAGTTTATTGTAACCAAACAGCACAGAGGAAATTTGTTATGAACAAATATCAAAGACAGTTTCGTAAACTAATTTCAAATATATAAGAAAGTTTCGTCAGCTAATATCATTTCGATAGAAAAGTTTTCTGGGTGTGGTAGTGCATCATAATGTATGAAACTAACCCAGGAGGAGGCCGCTGCAACCGTGGCCGAAACGTTGGTTTTCCTCCAGCAGCAGTAGTTTTATACATTATGACGCGGTACCATACCCTGAAAACTTTTATGTCGACGGACTCTGGCCGCGGAATCCTACGCAATTGTAATTTCGCTGTAGTCTTTTTCGTTGAGGCTCGTATGCCTTTCCTGTTACTTTATTAACATAACCTCTCAAAGTAAAGTATTACCGAGATGCACGATTTCCGTCTCATTATCTAGGCATTCAGTTTAATGTCCCTAATTATATTTACAAGTATTATTCTAAATTCGACTTCCGCTTCTATTGAGAACGAAAAAAAAAAGGGAATACGAACAGCAAACCCTAACTATCACTGCTGACGTTTAACAAGAATGCGAAAGGAATCAGGTGGAAAATATACTTAATTAGCAGCACGCTTACGATGGAATAAAGTTCAATAACACTTATTGCGGATGGTGGCCACCCAAAAAAAAGTAATTTTTTCCACCTTCGATACTAAGAGATATAGTATGTAAAATAGTGTCTAGATTAAGCGACTATAATCGAAACTGTATATTCCAGAGGGTACTACAAGGGCTGTGGCTGAAGCTTCTTTAAAGATAAAATTGCGGTGCAGTATCATATAACTCTTGATGTCTTTGTACCCGACAAATGCATGCATAACAAATAACGATCACCGACACCAAGAAAATTGTAATCTCATCACTGTTTCCAGCTTTGCGCCACTCATCCCTGCAGTTGTGTTTCTGGCAACAACAGAGGCGATGAGCAGTACCGTGATGAAGAGTGGGAGGAGACATGGCATGCGACACTCCTGCTTCCCAGATGACTCTCTGAGTGTAACACAGGTCATAATTCTTGCTGTCATCGTCGTAAGTCAAAAATTATTTCTCGTCTGATAGGGCAGTGCCAGCTGCTGCCGTTAGCTGACAGGACGACGAGCACGTTCCTCTTTCTTAGACCACTAGCTGATACATTGCTGACACCTCACGATCGCGATGTTGAGCAGTATGTCCTCGCCGAAATACAGATAACTGCAAGAAATATCCTTTCGACTTAGGGAGGTGGCGCAGTGGTAGGACACAAGCCTAATATTCGGGAAGATGGCAGTTCGAATCTCCGCCCGGGCATACAAATTTAAGTTTTCCGCGATTTACTTAAATCGGTTAAGGTGAGTGACGGGGCGGTTCCTTTCGACGGGCACGGCTTATTTCCGTCCCTATCCTTGCCTTATTGTCTACGTCATCCCGGCATGTCTGCAATATTTACTATCTTAGAGCGATGGTCACTCATCCAGCATGTCTTATACGGTAGTCACGCAACGTTTTCATCCTCAACGCTTGGTTCCCAACCGTCTATAGTGCGACAATTTTTATCACTATTTTCATAACCGTCTATTAGATCGCAGTACAAATAAGTGAGGCCCATACCAAACACTACATCTTTTTCGTACACAAAGAAGGGCGGCACGAATGGTCACAGGTTTCTTTGATTCACAAGAGAGCGTCATTGGAAATTTGAAGAATTTTAATTGGCAGGCTCTTGAAGAGAGATCAAATTATTCCGCGAAAGCCTACTTTGAAGAACCAGTGTTAAGAGATGAATCTCGATACATTCTTCAGCCTCCTACGAATCGCCCCCGTAGGGATCGCATGGAGAAGATTATTCTAATTACAGCAAGTACAGAAGCATTTAAAAAGTCATTATGCCAGCGCTCGTTACGTGATTAGAACGGGTAGAAACCATGTATGTAGTAGCTTGCTAGCTACTATCTGCCATGCGCTTCACAGTGGATTTCAGACTATATAAGTTGACGTTGAGCACATGTCGTTGCGAGTCGTCCGGAGTGGCCGAGCGGTTCTAGGCGCTTCAGTCTGGAGCTGCGCGACCGCTACGGTCGCAGGTTCGAATCCTGCCTCGGGCATGGATGTGTGTGATGTCCTTAGGTTAGTTAGGTTTCAGTAGTTCTAAGTTCTAGGGACCTCAGATGTTAAGTCCCATAGTGCTCAGAGCCATGTCGCTGCGGCAAGAGCACGCAAGTAGCTTCTAGCGGAACCTTCTGTGCATACGAGGAAGGTTGCGTTACAGAAGTTTATACAGCAATACTGTAAATAACATGATTTTTTTGTGAGTCTCTGTGATAAATGACAAATCATAACGAACTTACTGAACTCTCCATGAACCCATAATCATGCTTTTATGAGTTGAACATGTAAATAAGTGAAGGACTTTTTAATATCTTTTTCTTTACTGGATTTTATAGATCCAGAAGTGTACATCGATGACCTCAAATTACAAATCTATTTTCAACAGAATCTGCTCTACAAGGCGAAATGACTCGTTAATTCCTGTGTTAGCGATCCAGCCCCCGAGAAGTGACCTTGTCGGAGAGACTTCTAAGATTACGTGGCTCATTAAGAAACCTGGCGGCGACTTCGTGCCGCAAATTAGCTGCGGGCTAGAAATTTATACGCACCGCGGTCTCATGAGTTGCGCAATTCCGTGACTAATGTGCCAGTGGACGTTTCTCATTCTAAGCCGGAACGTTTGAATGCGGA